>NW_006408581.1:17384227-17407092 GCF_000296735.1 Chrysochloris asiatica | reverse complement strand
CCTTGAACAAAACTTTACTTGCTTGAGATATCAAAGAGATTGTCTGATGATTTCCGCATTCCGTTGGGTCACCTCTCTTTGGAATGGGCACTAATATGGATCTCTTCCAATCAGTCGGCCAGATAGTTGTCTTCCAAATTTCTTGACAGAGATGAGTGAGTGCCTCTTGTGCAGCCTCACTTTCTTGAAAGATTTCGATTTTTATTCCATCAATTCCTGGTGCCTTGTTCTTTGCCAATTCTTTCAATGCTCTTTGGACTTCCTCCCTGAGTATCATTGGCTCTTGTTCATATGGTATCTCTTGAAATGGTTGAACATTGACCATTTCCTTTTGGTATAATGATTCTGTGTATTCCTTCCATCTTTTCTTGATGCATTCTGCATCATTCAGCAATTTGCCCAGAGAATCTTTCAATAACGAAAGTCAAGGTTTGCATTTTTTCTTCAGTTCCTCCAGCTTGAGAAATGCTGACCGAGTTCTTCCCTTTTGGTTTTCTAACTGTAAATCTTTGCATGTTTTATTATAGTATTTGGTTTTATCTTCTTGGCCTGAAAACAGTGTCTCTATCTGCCACTAGTATTTAAAGCAGCACTGGAGCAGCTGGATCATTGGGCCCAAGTGGCAGAGTGGCTTGCATGGAAGCCTGATTCTGTTGTAGAGTCATCACTTGTTCTGGGCTCTACTCAAAACTAGCAGCTTTTTGAGTTACTTGATAAATAGACTGAAGTAGCACCCCCAATTGAAGAATATGTTGCCACCCAAATCCAAAGAGAACAACTAGGTGCTATGCTTCCTTTATAGTTGTAGAGGGGCCAGATGCAACAACTTTTCCTTCACCTTAGGAGGAGTTTCTCAACATGCCTCACAACATAGGCACAGAGAACTTAAACTGAGGTGAAGATGTCTGAATCTTTGTCTGGCTAAGCAATGGCCTACTGACCCCAAGGTCACCAGCCACTGCTCAGAAATCCTATAAGGGGTTGTTGTGAGTCAAAACAAATTTGAAGGCACTTAACAATAACAACAGTACACAAATGTCTTGCCAATAAGTGTAGCGTCATTGATATTTCTTCCTTACTAGGTTCAATCAACAGTGTGACATCTTGTGAAAGGGAAAGCAATCAAGTTCCCTGAGAACTAGATTATGGCATAGGATTAGATGCTGACAAACTCCTAAACTAGCACAGCAAAGGCTTGTTGTTGGGCTTACTAGTTGAAGAACACCTGTTTCTTCAAAACAAGTATAGAAGAAAAGGCATTAGCCAGGTCAATAGCTGTATACCAGGTACAAGGAGCTGTGCTAATTTGCTTAAGAAATGAAGCTACATCTGGAACAGCAGCTGCAACTGGAGTCACCATAAGTTTTTTATGAATATTCACTGTCATTCTCCAAGATTCGTATGTGTTTTGCATAGAACATTGGAAGAGTTAAATAGGGATGTGGCAGAAATTACCTCCCCTGCATCCTTCAAGTCCTTGATAGTGGCAATAATTTCTTAAATGCCTCCAGGAGTGTGGTTTTGGATGATTATTCCCCTAGGTAGAGACTTTTCTAATGGTTTCTCCTTGGCTTTTCCTACCATAATAGCACTTACTCCATAGATCCAGTGTAGAGATTCTGCCAGTTACTGAGTACACCTATTCCAGTTATGAAATCACTACAGGTAGGTTCAGGGACCCATTGGGTTCACTGTGAGACAAACCTGAGCTAAGACTCCATTAATAACTCGATTTCTGACAAGTAGGTCACAGTCATGCTTGGGTCTCCTGGAATAAGAATAAATTCTGAGCCAGTGATCAGTAATCAATGAAAAGTCTAATTATTTCCTTTTCCCCACTAAACAGTCACTCTGTTCATTACTCTGGATCCTTTTGGGGAAGACCAAGTGCATGATTAACAGCACAAATTTTGGTAGTGTAGTGGGGTCCTTCTTCAAGACAATCTAGCTTCCCCCTTCAATCAACGGGTTGAAGGTCTGTAAACTGACTCAAGTCTAAGACTTGATTAAAAACCCATGACTCTTTTCTGGAAATTCATGGTACACTGCTATTTACTTGACCTAGAATTCTTCTGCTTGTGCAGATCGAGTAAGTATTTAGATTTCTCATCTAGTTCACTCCTAGGGACACAGTGACTAAAGAGTCAATGCCACACATCTGTACGAGTGAGGCTAGGCTATTCGGGTTACTGTTTGATTCTTCTGTCCATTGCAGTAATCACCCCATCTTTTCTTTGACAATTCAGTGCTACTATATGGACCCTACCACACAGGGGCCCAATCAGCCCCATTGTGGTTAGGTGCCTTAATTCTGTTAAGGCAATTCCCACTGTCAAATTTGACTTACATAAAATATCAATCACAGCAGTCTTCAATGATGCTGGGACTTCCGTCACAAATTTGTTCCCTACCATTGTGGTAAAAGATGTGTCCTCTGGGCACACTATGAGTGGGTCTGTGTTAAATCCACTCTAAATGCCAATTTCCCTAAACCTTTGGGTACCTTCTTCTATAATTATAGCAAGGCAGTTCTGGCATTTCAACTTAATTTAATGTAGACCATCACTGAATCCCTGTCTCAGAAAACCAACTAGGTAAACTTTTAGATTGTTTTCTAACCTCTTAAACTGAAACATTAAATGAAAAATCTGTGCTTAGTGGACACATATCAATATACTCAGATTGATCTAATTTTGTTTCTTGCACCATGATCCCACATGCTAAATAGCCATTCCCACACATATTTCCCAGATTTATGCATATTAGAAAAATCAAATACATCTTTTGAAATATAATTTTGTACTACACCTCCTTCTAGTTAAAGATCTACAAGCAAAAGTGGGTGGTCGGGGTGAGTCCTGGAGATAGTCGGCAATGTCTTGTAGGGTATCTATCTCCAAAATCCCAGGCAATTCCTAGGCTTACCCCAAGTGATATCCCAAAGAAAGACTCTTCAGACACACCTGAGTTAATCCCATCAGCTGCTGGTGGAAGGGATAGTGGATTTCCTTGGGAGGATGCCTTAGTAGACAAAGATAGTGTAATCTCTTCAGATGGGAGTAATTGGGCTGATTTTGTTGGCAAGAGTGATTCAATATACAATCTGTCTGGGCAGGGCTGATGAAAGGAGATGGAGTTAGGTCTCTTGTGGTACAATAGGGAATAATTGTTATCAGGACTGACTGTGCGGGTTCAAAATGTAAAGGTAGATGTTTTGTAGCAAAAGGAGGGGAGTGATTGACTTTGCAATCCAGAAGCAGAGATTCCCTGGGACCATCAAGGGAGAAGAGTGGAATGCGGGACCCTACCCAGAGAAACAGTGATGCTAGAGATGGAAGCAGAGATGATGATGTGGAGAGATGGACTGGCTGGGGACTCTAGACCCATAGAGGGAGGGGGCTGTGTGTTGATGACCGGGGGGCAGGCTTGCAGGGTATACCCTTTGGTTGGTTGATGATGCATGGAGGTGGTTGTAACCATGGCAATGAAATGATTATACAATAGGATGAATGTAAAGCTAATGTTCTCCCATGTAAACCATCACATAACTCACAATAAAGTATTAAAAAAAAAAGAGTGATTCAACAAAACTTAAGGTCTTAGTGTCTCCAATTTTCATATTATCTGTCCATATGTCCTCAACTCAAGTTTCAGGATCCCTTTTCTTCTCAGTCAAGGCCATCATTTTAGTTATAGACACTGTTCTAAGTAGGGAATTCATTTGACATTGTAATTCATTATTTCTTGTAATATTAGAGCTGATATTCCTGAAAACCAAACCCAGTGTCTTATCCTAAGAGTGGCTGAATTACAATGTCAAATGATAGTTATATAACAAATGAAGTTTATTTACTGTCTCATAATTTAGGAAGCTAAAAGTCCAAATTTATGATGCCAGCTGTAAGATTGGGCTTTCTCTATTGATTCTGGGGTGTTATGCCCAGAATTCAGGGTCCCCAAAGACCACCAAGGAGCCGACGCTGATGCAAGTGCACAAGCATTGTTTATTCAAGCTCGAGCCTGGGCCTTCTCCGTATCCGAAACAGCAGACTAGGGAAAAGGCCCTGAGCTCTTTGTTAGCGGAGTTTTTATAGAGTTTTCAAACAAGCTTAGGTTTTTCAGCTTTACAATATTTGGATTGGTTGACATTTGGCAAAGTATGAGATGTTACAGTTTAATTGGTCAGTGCTGGTGGTCTTTTGTTCTTAGGCTAGGATAAGGAAAACATCTGACATCTGGCCTTGGGTTGCCCTGTCTATTACTTATCTAGTTCTTGCTGTTGCTAGGAATGAAAGTGTATTCTAAGGCAGCATGAGCTGATTTAGCACGTTCCTGGAACAGGAGGACGTGTTCAGGATAATGTACAGAATGGAGTTTTCTTCTTGGTCCTACAGGGATAAGGTCCTTGTCTACTTTCAGCATATGTGGGCCCAGAGTCCCTTGGAGACCTCAGTGTATCTTGGCCCTGCTCTCCCCCAGGGGTCTAGGAGGTTCTCAGTGCAGAGACGCTAGGTCCATAGGATGTACTTTGCTCCTGGCTCTTTCATAGTGGTAGTCAAGGCTCTCTTTCTGATCACTGCTCTCTCCTTTTATGTCTTATAAGTTCCCCAGGCCATATCACAAGGGAACTTCCCTTACCTCAAATCAGGGTTGTGACATGAGTAAGTATCCCACCCTAATTCCCTTACAACTGATTGGCTGATCACATCAGACCACACCATGGGGAATGATCACATCATTACATAGCTACCAAATTGCATCATTATATAATTGCCAAACCACTGAGAAGTATGACTCAGCCAAGTGGATACATATTTGGGTGTATGCAATTCAGTCCATAACACATGACAGCTGTATGTGGAAAGTGGGGAGGAATGCCAAGAGTGGTCTTGCTTTGATTTTCATTTTTCTCAAGAGTCAAAATACCCTTTAAAATACAATGGATTTTCACAAAGGGGTTTGCACAACCTTGGGTCATGTAATAGTTGTATTCTTAGCTGTTGTTGTTAAGTGCTGTAGAGTGGAGTCAGATTCATAGTGATCCTGTATAGGGTTTCTGAGGAGCAACTGGTTGGTTTGAACTGCTGGCCTTAAGGTTTGCAGTCCTGTACTTCTCCTACAGCATCACACCAGAAGTCCTGATTCTTAGACGTAAGACATTAATGAAGTAAAATCATACCTCATCATATTCTCAAGTGGTAAATCATTTTTGAAACAATATAGGATTTGGGATTAGGAGACCTGAGATGAACCCTTAACACTTCGACTTATGAGCTTTATAACTTTGCTGAAGAGGCTACACCTATCTAAGAAATTAAAGCAATCATGGTCAAATTATTATCTCATTCATTTTTAAAGATTTTTCTTAAATGTGCCCTCTTTCAAAGCATTTGAAGCTGATTTTTTTTTTTTTTAAAGTATACAATAATCATCTGTTGTTAAGTGCTATTAAGTCAGTTATGACTCATAGTGAGCCTTTATAGAGTTTCTGAGCCTTTAATTTCTACAGGCACATAAAGCCTCATCTTTCTCCAGCTGCTGGACTTGAAACACTGACCTTTTGGTTTACAGACCAGTGATTATCCTACAGATAAATAAAAAATTAGAACACTAAATAGGAGAAAGCAAGCTAACTATAAAGGTTAATATAATGACCCTAAAATTCATCACATTAGAATTTAAATTTTCTAGACACCAGAGTTGTTGTTGTTGTTGTTGTTGTTAAGTGCCATAGAGTCACTTCTAACTCATAGCAACCCTATTTAGGATTTTCAAGGCTGGCAATCTTTTTGTACCAGCATATGAAGGGAAAATTAAGTTATATAGGAGAATAGTTTATTTTCATTAAGGAGAGTGAATATCTCTTTCTCTGAGGACACATAGCATTTTCTGTGTACTATATTTTCATAGGCGTTTTGGTGTGGCGCTGTGGGTTAATGCGCTGGACTGCAAAGTCGGTTTGAGTCAGAAAGTAGGCAGTTCAAGCTCACCAGCCGATCCTTGGAAACCCTATACAGGGGTGAATGACTTGGAACCAACTCGACGGCACTCAGCATCAACAACATATTCTCACAAAAATCAAAAACTTAAAAGGATAGTAATGCCAAATCTCAGGATTGTTAAATACATTAAGTATATTTTTTAAAGTCTTTGTAAACTGTAAACCACAGCCATTGAGTCAATTCCAACTGATAGCCACCCTGTAGAATTGCTGCGTAAGGTTTCCAAATCTGCATATCTTTACAGAAATAGACTGCCTCATCTTTCTTCCATGGAGCAGTTGGTGGGTTTGAACCAACAAACTTTTCAGTTAGCAGCCTGGTGTTTAACCCACTACACCACCAGGATTCCTTTAAATTGCACTTTGTAAACATAAATTAATTGTATTTCCAGAGCAGAGAATAGCATTTTAATATTTTATTCTTTTGAGTGGAAGCATTTCTGAGATCGTCTGCATATTTCCCTGCCTTCTTGAACAGATCACGCAGGGCATCATTTTACTTTTAAAAGGAATCTGAGAATTTTTCATTATAAATCCAGCGACTATGATATTTTGTTTCACAAAAGTACAGGTGAGAACAAATGATATGGCACGTAAGGAAGAAGGGGAAGGAATATACCAATGGAGCTGACACTTGTTTTCTAGAATTAAAAAATATTATTTGTTTGCTTTTAAAGAAAGAAAAAAACAGACTCTTTTAAAGGTGGAGTGGAAAATGTGCAGCTGTTGACCCCTTGGGCAGTGTAACACAGCTGCCTTTTTATAAAACTAATTAGCAACCCTAAAGTTGAAGCAACCAGGATTCTCCCAAGTGATTTTCTCACCCTCCGGACCATGGTCACATTTGCAGTCTTTTCCTCCTCGCCACCATTCAAAGCATTGTTCTTTGTTTCTGCATCATAACTTGATGGTTCAGGAGACGTTTTCTTGTCAGATTCTAGTTCCTCTTTTAGCTCATTTACACAGTGTGAGGATGGCATATACAGAAGGTGTTTCCCTCAATATTTCTAGAGATTGTCCAAGGGTAAAGAGTAGTAGCTTATTCCAAAGTCTATCAGTAATATTAATAGCATCTAACAGTTCTGTGCATAAGGTCGCTATGGGTCGGTACCGACTCGGTGGCACCTAACAACAACAACAGTTGTGTATCAATGTAGAATCTTATGGGGTATATATTGTTGTTGCTAAGTGCCGTTATTTCTGACTCACAGAGACCCTGTATAGAGTTTCTAAGGAGGGGCTGCTGGGTTCGAACCACCATCCAGTGACTATCCTGCAGCGCCACACACTAGGGATATATGCTTATATACAAGGTTGATTGGTTGTCATTACTCTATGTTTTTGTTATTATCTCCATTTTTCAGATGGAATAGGACATACATGGACTTGAATCCTGACCCTGTTCCTTATGTCAATTTTTACTCAGGAAACTATTTAATATCTTTGTGAATCAATGTCCTCACCTGTAAAACCGGAATACAATACTATTGGGTTATAGAAAAGACTAAAAGAGACAATATCTGTGAAGCACTTTCCGTAGACTTGGTACACTCAATGAGGATGACGATTATTATTTATTATCTGAACAGAGCTTCATCAGTCACAGATAACCTTAAGAATGAATTACATATTAGAAAGTTGCAATGTCATCGAAAGTCCTATCATTATATTAACATCTTTTCTGTTGTAATATTAAACTCTTAATATGTTCATCCATAATTTGAATTAATGGATAACAATGTCTTTTTTTTTTTAAGTCTGGAAAGACTACCCCACTTCTTTCTTCATAATTAGCCATAAAATAATCTCGTTCTCTTTCTATGAAGCTGACAAAAATCAAAAGATGACTAGATCAATCAGAAAGCAGTTCCATCTCTGAGTGTAGTATATTTGTGCTTTGTACTCAGTCTAAAAATGCAAGGCAATTGCAACCCTCCAGAACTGTGATTTCCAATCCCTAGTATTTTCATATTATAAGAACTTCCACTATGTATACACAATGCATCCTCTTATTTAATTCATTCCAGAAACATTGTCTTCCAGTTATCTCTGGGTTAAATTACCCAAATAAAGCAGCTGCTTCATAAACTGTCCATAATGACAGATCTAAACATAAACCACAAACATTCTTAAGCACCCTCCGAATTTGCCAACTCCTTGTCACCCATTATCTCAATGTTTGGTGCCATGCCTCCTTTAAAACACCAGCAACAGTTTGAGGAAAGTGCACACACTGTGTTTACTGTGTTTGCTGCTGTCCCACAGCCCTTGTAGCCAGCACTAGGGCAAACTCAGGGAGTGTTTTGATCTCTTCACTGAGAAGCACATGGTCTCTGTGTCAAATATCACCTGTGGCACTATTTCACAAGTTGCTGCACCGAGGCTGGCACGAGGACTGGGCAGAAGTTAAACCTAGAGTCAGTGAGACATACACAAGTAAATACTGAAATCCAAGCCTGACTGTGCCGAAAGAAAGTTGTAATACAGGGAGGGAAATAAGACAAGGAGTCAGAGTCCAGTCAGGGATCAAAGGCCAGGGACCGACTACTCACCAGCTAGCACTGCTGTCCCGTTGCAAAACTGTTTCTATTAGATCACCTGCAAGTCAAGTGACACGGCGAGAGAGTGCCTATGGACAGTAACATAGATGGCTCAGGATGCAAAGAATTTGAAAAGCTAACATTTAAAATCTGGATCCGTTACAAGATTGTTGTCATTAAGCCATCGTGTCAATTCCAGCTCATCACAACCCTGTACAGGATTTCTGAGGAGCAGCTGGTAGGTTTGAGCCACTGACCTTGTGGTTTGCAGTCCAGTGCTTATCCCTACAGTGACACACTAGTTGACTTAAGGTTCATTCATTCAGTGATGAAGTCATCTCAATTTATAGAGCAAATGAAATATGCATTTTATTTTTGGAGTAACCCTTCTAACCAGTTTTGGAAATTTCTGGATTCTACTGTTGTTATTGTACTTTTAATTTTTTTTTTAGTTTTGAACAACTTAAGACCATTTGGTCAATCTTCTACTCTGGGGCTGTGGATGAGCACTGGATTGGGAACAACAACTTCAGCAGTTCAAACCCACCAGCTGCTCCTCGGAAACCCTATGAGTCAGAAACAGCTCAATAGCACTTAATAACAACAACAACACCATGATAAATAAATAGATAATTCATTGGATGTATCCTTTTTGAATAGTCCTGTATTTTAGTGAATCCTTTACAAATTATATTGATTTATTAGGGTAGTGAGTACTCTGTGGTTGCTCTAATTTAATGAGGCGTTGTTGTTTTCAGAATAATAAAGAAATCTGTTGTGATTTTATTATGTAAAACTTCAGAGACAATGAAGGAGTAAATTCAATGGAGGATTAAATTAAACACAAGTTAAAGTAGAAAGGCATCGTTTCTGGCATATGTTAGACATTTACTAAATATTAGTTCCTTTTAGCAAAGTAAGAAATGTATTTTCACTCACCATCTTAATGTTTCATATGCCTCAAACTCACCAGGCTTTTCATTTTTCATTTCCATGTGAATCCCATAACCCTGGTTTTTATGATTTGAGAAGATGAGAGATGGAGAAATATTCCTTTTGGGAACCGATGAGGTTCCAGTTTATTTTATTTATTTTCCTTTCTTAGAAATAGCACCTGGGAAAAGGAACTATTTCTACTTGACCTTCTACCAGTTCCCGTGCCTAATACTAAACCTCTAGCCTTCTGTCCTTTCCCGTCTGGCCTCTGTAAGCAAAGGAGGGAGCTACACCAGATGTTCCAAAGCTCGCCTCTCCCCACAGGACATGCTGTGAGCAAGGAAGCCAATTCAGTTATGCTCTAATGCATTCTTTGCTTGAACATCTCTGTATGCAGAAGCTGGCCAGATAAACAGAGAAGAATAAGCAAGGTACCACATCAGGGTGTATGAATGTGGAAGAAGAGACTGGGATATATCAAAAAGAAAGAGTTCAAGATGAGTAGAGAGAAGGACCAGTTACGAGTTCTTAGTTTGGTGAAAGAAGAAAATATGACTTTGTACAAGTGTCTATACAGAGAATGGAGAGAATAAAAGTATTTGGGGTTTTTTGTGTGTGTGCATTTGTGAGGAAGGATGGGTGATTGAGATAACTATCTTAAAATAACATTTTAAAATAATTTAGCACATTTTCTAGGAATCAGATTCAAATATCTAAACATGACATGCTGTTCTACCTATTTTCATGTGTCATCACCTTCTACTTTTTTTTTTCTTTACAGCTATAAAAGAAAATTAAAATATGAGTAAATTGCAGTAAAAACATAAGTACAAGCATAAATACAGAATATTAAAAAATAACATTACCATGCTGACTCCAGATAGTGTTTATTTAAGAAAGACATAAACCCATAGAATCTTAGAATGCAAAGGTCCATAATAATGCCATTGTTTTATCTTGGGAATAAAGTAGAGGGATTAAGTGAACTGTCAGGGAACATTCAACTGGACAGTAAGACTCAAGACCGGAATTCAATCCTTCTTTCCGTCTAAAACTTTTCCCACTCTATAATACCAAATGGAGGCGTACAATCATTGTCATCACTATTGGAATATGTTCCCTAGAAAGCAATGACCAGATATGGACCTCTTCATCATATTCAGTTTTTCTATTATGTCTTGCTCTTTATCTTATGCATTATGCTGATGTTTCTTTTCTTTTTTTAAAAAAATTTTTTCTAAGGTTTTCATACTAACAAACAGTTTTTGATGGTTACCAGGAGAGGGAGGTAAAGGAGAGTAATTCACTCATTAGAAGGTTGTTGTTTGTTGTTGTTAAGTGCCATTGAGTCGATTCCAACCCAGAGCGACAGACACATGTTAACTCAAGTGATGGGGAAGGCAACATACAAGAAGGTGGTGGTGGTGATGGTTATGTGCCATGGAGTCAGTTCTGGCTCATAGCGATCCTGTATAAGGTTTCTGAGTCTGTAAATTTGTACAAGAGCAGAAAGCCTCATCTTTCTCCCACAGAACTGCTGGTAGATTTGAACTGCTGACCTTTTGGTTAGCAGCTCAGCTCGTAATCCATTGTGCTACCAGAGTTTATACAAGAAGGGGAAGGGCAATATATAAGAAGGGGAGGTTGGCAGAAGAATGATGAAGATAGGTGAAAACACAGGCAGGTATGCAAGAGCTAAAGGAGATAGAGGTAAATAATGATATATATACAACCTTAGAACAACAATGTTGTGTGTGTGGATACATGGACAGACACAGGCTGAATGGGTATGGGAAGAAGAGGGGAATATATACATACATGTGTATATGTGTATATGTATGTATATATATTTATCACACAAATAATTAAGAGTCTGAAAGAAGATATTAAAGTGTTGAAGAGCAAAGATGTCAGCTTGAGGACTAAGGTACGCCTGACCCAAGCCATGGTGTTTTCAATATCATCATATGCATGCAAAAGCTGGACAGTGAATAAGGAAGACTATAGAAGAATTGATGCTTTTGAGTTATGGTGTTGGAGGAGAATATTGAAAGTGCCATGGACTGCCAGAAGAACAAACAGATCTGTGTTGGCAGAAGTGCAGCCAGAGTGCTCCTTGGAGGCCAGGATGGCCAAACTTCATCTCTCATACTTCAGACATATTATTAAGAGGGAACAGTTTCAAGCTTGGTAAGGTGGAAGATCAGAGAAAAAGAGGAAGACCCCCAGCGAGATGAATCAGCCAAATGACAGCATCTATGGACTGAAGCGTGGCAACATTAGTGAGGCTGGCCCAAGATCAGGCAGTGTTTCATTCTTCTGTGCATAAGGTTGCTTTAAGTTGGTACCAACTCGATGGCACCTAACAACAGCAACAACCACAGAGAGAAAGTAGGACAACTGTTGTTTCATGGAGGGGATTGTGATCATTGACATGTATATGATCATGTATATGATTATGACATGTGTATGATCATTACATGTATATGATCATGACTAAGTATATGATTTGTTGAATGTAAAACTAATGATCTTGTCTGTAAACCTTCACTCAATTCACCATTTTTTTTAAAAATTCTTATTTTTCTCTTATTGTTTAAACTTTTCTTTTTTCTTTTTTTCTCTTTCATTTGTCTTTCCTATTACTTAAATTTCCCTTCCTTATTTTTCTGATCACACATTCTTGTTTATTTTATTTGCTTTCATTCTTATCTCCCTTCATGTACTAATGACGATATTTGAGTCACCTAGCCACTCATCTATTTTCTCTTATTAACATAAACTTGTAGGAATTTACCAACTCATTTACTTCCATTAGTTCCTACTATAGTTCTTTTAGCCTACTTTTTATTTAATATACTTTGCTTTCATTTTTAAAGCATTTTATACACATGCTTTTTTGTCAGTGTACTCTCTAACTTTTAATTCATTATTTTATTCGGTATATTCTTCCATTTTCCAAAGTCAGTAGCACTTTTGCCAATAGCCATTGCATTGAACAGTTGATCTGCAAACTTCTACCAGTAGTGGAAAATAAAAACTATGTAAATATTAGAAAGGGAAGTGGGGATAAGCAAATGATTTCATTTCCTAGGATCTTCATTTAACAAAATAATAAATAACAAAATGAGATGCTTATAAGAATTGAAATGTATTCTCTCACAGTTTTAGAGGCCAGGTGTCCACCACAGTCTGAGTGCTGGCCATGCTGATACTTTGACACTTTGAGGGAGCATGTGTTTCATGCTCCAGGTGCTCTTGGGCTTGCACCTGCAGCATCTTCTTCTGTCTCTGTAGATCTTCTCTTTTTTAAGGATTGTTTGTTGTTATGTGCCATGAAGTCAGTTCCGACTCATAGTCATCCCTGTACAGGGTTTCCGAGGCTGTAAATCTTTACGGGAGCAGAGAGCCTCATCTTTCTCCCATGGAACAGCTGGTAGTTTCGAACTGCTGACCTTAAGGCTTGCAGCCTGATTCGTAACCACTACGCTACCAGAGCTCTTACCCCAATATGACTTCATATTAGCCTAACTGATAACAACAACCCTATATTCTAGCCGGGTTGCAGTCACACATACAGGGGCAATGTTTTCAATGAACCCTTTTTTTTTTTTTTTTTTTAAGATGTTATTGTTGTTGTTAACTGTCATTGAGTCACTACCAAATCACAGCAACCCTGTATATAGTAGGGTTTCTGATGAGCGGCTGGTGAGTTTGAACAACCAGTCTTGCAGTTCAAACTGACCTTGCAGTCCACTGCTTATCCTACAATGTCACACCAGGACTCCGGAAGAGGGGATGTCGAGGGCCAATTCATTCCATAGCAACATGCAAAATCCAAAAAGTAAGAAAGCAATGAAAGAGAAAAGTAAGCTAAAGGAAAAATAAACATCGTCCTGCTATTTCAAAGCCATATGATTTCATGCACACAAAGAGAGAAAAATGAGTGTGTTTATAGATTGTTAGGAATGACTATTAAAGGAAGGCACAGAGCGCCCCAAAACCAAGCACCTAGTTAATTTAGGGCAAAAATCACCTGGGGTACATTACGCTAAGTGAAATTAGTCAATCACAAAAGGACAAATATTGTATGAGACCACTGTTGTAAAAAGTTAAGAAAAGGTTTTCTTGATAACAGAAGCATTCTATGGTGTTTACCAGGAATGAGAGTGAAGGGAAAATTATTCACGGACTAAAGAGTAGACACATATTAACATGGGTGACGCGCAAGCAATAAACAACAAGAGGGAAGTTGACAGAGAAAAGATGAAGAGAACGGAAGACACAGGAAGGAATGCAAGAATTAAAGTGTTGTTGTTGTCAAGTGCCATTGAGTAAGGTCCGACTCACAGCAACCCTGTATAGGGTTTCCAAGGAGCAGTTGGTGGGTTTGAACCACTAACCTTTCAGTTAGCAGTCCAGTGCGTATCCTATAGGACACACTGGTTGTGGCTGTTATGTGCCATGGAGTTGGTTGCGACTCATAGCGACCCTGCATAGAGTTTCCAAGGCTGTAAATCTTTAAGGGAACAGAAAACCTTACCTTTCTCCTGCGGAAACGCTGGTAGTTTTGAACTGCTGACCCTGAGGTTAGCAGCCCGATACGTAACCACTACGCTACCAGAGCTCCACACTAGTTAAAATTGGTTGGTTGGTTATGTGCCGTGGAGTCAGTTCTGACTCATAGTGACCCTGTACAAGGTTTCCGAGGCTGTAAATCTTTACGGGAGCAGAAAGCTTCATCTTTCTCCCGCAGAACAGCTAGTAGTTTCCAACAGCTAGTAGTTTCCACAGCCCAATTCGTAACCACTACGAGGTAAATACTGTTAACTGATGGTCCATGTAGAGGACTGCAATCCTCGTAATGAAACGAAGTATATGATTCGTTGAATGTAAAACTGATGATCTCTGTAAACCTTCACTCAATTCACAATAAAAAGTTTTTTAAAAAGTAAAAAGAAAGAACCGGAGTTAAAGATTGAGGATAAGAGATTGGTCGAGGTCTCGTCAGTGTTGATGGATCTGTGTTGCCACATTAGAGGACTGGTTTGTAGTGCCATTCATCCAGTTAGCAGTGTAGTGCTGATCCTCCAGCGCCACATCAGGACTCCAGTGGTGGTGTTGTTATTGTTACATACCACTGAGGCCATTAGGTGCTATTAGTGACGTCCGAACTTAGGCGCCAGTGTGTAGAAAAGAACTACAATACATGCTAAGTAAGAGTGTAGGAAAGCTCACAGGCCCTTATGCTTTAGCCCTATACTGAGGAGGAAATTGTCACTCTTGACTGTTTCAAGTTTTGAAGTTGGGTTTCCAATTCTTTCTGAAGCTAATTCACACTAACTTGATGGTTATGTGCCGTGGAGTCGATTCCGACTTATAGCGACCCTGTACAGGGTTTCCGAGGCTGTAAATCTTTACTGGAACAGGAAACCTCATCTTTCTCCCGCAGAACAGCTGGTAGTTTCGAAATGCTGACCTTAAGGTTCGTAACCACTACGCTACCAGAGCCCCTTCACGCTAATTTAGTTTCAAAGAATTGATAAACCAAAATGCCAGTTTATTAATTTACACTGAGAAATCTAACTGCCATGAAGACTGTAATGCTCACTCTGACTAGCCAGAATAGTTCTTTCTCTGCGGAAATGACTACTTGAGGAGGAAAAAAACAAAAATCAGAAGATATCTTGATGAGTACTGAATAAGTTAAAGAAATGAAATAATCTTAAGGTATAAGAGTCCTGGTGTGGCGCTGTAGGGTAAGCACTGGACTGCTAGCCATAAAGTTAACAGTTCAAATCTACCAACTACTTCTTGGAAATCCTATACATGGTCATTATGAGCCAGAAGTGATCCCACAGCACATAACAACAACAACAAAGGGACAAGGCAACTTCTCCACCTTCAGGTTATACTTACCAAGCAGGCCCGATTATTCTGGGCAAAAGTGATAATGAAATATATGCACTCAATTTTCAATAGTTTTTAATAATGGACAAAATGTTTATTTTAGAGTTTTAAACAGTATTAATTAGCACCCCTCTACATGTTAAAATTCAGGTTTCCCACGTGGAGATTGAAGATGGTATTGTGTTTCATCTGTGACCCACAGAAATCACTCATCTTAATGTGAATTACACTATGGTAAAAATATCCTCTTGAAAAGACTGTTGTTTTTCCCTTGAGTAGATTCAGATTCCTAGTGATCCTAAGTGACGGAGTATAGTGCAACTGCACCCTAGGGTCTCCAAGGCTGTTTGTCTTTAGAGGAGCAGATCACCTGGTCTTTTCTTTCATAGAGCTGCTGAAGGATTTGAACCACCAGCTTTCTAGTCATGTGCCACCAGGGCTCCTTCTTAAAAAGGCTAGCCTTACTCATTTGTGTACATTTCATTCAGACAGAATCATCTACAGTCCTCTGTGTTCACCACATGTAGGCTCAGGAGATCCAGTTTAACTGGATGGAACATAGCAGGGTGAATGTGGAAAGGATGAAGATTCAGGATATCTAGATTCTTAATTCTATTCTGTCTATAGATACCTGAGATGTAGGAAATCCATGCTGTTTCCCTCATACATGTATTTACACATAGAGGACGGGCATAGCTGATGTGAAAATTCCTCTGACTAGTACATAATAGGTACTCATGCATGTGAATCATCTTAAAGAGCTCTTTGAACTCTACACAAAAATTTTAAATCTTGGTGAATGACTTTTTACAAATTTAAGTATTCTCTAAGTATTTGTTAAGTGCCATTGAGTCGGTTCCGACCCATAATGACCCTGCATAGGGTTTCCAAGGAGTGACTGGTGAGCTTGAACCGCCGACCTTGCAGTTCAAACGGCTTTGCAGTCTGGCGCATTAACCCACAGCGCCACACCAAAACTCTCTAAGTATAGTTTCCTTTTATTTGCTCAGTGAACATTCACTATCTACTCACTGGGCAAGGTGTTTGTCCACAAAGAATTTATTCCACCCTTCTTAGTCTTCTAAGTTTTATACCTCCCACTCCCAACCCTCCCACACACACACACACACACACACACACACACATTCTCTATCCACACATCATCTTCTTTTTACTTTACTAATCTCTCTTGACTATTAACTCCCTGGCTATATATTTCCTTTCTCATTATTACCTCAAGGTTTGTTTCTCTCTAGGACTCACTTGTTTTGAACTCTTTCTTTTTAAAAAGCTTGCTTATTGTTTTATCATCCAAGTTCTCAAGTTCAGAGAAAGGAGATAGTAATAAGAAATCAAGAGTATGAGTGAGGAATCCCAGTAGTCTTCCATTTGTATCATTCTAGAACATTGATTGCTCACATCTACAACACCAGCAGGTCACATTAGCTTCTCAGCTCTAGTGTTAGATTGCTCCAAATACCCAGATCTCCTCCACTACCCACCTCTTACTAATTCTGCTCAGGATGGCTGAAAAGGAATCCAGCCAAACACCCTGCAGCCACACATATGTGTTTACTTATTTTCCAGCCTCCACAACCTTTACAGGTCGCTGCCCTTAAGGACCTCCCAGACCACACACAAAGTCTCCCTGAAGTCCAAAACATGCCTCTCTTCCTCTCCCATCTCACAATCATGTCCAAACGTGCCCAGTCTACACACAAGTGCTCATCTGCATCTGTGTCACATGAAGGAAATTTTAAAGAAGTACATGATTCTAAATGCCACATATTACCTGCAAACAAGAACAAATTAGCCAAGTACAGCAACAACTTGCACAGTAATGGATGCAAAAATAAAGAGGAGAGAAACACAGAAATCTAAAAGGGGCTTGTAACCATTGCAGGGAGGGTGTGTGCTGGTGAATGTACTTGAGGCAGCAGCATTTTGATGGACTTACTAAGTATCTTTTCTGATCACAGAAGAAAACCAAATCCCCAGATCACTAAATTCCTTGGATGTAACCACGCTCTCTGATCTAGGTAACTGGCCTCTCCCAGCATGTTGACATTTTCTGTCCAGCATTTTATGGACAGGATGACAGATGTGGAGTATAGCTTGGGATTTCGGAATGGAGTCATAGGAAGCCTAAGGGATTAGGGAAGAGGTGGTCATTATGTTGACTAGTTCCACCGATCACTCCCAGCTCCTCGTCATTTGTGCTGCACTAGTCATAATGTGCACCAAGTTTTCAGCTACTGCTCTACCCAAGGGTGGACAAGCATAATTAGAGTCCACCTCCTCACCCACAGCAATTAAAGCAAAGCTATGGGGGAACACCTTATTAAAAATATAGCTTATTTCCATTAAAGAGAGTAAATATTTCTTTCTCTGAGGACATATAGCATTTTCTCTGTACTATATTCTCACAGGAGTTTCGCTGTGGTGCTGTGGGTTAATGTGCTGGACTGTAAAATTGGTTTGCGTCAGAAGGTAGGTACTTCAAGCTCACCCGCTGCTCCTTGGAAACCCTATATAGGGTCACTATGAGTTGGAACCAACTCAACAGCACTAAACAACAAGCTAACCACAAGATTGATGGTTCAGGCCCACCATATGCTCCTTGTAAACACTATACAGGGTCGCTATGGGTCGGCATCTACTTGACGGCACTTAAGAACAACAACAAGGAGTGGCTGGTGAGTTTGAACTGCTGACCTTTCGGTTGAGTTCTTATCCTAAAGTGCCACACCAGGACTCCATTAGCCATTGTTGTTGTTGTTGTTAAGTGCCATCGAGTCAGTTCTGATTCAGAGCAACCCTGTATAGGGTTTCCTAGGAGCAGTTGGTAAATTTGAACCAACCACCTTGCTGTTCAAATCAACCATGTGGTCCAGTGCATTATCCCACAGTGCCACACCAGGGCTCCTCATTAGTCATTAGTGAGATGCAAATCAAAACAACAATGAGATATTATCTTATCCCAACATTAATAGTAAAGTTCAAAGAAACTAAATGTTGGCAAGGGTGTATAGAGACTGGGACCATTCTACACTGCAGGCAGAACAGTAAAATGGTGTAACCATTGTGAAAAGCGCTATGGTGCATTCTCAAAAAGTTGGAAATATAAATGTCATATGACCTAGAAATCCCTCTACTTGGTATATATCCTCAAGAAATTGGAGTCATAACTCAGATATATTCACACCCATGTTTACTACAGTACTTTTCACAATAGCAAAAATATGAACACAAGCTTAATGTCTGCTAACAGAAGAATGGCTAAACAATCTTTGGTGCATACATACAGTGGAATACCATGCAACAATGAAGAATAATGATGAATCTGTGAAACACTCCACAGCATGGGTGACCCTGGAGGACATAATGCCAAGTGAAGTGAGTCAATCACAAAAGGACAAATGTTGTATGAGACTTCTACTGTAAGAAGAGTCCTGTTGTGGCACTATAGGATAAGCACTGGACCGCAAGGTCGTTTGAATCATAAGGTTCAAAGTTGAAACTCACTAGCCACTCCTCAGAAAATCTATACAGAGTCGCTATGAGTCAGAACTAACCTGATGACACAAACAACAACAACACTACTGTAAAGTCAAGAAAACTTTTCACACTAAAAGAACCATTCTATGAAGATGACTAAGGGGTGGGAGGGAAGGGAGAATAATTCACTTGATAGAGTATAGATTTGTGTTAACTTGGGTGATGGAGAAGACAATGTATAACAAGAGGGAGGTTGGTAGAAGAAAGATGAAGGTGGTATAAGACACAAAAAGGAAAGCAAGAGATAAAAGAAATGGAGATAAATACTGTTAATTAATGGTACATGGAAGGGACTCATTGGAATGTACAATTTGTTAAATGCAAAACTGATGATCTCCTCTGTAAACCTTTATTCAATTTACAATAAAACATTAAAAAAAAAAACAAAAAAAAAACCACCTTTTCTGAAAGGAAAAAAAACACAACTACAAAACAATGCCTTTCGAGGGAATTTGCTGGACCACTTAAAATCAAGGCAGAATGGCCAACTCAGAAGGCTTTGGCAACTGTTCTCGGTGATTCCAAATGAAAAATTTTGATAGATTTTCCCAAAGGACATAGTACTATCACAGGATCTTATTAGGAGGAAGTTTTCAGAAAACTGAAAACTGTACTGGTCAGGAAACAACTTGTGCCAAGGAAATTTTTTTTCCATAATGAGAATGTACCAGCTCATTCTTTGAGGAAAACAAGGGCTATCCAACAAGAATTTCATTGAGAAACTT
Source organism: Chrysochloris asiatica (assembly GCF_000296735.1). Lineage (NCBI taxonomy): Eukaryota > Metazoa > Chordata > Mammalia > Afrosoricida > Chrysochloridae > Chrysochloris > Chrysochloris asiatica. Next base: position 17,387,422 of record NW_006408581.1, on the reverse strand, counting down.
TCCTCTTTCCACCCTGCAGCCTTTCTCTTACCCCTTCAGACTTCATTTTGTTTCTTAAACGCAAAGAATATTAAAAGGGAACAGATTTGAATCCCTTGAGGTTGCCAAAGCTACCATTTTAATGTGGTATAAATTAAAGAGCACAGAATTCTTCAGGGAAGAGTTAGAAAAATGGAAACCCTGCCTCCAAAAGTGAGTAGATAGAGGAGATGTTGAGAAATAAGAACTTAAGATTTTGATATTTTTGTTTAATGAAGATTTCTATGATTTTTGCAGCAATAGTTTTTTACTTACTCTGTCATTCTCTATCTGGACCATAAGGTCGGTTTGAAATGCAAAGTTGATGGTTCAAACTCACCAGCTGCTCCCAAGAAACCCTAAATAGGGTCACTATGTGGTGGAGCCAACTAAACAGCACTTAACAACAACCTACCAAAAGGGTTGCTTCAAGATAATATAAATCAGTGGTGGTGGTGGTGGTGGTAGTGTGTGCTGTGAAGTCAGTCAGTTCTAACTCTGTGACCCTGTATGGGGTTTCCAAGGCTAAATCTTTACAGGAACAGAAAGCCTCATCTGTCTCCCAAGGAGAAACTCGTGCTGTTAACCTTGTGGTGTTAGCAGCTGAGATTATAATCTACTATGCTACCAGGGCTCCTTAATATAAGCTTGTAGTGGCAAAATATCTCTAAAGTATTATCCAATTTATCCTTCTTTCTTTTAATTTCTGTTTCATGCCAGAGCTATTCACCATTAAAACTAGACCATTATAGCCTCTGGAATGAGAAAATACAGAAAAACAGTAAGAAAAATATAACGGGATCAACAGTCACATTTTTGTCTTTAAATTCTAAAATAAACTGTTTACATTCTTAAAGGAGACAAGAAAGTTAAAAATCCAAGTTGCACTTAAAAATTTTCCTTTCATGCTTTTTTTCCCATAAGTTTTCATGCTTCAAGTATTGTTCTTGAAATAGAATATCTTTCACTTGAAACTCTAATGTCCAAATAAACTGTCTTCCCTCAAAATAATATGCTCATTTACTTGTTAGGGTAGGACACTTCATTAATTCATTCAACAATTATTATTTTGCCAGGTACTATTCTAGGCACAGGGACAAAACAACAACTTTTACCTAACTTTTAAACTGTGTTTTTGTAAAATTCTGATGATACATACATTCATGGATGAGGAAGGTATAAAGTCAAGGGGATGTGACACAACCAAAACTAATATATTGCTGTTGGATAAATTGTATATTATAGATTGCAAAATTAAATATCTGGTATTCTATGAGAAAGCACTCCTACTCCTAGCTCACACAAGATTTACACAAGAATACTTGTCACAACAATGTTCAAAGAGCAACAAACTGAAAACAACCTTTTACAGATTGAATTGTGTGCCCTCAAAAGATTCATTGAAGCCCTATCTCCCAGTACCTAAGAACAAGACCTGGTCTTTGAAGAGATTATCAGTTAAGCCAACATGAGATCATACTGGATAGGTTGAGTCCTAATTCTGTCCTGGTGTGGTGCTCTGGGTTAATGCGCTGGACTGCAAAGTTGTTTGAACCACAAGGTCGGTAGTTCAAGCTCACCAGCCACTCCTCGGAAACCCTATACAGGGTTGCTATGGGTTGGGACCGATTCGACGTTACTTAACAACATACCTGTGGTTATGGTCCCATTTTGGAGTTCACTGTCTGTTATGTTAATGAAGCAGGATTAAGCTGGGATGTATTTTGAGTTCCAACCTTATTAGACTCAAGTCACCAACCTTAGTTTCCTTGGGGCTAAGGTCTGCATCCAATACTTAGGAAAGCTTTGGCAAAGTTTGTTCTCTTGCTCTCAATCCTACATCTGGCTCTTCTCCATCTCACCTCCAGTTTTGGGGACACATGACCTATCACCTAACCTGATACACCAGTTTCCACAGCCTTGTAAATCAACAGCCTGTCATCTGAATGGCCGATTTGGGTTCCTCAGCTCCTGCAACCAGGTGGGTGAGGAGAATCCTCCAAAATAATGTCTGAACTACAGATTTGGGACTTGTGAGCCTCCATAATCACATGATCCTTTTCCTTGAAAGTTTGTGAGTTCTGTGAGATGTTGTCATGAACTGGAGAACCCTGGAATTTAAAAAAAAAAATACCAAGGGGAGGAGGGTGGTCTATAGCATTGGAATCCTGGTGTGGCACTGTAGAATAAGCACTGGTCCGAGGTCCAAACACACCAGCTGCTTCTTGGAAACCCTGTACAGTGTTGCTATGAGTTGGAACGGCCTCTTAACAGCAACAAAAGCAGTGAAAATTTTGGATATTTGACATATCTTTAATCTCCACTTCATAGGGACCAGCCTCATGTTGACTCTTCTAAAAAAAATTATTCTTGCAATTGATAAATTAAAATATTTTCATACAATGATGGAAACACATGAAACTACAGCCACATGCCCAGTTATTGATAAAACTTTGAGAAATAATTATGACAAATTGTATTTTCCCAAAATGGCTACAATAGCATTTCCAGTCCTACATGCTCTTCCAAGGAATCTTAGTGGCGCTGTAGGATAAGCACTGGACTACTATTGGGTTGGCAGTTCAAATCCACTAGTAATCCAAGGAAGAAAGTTGCTGAGTCAGAATCGATTAGATGGCAGTGGATGAGTGAGTGAGTAAAATACATCCTCTTCCAGAAATGTGCTGCCATCCTTAGCCTTCTGCAATAAGAGGTGGTGTCTAGGTTTCCTGTCTTCCAATTTGGAAGAATTTTCATGACTGGTAAGGAGCCCTGGGGTCACTGTGGGTTCAGTGTTGGGTTTCTAGTTGCAAGGTTGGCAATTCAAACCCACCAGCTACTCCTCAGGTGAAAGATCCCATAAAGATTTACAGTCTTAGAAACTCTTTATAGGGTAGTTATAGCCAAGAATGCTTCTTAGGAGTCAGGATGGTGACATTTCGTATCTCATGCTTAGGATTTGTTATTAGGAGGGGCCAGTCCCTGGAGAAGAACATCACAGTTGGTAAAGTGGAGGGTCAACGAAAAAGTGGAAGACCCCCAAGGAAATGGATTGGCACAGTAGTAGTAGCAATGGGGTCAAATGTAATAACAACTGTGAGGATGGTCCAGGATCCAGCATAGGTTCTTGTTCTTTTGTGCATAGGGTCTCTGCGAGTCAGAACTGACTTGATGGCA
>NW_006408581.1:17371414-17382812 GCF_000296735.1 Chrysochloris asiatica | reverse complement strand
AGTTGGAATTGGTTCAATGGGTAGTTGTGACGTTTGCCACTAATGCAGGAGAGATGCTATGTGACTATTTTGTAGATAAGATAATGTTGCTGTTGCGTGCCATTAAGTCAGTTCTGACTCATAGTGACCCTATATAAGGCTTCTTTCTGAAGAGCAACTGCTGTGTTTGAACTGCCCACCTTGCGGTTAACCGTCTAGTGCTTATCCTACAGCACCATACCAGAACTCTAAGATAAGATAATAAAATATGATAATATTTCCACCAGGCTTTTTGGGCCCTGAGTTGCCATGTAAGGAGTCTGCCTACCCTAAATCCACCACCCTGGAGAGAACCCTGTGGAAAAAGCACACAGAGGTAGCAAGATGCCTATGAGCTTCAGTTGCTCCAGTCTCCAGAGGTTCTGGTCTTACCAGTTCAGGAGTCAAATATGTGAGTGAAAATTTTCCCCAAGATGATTCCAGCCCTGACAACCAACATCCTAACTGCAGACATATGAGGGACCCTGAGCCAGAACCGCTGAGTCCAGCCACTCCTGAGTTCCTAACTTGCAGGTACTGTGAGAGGAAACAAACATTGCTGTTGTTTGAAGTCAGTCACTTTTGGAGTGCTCTATAATGGAAGAATAAATAACCAGAACAATGGCATTGAGTGGACAGAAAGGTACTTACAAAGTGCTGACATATTTTTATAGAACTCAAAAACAAGTAAACCACAGCAATAACACTTCACTTGAAAAATCATTGGGGAAAAATGTAAAATGTTCTAGATTTTTATATTCATTTCTCATTTTATTGCATTAGAATCAGAGAATATTTGCATCATTTCTATTTTTGAAACTCATGAAGCCTTTCTTTATAGCGCAATAATCAAATGTTGTGAATGTTACTTAAGTAAGTGAATGTGTGTTGGCTGTTTTGCAGATTCATCATATACATCATGTACTTCATATTATGCATTTACTATATACACAATAGGAGTCCTGGTGTGGCACTGCAGGTTAATGCGCTAGACTGTAAAGTTGCTTTGAACCCTAAGGTCGGTGGTTCAAGTCCACCAGTCACTCCTCGGAAACCCTATACAGGGTCACTATGGGTTGGAACTGACTCAACGGCACTTAAAAACAATATACACACAGTATGTGTATTTATTATCAGACTACTGTACTTATTCCCATATTCAGGTCCTTTAGAATCGTTTTGATATGTTTGACAGAAAGGTGAACTAAAGGTGGAACTGTTTCTGCCTATTTCTTTCTGTGTCTTTGGAAATTTTGGCTTTATGGATGTTTTCCTTCTGTTTTGTGGGAAACATATAAATATTCATACCTATAGTTTCATGATGAATTACAACCTTCTTAGTTTTATTTAATGATTAATGGTCTGATACTCACTATATGTGTTATTAAAGTCATGACTCCTACTTTCTTTAATTTTATGTGCTTGGTGTAAGATTGCCAATCTTTTATTTACAACTTTTCTTAATGAGAATATTTTAAGTATGTTTGAAGTCAGTCACTTTTGGAGTGCTCTATAATGGAAGAATATTGCATAGCCTTGAGTTTCCTTTGATACCAGTCAGAAAATCTTTCCTGTCATCGATCGTGAAACCCATTCATAGTTATTAATAAGAGAGATATTAGTGCTGTGATTCATTCATTCAATTAATATTTATTGGATGCCTACTCCTTCAAGCACTATAGGAGCTAGGAATACAGAAGTGAAATTTGTGAAAGCTACAACTCAGCAGACTGTTTTGTCTTTCTGGGTCTCACAAGTTTTCTGTCTTGTGACAGAAGACTGTGGCAATGCTGATGGCATGGCTTGGGGAGTTAGAGGAGGGGCCCGATGTGCTCTGGTGGCTAGACTGTGTCAGAAGTTTGGACAGTATAACAACGAAGATCCCACTTCATTTAGGTTATGAGATTCCTTCTCTAAATATCCTCAGTTCATGTTCCATGTTATACAATCGCTATTCCTCCAAATGTTTAACAACAGTCCCGATGAATCTTCGTACTATAGACACCACTTTGCCCAACAGGACCTGACCCAGTCCCTTATCATGATCCAGCCCATCCTCTACTCCTATTCATTCCATGGGCCACCAGAGCCAGTCCTCCAGGACAGCGGCAGCATCCTAGCTGACAGGATTTTGCTGATGGATACTTTTTTCCAAATTGTCATCTATCTTGGCAAGACCATAGCCCAGTGGCATAAAGCTGGGTACCAAGACATGCCTGAATACAAAAACTTTAAGCATCTTCTGCAGGCACCATCTGGATGATGCTCAGGAAATTCTGCAAGCGTGCTTCCCAATGTCACAGTACATTAACACGGAACACGGAGATATTCAGGCCCAATTCCATTTGGACAAAATTAATCCATCCCAGACACACAATAACCTGTATGCTTGAGGACAGGAAACTGGAGCACCCATCCTAACTGACAATATTAGCCTGCAAGTGTTCATGGATCACTTGAAGAAGCAGGCTGTCTCCAGTGCCAGTTAAGGCAACCAAGAAATAGAGACCAACAGTGTCAGAATATGTCCACGATTGTTTATAAAGACTTAATAACATTCCTTTCACTCTTTCACTCTTCTGGCAGATTTTAGTAAATAATCAAAGGATATTTTATATGCAAAAAAAAAAAAAAAACCCAAAACTTAAGTTCACTGAATCCTTCAATTAGTTCCAATAATTTTCTTGCTGAATCTTTGGGATTTTCTATGTATAGGATCATATTTTCTGCAAGTAGAGTTTTACTTCTTTGCCAATTTGGGTGTCTTTAATTTCCCTCTCCTGTGTTATAGCTCTGGCTAAGACTTCCAGCACAATATTGAATAGAAGTGGTGATAAAGGGCATCCTTGTCTGGTTCCTGTTCACAGAGGGAATGACTTCGGTTTCTCAGCATTGAGAGTAATATTGGTTATTGGTTTGTAAAAATGCCCTTAGTAATATTGAGGAATTTCCCTTCTATTCTCTCGAGTGTTTTATTAGGACTTTTTTTGTTGAGTGTGCTTTATCAGGAATGAGTGTTGGGTTTATCTAATGCTTTTTCTGCATCGGTTGATATGATCATGTGATTTTTTCCCCTTTGTTTTATTTATGTAGTGGATTACATTGATTATTTTTCTAATATTGAACCACCCCTGCATACCTAGTATGAATCCTACTTGGTCATGATATACATATATATTTGGATTGTATTTTGATGAAAATTTTTGCATCTATGTTCATGAAGGATATTGATCTATAATTTTATTTCTTAGTGATGTCTTTGCCTGGTTTTTACATTATAAAGTGAATTCAGGAGTTGTCCATCCTTTTCTATATTATGAAATAGTTTGAATAGAATTGGTGTCAACTCTTCTCTGAATGTTTGGGCAACTCTTTTCTGAATTCACCAGTAAAACCACATGGACCTGGACTTTTTTTAATTGGGAGTTTTTAAAAACATAATTAATTTCTTCTATTCTTATAAGCCTGTTCAGGTTTAGAAATTTGTCCATTTCTTCTAGACTTTTTAATTTGTTGGACAATTATTCATAATATTCTGTTATTACCTTATTTATTTCTATTGGTTCTAATATGACATCACTCATAGCCTCTTTTTTGTGTTATTATATCTTCGCCTTCTTCTTTGTTAGATTTGCCAATAGTTTGTCAGTTTTATTAATCTTTCCAAAGAATCATTTTCCTGTCTTATAGATTCTTTCAATTGTTTTTCTGTTTTCTATTTCATTTATTTCTACTCTAACCTTTATTATTTCTTTTCTTCTGGTGGCAGTAGACTTACTTTGCTGCTCCTTTTTCTAATTATTTGAGATGTTTGGTTAATTGGTTATATTTGGTTCTTTCTTCTTTTTGGATGTGTGCATTTATTGCTATAAATTGCCCTCAAAGCACTGCTTTTGCTATATCCTGAAGGTTTTGGCAAGCTGTGTTTTTGTTCTAATTTAACTAAAGGAATTTTTATTACATTTTTTATTTGATCTATTACCTAGTAGCTTTTAAGGAGGGTGTTGGTCAATTTCCATGAATTAAATGTTTTTCTTGACCTTCCTATTATTGATTTCTAATTTTAGAGCATTGCGATATGAAAAGATGCTTTGTAGTATTTTGATTTTTTTTTTTTAATTTATTGAGGTTTGCTTTATGGACTAATCTGTGGTCTACGCTGGAGAATGTTCCATGTGCACTGGAAAGGAATGCATATTGTGCTGTTGTTGGGTTGAGTGTTCTGTGTAAATCCATGAGATCAACTTGATAGATTTTGTTGTTTAGTTCTTCTATGTCTGTTGAATTTTCTGCTGGTTGTTCTATCCTTCATCAAAAATGGTATATTAAAATCTCCTAAAATTATTGAAAAATTATCTATCTCTTCAGTTCCATTAGAGTTTGACTTAAGTATTTTAAGACTCTTTCCTTGGGAGCATAACTATTTATTATGATTACGTGCTCTTGTTCAATTGACCCCTTAATCATGATAGAATGTCCTGCTTTGTCTCTTATATTTGTCTTTGCTTTAAAGTCTATTTTATCGAAGATTAAAATTGCCACTTCTGCTCATTTTTATTGCTGTTAGCAATATGGTATGTCTTGGTGATTTTCTTTGGGGCTCTATCCTTTTTGAGTATCATTTTTGTTTGAGTTTGAGTATCATTCAGCTTCTGGTATTCTTTCAGAATTTGCATTTATTTTGTCTGTTTTCTTGTAGTAGTTTCCTGAATTTTTCTAATGTTTTTTCTGTGTTCTCCTTGCTTTCCTTGATCTTTGTATCAACACTTTAGGGTAACTAAGTATCATTCTTTGAAATTCTTCAGTGAGTTCCATTACCTTTTCTACCTCAAAAATAAAGTTTGGATCCACATATTGATTATTTGTTTGTGCCATTTTATATTGTTTCTCTGTGTGAGCTAAAACTGTCTGTTGTCTCTGGGACATTGTGGTGTTTTCATAATTATATTTAATTGATGATTGTAAGTTGATGTGTTCTTAGGCTCTCACCAAGTGCCTCCTGCGGATGTACTTAGAGAATGGAAGTATGTGCATTGTTCTCCATTCACCAATTTTGCACCTCAGTATAGGGTGGGTATAACTGATGTTGGCTGCTGTCTATGGTCTTATGATCAGGTAGCATTGGATCTTGCACAGTAGGTGGAGCTATAGAGAGTATAGTTGTGGCTGGGCTGTATGATCACAGTTGCTGTCTCCTATTGGGTGGGAAGGAGTCCTGGTGTGGCATTGTGAGTTAATGTGCTGGACAAGAAAGTCATTTTGAACTGCAAGGTCAGTGGTTCATGCTCACCAGCCACTCCTCAAAAACCCTATACAGGGTCACTATAATTTGGGGCCAGCTCAAAGGCATTTAACAACAACATTGGGAGAGAGAAGAAACCATTCCTGACACATACATACCAGAAAAGCAAAGCAAAATAAACAAGCTAGAACTAACAAAGAAAAGAGAAAATAATTATGTAGAAAAAATAATTAAAAACAGACAGGAACCAGGAAAAAAAGAACATAATAACTAAAAAGAGAAAAGAGGGACAGGAAATGAAGTTATAGAAGAGAAACTAAAAAAAAGAAGAAATACAAATTTAAATAACCCTTAGAAAAATCAGGGAGAGGGACAATGAAAAGAGTAGAAAATAGTATAGAAAGATCAAAATAGGGGCAAAAAAGGGGGGGGGGATAAGAAACAAGGAAAAACAAAGTGGAGAGAGAAAGTGTAAAATTCAAAAGAATGATAAGAAAATAAGAAGGAAGAGAAAGAACAAACAAACAAACAAAAACAATGAAGCAGCAAAAGGAAAAACAAAACGAACCCAAAAAGAAAACAGTGCTGTTAGACCCAGAGAGGAGAAAACTCTGGGGGGCTTCTTTCTTTTAAAAATAAATTTTATTTTTTAATTGAGTGAAGGTTTACAGAGAAGATCAATAGTTTACATTCAACAAAACAAATAATTTCATTTCAATGCTTGCAATCCTCTCTATGTACCATCAGTTAACAGTATTTGTCTCTATCCCTTTTATTCTTGCTCTCCTTCCTGTGTCTTCTCTTCTCTTCATCTTTCTTCTGCCAACTCCCTCTTGTTGTATATGACCTTCCCTGACACCCAAGTTAGGTTGTGTCTTTCTTCATATATGATGTCCTTCCATAGCTCATCAGGTGTTTCATCATTAGTGCTCAATGTGTCAAGTTTATTCTTGATATGGTCTCTAACTTTAGATAGAATATATTTAAAGTCCTGCTTTGACTCTCATGGACTTAATTTCATTTTCTTCAGCTTCAACTTGAACGGGCATATGAGCAATTGATGGTGTTTTCCACAGACATTCCCTGGTTTTTTTCCTGACTGATGATAGTGAATTTTTCAATTGTCTCTTTCCATAGATGGAGTCAGTATTATACCTGTGTATTCCATCCACATGTATAGTTGCTGTTCATGTTGTTAAAAAATATATTTGTAATGTATATGTTGTTGGTCTTGTAAAATTCTGTTATGCTATCCATTATTTCTATCATCAATGCCTGATTTTCCAGCTACTGATCCTGGAGCTTGCAATTTAATGGGGAAAAGAGAAATGAAAGTTTTCTGTTTTATAGGTTATTTATTTAAGTCTTTAACTCTCTTGTTTTATTCTTTGCGTGTATATGAGTGTGTAGTCTTATTATTTATAAATTTTGTATTCCTGTACTAGTGAAATCTTTAATTATAACAATATAACATCATTAGATAGCATCTGTAGACAGCATCTATTAACTACAATGGAAAAATTACCGTATTTTCTCTTCCCCTTCCTCTCTTTCTTCTTCTCTATTATCATTCCTAGTTTTTATTAGTATGTTTACATATGCTAATATTTCTATTACTTGAGCTCTTGATTTTAAATGTGATCCCTAGTCTCAACTATTACAGATGAAGCAATCAGTAAGTAAAGTTGTTTGATGTCTTCTTTTTCCTTCTTCCTTTCCTAATTTTCATGAGTTATATACTTTCTGCATTGTTAGGTATATACCACAGGTATATGTTTTGTCACCACATTTCCCCATATCTGGTGTAATCTTCGTCTACAGTAAATTGATTCTTTGCTCACTGTCAGCTATTCAGCCAAAATTTCCCAAGGCATCTCCAGCAATTTTCAAAGAAGGCTTCATTGAGACAATATTATTTGTGGCCCTACATATTCTAAACAGTACAAAGTGTCTTTAGCCTTAATATTTGAAGAATAGTGTGACTAGATATTTAATCTCTGGCTCACACTTCCTTTTGGGAATATTATATGTGTTTAAAATATTGACATTTTAGTGCATGTTCTTCATTTACTGATAAATTTTGCTAAGAAAGCATATTTTTCTTTTTGATAATACCTTCATATTAACATTATACCAACTCCTGGATGGTTTGTTTTTCAATTATTATTATTAAATTGGGGGTATCAAAGACAGTTTACATAGCATTTTAGGTTTCCATTTTAAAATTTCTACATGATTTGTTCAGAGACATTGGTTAAATTTTTCAGTGTGTCAACTTTCTCATGATTTTGCTGTGGCTGTTCTGTGCAGGAATCTAGTTTTCCTGCCCCCTTGTCTCCTCATCTTTGCTTTTGAGTAAATGTTAACAATTTGGTACCATATAGATGATTTTTTTAAAGTAGCACAATACTCACAGATGGTATTATTTCTTTTATAAGGCAATCTGTTACTTAGATAAAATGTGACCTCTTGGAGTAATTTGGGTTCAAAATTTAAAAAACATCTCAGGGTGATAGTCTGAGAGAGTCTTCCAGTCTCTAGCAGTCCAATATATCTGAGCATTTTAAGAAGTTGAGTTCTTTCCTATATTTTGTACCATTCTATCAGGATACATCTATTCTATTTCTGATCAGAAGGGTCAGTAGTAGTAGTTGGGCACCATCTAGTTCTTCTGGTCTCAGGGTAGATGAGGTTTTTGTTCATGAAAACGATTAGTTCTGTGGACTAGTTCCTTCTCTGATTACTTCAGCCACATAGAAAACAATAGTTGCTTCTTAGTTGGCCACTCACAAACTTCTAAGATCTCAAATTTTACTAACCAAACTAGGCTATAGTAGATAAAATTTGCCATATTATGCCCATCAACTGAATTGTCCCACAAGACTATGGTCCTGAGATTTTAGACGTCATAAACCAATCACACGATATGTTTGGTTCTGTGGATTTTGAGTGTGTGTGTGGTGAACCTTTCTGCTGGGTGGATGTCCCTGGGTAATCTTCTAGACTTTGTGACTTATCGTTTTCTCTCCTGAGCTAGTGCAGGACAGATTATTTTCTAAAGTTATGGCTCATATGTGTGGTTCTATTTAGCCCTGTCTCCTCTGCTTATTAGAACAGTAGGTCTGGAAGGCCTCTGCTATGAGCCCTACTGAGTCTACTCCCTGACTCATTGCTATAAACAGTCGAGGTAGTGCTTGCACTCAGGGAATACCCTTCATCTGCAGCTCAATCTGAGCTCTGGAATTCTCTGCGCTTCTTCTCTCCTATTGAATTTGGTCATTCTTATAATACTTCTGGCATAGCACTGTAGGCCAAGTGCTAGACTACTATCTACTAACCAGAAGATTCAGAGTTCAAACTCACCAGCTGCTTCATGGAAACCCTCTGCAGCAGGGGTGGTGAACCTTTCTACTGCCAAAATTTATAACATTATTCATGGGCCATACAAAATTATCAACTTAAAACTTAGCCTGCTATATTTGGTCAAACATGTGGATTCCAGGTGTGAAGCTGTGGGTTAATGTGCTGGACTACAATGTCCATTTGAATCGCAAGGTCGGTGGTTCAAGATCCCCAGCTGCTCCTTGGAAACGTTATACAGAGTAGCTATGAGACAGAACCAACTTGAGGGCACTTAGCAACAACAACAATGTGATGGCTGGAATGGCAGTTGCCTTGGCAGGGCCAGATCAAATGATTTCACATTTGTATAGATTCCTCAGGAACCCTATACAGGGTCGCTATGAGTCAGAACTGACTCGACAGCACTTAACAACAACAAATGTAGCCTGCAGGCCAGACATTCCCCACCCCTACTCTACAGGGTTGCTATGAGTTGGAACTAGCTCAATGATACTTAACAGCAACAACAACATGACTTTGGAGCCATGTTGATTTCATGAAAATTAATGTTTTCAAGCTTCATTTTTTTTAAATTAGTCTTTTGCCTTTTTTGTGGGAGAACAAGCAAAATATATGGTTTCTAGAACCTCTTTCATCCCACACATTTCAAAGTACTCTGGTTTGCAGGAACTAAGCTTAATAGAAAAGAAAAGGATTTGTGGGTTTCAAAGATTGAGAATTTGGTTGACTCAGAGCAGAGTCCATAAGCTGTAGTAGAGGAAACCTTGTATGGTGATTACACAGCTTTCCCCACACCTTAAGGGAGTTAATTTTGAAAGAAACATGACTAGATCATCCTGGGGTCTCTAAGAAACATCTAGTACTTATTCTCAATTTGAAGTCAAAATTATTAGTGGGAATATTAAACTAAACCCTATATTTGGAGTAGAGTCTCAGAGTAGAAAATTCTATGACATAGCTCAAAAAAAATAGCCAGGTGTATTCACTTGAAGAGCTAGCTGAAGAAAAAAATCACGAACAGGGTGGCTTATAAGAACTAAAATTTATAGTCTCACATTTCTGGAGGCTGAGAATCCAAAATCAGAGTTATAGTTGTGCTGATTTTTTTCTGAGGGCTCTGAGAGAAAATCTGTCTTATATTTTTCTCCTAACTTATGGTGACAACCAGTCATCCTTGGCATTTCTTGGCTTGTTCATCGCTCCAGTTCTGGCTCCATCGTCACATAACCATCCTCCCTCTGTGTGTCTCTCTGTTCCCTGTTTCCTCTATTATAAAGAACCACTGATGTTGGATTAAGACCTGCCTTACTGTCATGATCTTAAGATAACTTAGCTGCAAACATCCTATTTCCCAGCCAGTTTACATCCAAGATTCAAGGAGTTAGAATTTCAACATAACTTTTTAGGGAACAAAATTCAGTTCATAAAACCTGGGAAGATATATAGTGTAACAACTGTCCAACAACATAGCATCTGGATAGAGGGGCAAAGTCTATGCAAAAAGCTTTCATGGGCATTCAAGTGGCAAAATCAAGATAAAACCAATAATATATAGTCCTTGAGACAAACAGCTGTGGGTGGACCATTGACATCAACAGCAGAAGTTACGTCAGTACAACAGGGGCCAGCTAGGATGAGCTAAACCTCACTGGAGGACAGCAAGCTTATACGGCACTGGGAATGAACACTCCTAGTTAATGCCAGAATGACACAAAGCAACTACATTCCCTCCAACATAGATTATCCTAGAGAAGTAGGCAAGTGAGGGGAACACAATTCATCTGACTGAATTTGTACTCGAAGTAACCACATGTAAATTGGAAATGACTTCTTCACCTTGAATTGCCCATGCTATCTTTCTGGCATCTTCCAAATAAGAACTATAGACCTGAGCTCATTTGAAATGTGGATAAGTAAATATTATTAGATTTTTGCATACCTCGGTTAAAGACTATAAAGTCTGAAATCTGCTACATGTAGCGACTTGTCTGAAATTCCAAGGAACACATATGTAAGACATACTTGTACTGTGAACTAATTCAATCCATAGACAAGAATTAGAACAAGTTAGACTGAGGTCAGGCTGTGATTCTATATAAGAACTGTGTGCAGAAAGAACTCAAAAGTTGGAAAACCAAGCCACAACATTAAATTCACTGAGTAGATAATACTCAACAAAGGAAAGAAAAGGGGAAGCTATTATATTTCAGGCTATTTGCTCTAATTATGAAATGTTCAGAGAAATGAACCTCCTTCTTATAGTTGTTGTTGAATGCTGTCGAGTTAGTTCTGACTCATAATGACCCTGTATAAAGTTTCCGAGGAGCAGCTGGTGAGTTTAAACTGCCAAACTTGCAGTCCAGTGTATTAACCTACTGGGCCAACCCTTATGTTGTTGTTAGGTGCTATTGAGTCAGTACCAACTCATAGTGACCCTATGCACAACAGAATGAAACACTGCCTGGTCATGGGCCAACTTCACAATTGTTGCCATGCTTGAGCCCATTGATGTTGCCACTTTTCCAATCCATCTTGCTGGGAGTCTTCCTCTCTTTTTCTCTGACCCTCCACCTTACCAACATGATATCCTTCTCCAGGGACTGGTCCATCCTGACAATAAGTCTGAACTATGAGAGACGAAGTTTGGCCATCCTGATCTCCAAGGAGCTCTCTGGCTGCACGTCTTCCAACAGAGATCTGTTTTTTCTTTTGGCAGCCCATGGTACTTTCAATATTCTCCTCCAACACTATATCTCAAATGCATCAATTCTTCTA
>NW_006408581.1:17369222-17370926 GCF_000296735.1 Chrysochloris asiatica | reverse complement strand
GGGTTCTATGAAGAAAAATGTGGCATCAGGATTGGAGGAAGACTCATTAACAACCTGCGATATGCAGATGATACAACCTTGCTTGCTGAAAATGAAGAGCACTTAAAATATTTACTGGTGAAGATCAAAGAGCACAGCCTTTGGTATGGATTGCATCTCAATGTAAAGAAAACAAAAATTCTTACCACTGGACCAATAAACAACACCCTTATAGAGGGGAGGTTAATTCTGAGACCCAACAGTTTGGGCCATAAATATGGAGACTGGCAATATAGTTGAAGAGTTTACTTTGGAGGAAGAAACAAGATCCATATCCAAGCTGTGAGGACAATGTACAGCTAGTGATGCAGACACTAATAAGATAGAGGGTCCTTGGGAACCTAGAGAGTAGAACCACTGTGACCATGTATGCAAGATTGCCAGGGCTCGGAGATGAGATACTCACTACTCCTCAGAGCCAGGAGACATGAACACTTTCCCTATATCCCTAAGCAAAGATACCTGCTCACCCATATTAATTTCAGCTTCAGGGAAGCACCTCATCTATAGTAGAGTCTATGCTCCATAGGAGAGAAAAGGGAGAAAAAAGAAATTCCCAAGATAACAGTGGTAATCTGACAGTGAACACGGTGAGAACTTCACTCATGATCCAAGTGTAACTCTAACACTATAGTCTCAAGGATTCTCAGGAGTATATTTGAACAGACCACATTTTGAACAGAGACCTAGCTACTGCACTGTTGGAAAAATATATGTTTTTGTTCTTTTGTTTTTCCTCTTGGGATGAAAGCTTTTATTAGGGGATAAAGGAAGCAGGATTCTATTTTTAAAATTTTAACCAATGCAATTTGTATCCTCAGTCATTCTTAAGTTTTTAATGGTCTTGAGGCTCCACACACTGAATAAGAAACATCCGCTGCTTCAGGAGCTAATCTGCTGCAAACTAAAACAAGCCACTGGTTCATTTGAAGGCAGGAAGATACATTCCTGGGAGACACATCGGCAAACCCACAAGGTAGACAATCAAAGAACAGAAGGGCAACTATTTGACTTCTCCAGGTTAAACCTATAGGATGGCAAACATTTTAAAGACGTTTTGAATTCAGCATTAGAACTCAATGCTCTTGAGGGAGGTCTCTGAGTCTTTGGATCTCTGTGGACTTGACCTGAGTGTGGTGTGGTAAGAGCCCCTAGAAGATTTAATTGAAATAAGGAAGATTAAGAAAGCATGCTCTGGCAACTGAAGACCATTGGTAAGCTAAGGAATTGGCAGTGATTGTTCAAGTCCAGGCAAGATCAGCTCCAACTTGTTGGACTGAACAAGCAAAGAACATAAGACCTGGAACACTTAGGCCCGGTCAACATGTTTGTCAGTCCTACTGCCCCCACGCACTCACTCAAGTCTTAGTTTAACCTCTGGTTTAAAAATAAACATTAAAAAAAATAAACTGATAGAGAATCATAAACTGACTGATCAGTAAACTTAAGTTGACCTCACTGAATTCAGAAAGTGACTGAGTTCATTTGAATTTGTAAAATAGAAATTTCTACCATCCAAAAAGACGGGGATCTCCTAAGTTTGGGCAATTTCAGTCATCATGGGACAAAGGGTATTTTTATTTTTAGCATCTAAATTTTGCATCTATGTTAAAACAAGCAATTTAATAAGCAGAATCGGGTTGCTAACCTCAGGGTCAGCAGTTC
>NW_006408581.1:17364503-17368667 GCF_000296735.1 Chrysochloris asiatica | reverse complement strand
GCAACTGGTGGATTTGAACTGCTGACCTTGTGGTTAGTGACCCAATACATAACCCACTGTGCCACCAGAGTATCTAGGGATTAGCAAATGCAATCTTTAGTGATAGGGTAAACGAATGTGATAGAGTAAAAGATAGAAGGTAAAGATTAACATTTGAGAAGGAAGCACTCTAGAAAAAATTTGTCTAGTTCATAATTTTGCCTGCAAAGAGAAAACAAGTTCATCTGGCTCCAGGTCACACATGAATTATTTGTACCAGGATGACACTTTAATAATTAATAATGAGAAACCTAGCTTAACATTCTTACCAACCAGCCTTTATTGAGAAACCAAACTCTTAAAAATTGCTTAGAAACTGTAGGATCCGAATAGATGAGTTGGGTGGTCTTACAGACTATTTTCATCATGTTGGAGGGACCCAGTGCACTAGTTTTCTCCATTAAAGGACTGTACCATCCAGAGTATCTATTTATATTCCCAAGTCAGGCCACCCGCTTGTTTGGAGAATACTGCCAAAAATGAAACAGTCTTACATTATTAATGACCTCTTTATCCTCTCCTTGAGTGCCACCACGCCTTAGTTTGTGTTTGTCCATCTCATCCTTCTCCTTTTCAGTATTTTTTTTTTTCAGTATGTATTTTTAACACGTTACAAATTCAATACAGATTATTTTTTATTCCTAATATTTTTGCTCAGTTGCTTTCATCAGCAGATAAGGAGTTATCTTTATGATTAATTTCATTCAGACAATGTCTCCAAACCACATGCGAGATAGGATTACTTCTGTCAAGGCTACTTTCTTATTCATATATTTATCATTCCAGTAATTTCCTAAACACACTTTCTTACAGTTTCCTTTGACTTGCTCCTAGATTTGAGAATTTTCTTTGTTTGGGTTTATACAGCTTTATCTACACATAGTAAACGTCTAATCGCATTTTATTTTTATTCAGTTGGGTTCCATTTTATAGGATAAATGATGGTAGAGCTATCACAATACCTATTATTGTTGTTGTTGTTAAGTGCCGTCAAGTCGGTTCTGACTCATCGCAACACTGTACAAGGTTTCTGAGGAGTGACTGGTGAGTTTGAACCACCAAACTTGCAATTCAAATTGACCTTGCAGTCCAGTGCTTATCAGAGTGCTACACATCATTCTTTCAGTACTATAAAGCAATGTTTTAATCCGTACACCTGATTACTTAAATGAGTCAATATTTATACATCTAATAATAAGTAGGAGTCCTGGTGTGGCGCTGTGGGGTAATGCACCAGACCACAAAGCCATTTAAACTGCAAGGTCAGTGGTTCAAGCTCACCAGCCGCTCCTCCGAAATCCTATACAGGGTCGCTATGGGTCTGAACCGACTCAACGGCACATAACAACAATAACAATAATAAATAAACTCATCATCCATAATAAATCTTAAAATGAATAATCAAGGACAGATCATATTACTTTATTAAATTATAAATGATTGTTAAAGGTAACCGGAGTTCTGTTTCTTAATCCATGGAAACAAAGCTCTCTTCTTTAAACCCAAGTATGAGAGTAACCCTTTAGTACTTGGGTGGGAAGGATTCTCCCAACATATTTTAGAGTTGTTGTTGTTAAATGTTGTCGAGTGGTTCTGACTCATATCATCCCTGTATAGGGTTTTCAAGGAGTGATTGGTGGATTTGAACTGCCAAGCTTCTGGTTAACAGTTCAGTGCTTATTCTACCAAAGTAGAATTCATTTAATTAATTTGCTAATTATTTCAGGAGATATCCATTGAACACCAACTATGTCCCTGGCACTCCTCTAGACAATGAAGATAATAGACAAAAATCTCTGTCCTGAGATTACAATCTAGTCAGGGTAATCTGAAAATATTTCAAAAATAAGCATTTTTTCAAAAGGTTATTATCTGGAAAGGTCTCAGTGAGCAAGCAGATAAGCAGAGGGGAATGAGCAAATGTAACTAGGTGTTATAGAGTGAACTAGGTCCCCCAAAATGATAATGTTGAAACCCTAATTTCTGTACTTATGAATGTGACCTTATTTGTGAATAGTTTTTCTTTGTTATGTTGATGTGGTAATATCAGAATAGCATATCATATCGGAATAATCTTAAACCTAACTCCTTCTGAGTAGTGACGTATAGAGGGATAGACAGACGTGGAAAGAAAGACACACATGCACACACATTACAATAAAAGCATATGCATCTATAAGCCCAGGAACACCAAGGATTGCAGACTTCCACTAGAAGTAGAAAAGAAGGAAATTCCCCTATATCTGATACCCTGAATTTGGACTTCTAGACTCCAGGGTGGTGGTCATGGTGGTGGTGGTGGTAGTGGTGTACCATAGAATCGATTCTAACTCACATGGACCCTGTAGAGGGTTTCCTAGGCTATAAATCTTTATGAGAACAGAGTACTTCATCTTTCTCCCATGGAACAACTGGCAGATTCAACCTGTTGACTTTGTATTTAACAGCCCAACTCGTACCCCACTACCATAACACCTAGCTTCTAGTACTTGTTGTTAAGTGTCATCATAACAATTCTGCATAGGTTTTCAAAGGAGCAACTGGTGGGTTTGAACTGACCTTGAGGTTCGCAGTCCAGTGCTGATCCACAGCACCACACCAGAAGTTCAGTGTGGCATTGTCAGTATGATAAGGAAATCAATCTCTGGTCTTAAAAGTAACTCACCTATGTTTTGTTTTTATTTTTCATTACAAGACGACCAGGTAACTGAAACAGTTGAAGGAGATTGTGCCAGGCAGATGTAAGAACACAGCCTTGGGGCAGGATGACCTGTTATGTTTAAGAACAACAAAGAAAGCAGACAGGGTTGGTAAAAAAAATTGTCAGGGAAAGGAATGAGACATAGATTGGAGACGTAGCAGGGAGTCCAAATCATGACTGCCCTTTAAGGCTGTGTAAGGAATGTGATGCTTATAAAGAATGTCGTGGGGACAATGAGGAGGAGACAGATAAGAGATGAGTTATGTTTTAAAAGGTTCCCTCTGGTGGGTGTTTTGAGAGGGACTGTAAGAAAAGCAGGATAGACGTAGGGGTTCAATAGATTTCTGCAATAATACAGGTAAAGGATAAATATAATGGAATTGTTGAGAGAATACGAAATTCTAGACATAATTGGAAGGTAGAACCAATGTAATTTTTGATGATTCATCATTTTTTAATCTGTGAGAAAACAAGTGAGGCAATGATGCCACTACAGTTTTTGCCCTGACAATGGGAAAAACAAAAGTTAGCTGCCATTTCCCGAGATGAAGAACACTATTAAAAATAGGTTTAGGACCAGAGTGATAGGACCGCCAAATCTGGGGTTCAGTTTCAAACAAATTAATTTTAGGTGCCCATTATATATTTGGAGTCCTGGTGTGGCACTGTGGGTTAATGCACTGGACTGCAAAGTCGGTTTGCAAACACAAGGTTGATAATTCAAGCTCACCAGCCACTCCTTGGAAATCCTATACAGGGCCACTATGGGTCAGAACCAACTCAACAGCATTTAACAACAATTATATACATGAGCTCTGGTGTGGTGCTATAGGACAAGCACTGTACTACTACTGTAGCACTGAGGTTTAATGCATTGGACTGCAAGGTCAATTTGAACTGCAAGGCAGGTGGTTCAGACTCACCAGCTGCTCCTCAGAAACCCTATACAGGGTCACTATGAGTTGGAACCAGCTCAATGGCAAAGTTGGCAGTTCAAACTCACCAACCGCTCTTAGAAACCCTATACAAGGTCACTATTAGTCAGAACCGTGACTACATAGCACACAGCAATAACAACAACATTATATATGTACATAGGGCAGATACAATGTACACAGTGGTATATATATATATATCTGGAGTTATAGGTATTATAAGAGATATTTGGAAGTTATAAAAATATGTTGTTGTTGTCATGTGCCATCGAGTCGGAACCGACTCATAGCGACCCCATGCACAGGAGAACGAAACGATGTCCAATCCTGGGCCAACCTCACTACCACACTTGATGCCATCAATGATGCCACCTGGCTGATCCATCTCATTGGGGGTCTTCCTCTCTTTCTCTGACCCTCCATCTTACCCAGCATGACATCCTTCTCCAGCGACTGTTCCCTCCTGACAATATGTCCAAAGTATGAGAG
>NW_006408581.1:17360522-17361472 GCF_000296735.1 Chrysochloris asiatica | reverse complement strand
CAGCCCAATTCATAACCACTATGCTATTCCAGTCAGTAGGAGAAATGAAGTCTTAATACATGCTATAGCATGAATGGTGCTTGAAGATCAGTTAAATTAACCAATAACAGACAAATATTATATCACTTCACTTATATAAAAATAGAAGAAAAGACAAATATGGAGTGACCAAAGTTTACTAGTGGGGATCAGGAGTAGGAAAGAGGAGGGAAAGAGTTGTTAACAGTGATAGAAACATTTCATTGAATAGCACAGCCAATTGGTGTAATTGTGGTCAATAAGATGTACACTTGAAAAAGAGGAATTGGCAAAAGTTGTATGACAAATACAATTACTACAAGAACACCAAAAAGAGTAGCTGCTGAGTTTGCTTATGTACAACTCATGGGATTTGGTTTGGAGATTCAGGGTAATTACTCCCAGTTAATTGGCCTAATAATATGTTTAGTGCATCTATTATGCCTCCTCATTCATTGTGCAGTTCCTTGGGTCTTAAAAGGTTACAAGCAGCCATCCAGAGAGCACAATTGGTTTCTATTCACTGGAAGCAAAAGAGGAAATAAGATAAGCAGGAATAGGAGGAAGATATAGAACATGTGGTTAATTGTCTCCATAAATAACTGCCTTCTTTACCATGAGAACAGAATACCTGAATGGTGCCCAGCTATCAGTACTGAACATTTTGATGAAAGATCTTATAGAAGCACCCTGTTCAAAAGGGGGGAAATACAGAAAAGAATTTCAAATTCAAATGGATAATAGACTTTCTGGAGCCATGGAAGGTTGACAAATCCCTGAAACTAATGTCCTAGAATAATCTTTAAACCTTAAACCAAAAAATCTAAATATCTACTGAAGTAATCTTAAATCCAAAGAATACTTTAGCTTAATGAGTGAAAAATGTTAAGAACTACCTTGTTATTAGGTGCCATCGAGTCGGTTACTCATAG
>NW_006408581.1:17350270-17358817 GCF_000296735.1 Chrysochloris asiatica | reverse complement strand
GCACATTTTATTATAATATTTGACATTGTCTTCTCAAGCTGCCCTTTGAAATTTTCTGTTCAGTTCTTTTACCTCCTCATGTCTTCCATTTGCTTTAGCATCTGTATGCAGGAGAGCAACTTTCAGTCTCTTCTGACATCCATTTTGATATTTTCCTTCTGTCTTGTCTTATGATGTTCTGCAATATTTCAGCAACTGTTAGAGGTATTCATGAAGAAGAATGTGGACTTCTTGATTTCAGAGTATTTTGAACACATACAAGAAGCTGTGTGGGCAGTGGAGGCATTCAAGGCATCTGGTAAACCAGTGACAGTGACCATGTGCATAGGAGACTTGCCTGGCATTGCCCCTGGCGAATGTGCAGTGCAGCTGGCAAAAGCTGGAGCTTCCATCATTGGCGTGAACTGCCACTTTGACCCCACAATTAGTTTACAAACAGTGAAACTCATGAAAGAAGGTTTGGAAGCTGCCAGAATGAAAGCCCACCTGATGGCCCAGCCCTTTGCCTACCACATTCCCCTTTGGACTAGAACCTAGAATCGCAACCAGATGGGATATTCAAAGGCACACCAGAGAGGCCTACAACTTGGGTGTCAGCTTCATTGGCAGTTGCTATGGATTTGAGCCCTACCACATCAGGGCAATTGCAGAGGAGCTGGTCCCAGAAAGGGGATTTTTGCCGCCAGCTTCAGAAAAACATGGCAGCTGGCAAAGTGGTTTGGACATGCACACAAAACCCTGGATAAGAGCAAGGGCTAGGAGGCAGTACTGGGAGAATCTTTAGATAGCCTCAGGCAGGCTATAAAACCCTTCAATGTCAAAGCCTGATGCTTGGGGAGTGACCAAGGCAACAGCTCTGCTGATGCAGCAGAAAGAAGCCACGACTAAGACTAACCAGCTATTGAAGGAGCTCTTTGAAAAACAAAAATTCAAATCTGTGCAGTAGCCCCTACGGGGAATCTCTGTTTGGTAAATTCCTCTGTTTGGGCCATTCCATTTCCCTTTTGATAATTTCCAATTTTCCGAGATTCATCTGTACATTCCATGTTCCAACTATTAAGGGAAACTATTAAAAGAAACAGCTGTTTCTCCTCATTTTGAGTCGTTCAGCATCAGCAAACGAAGGTTCCCAAAGCTTTACTCCTCTTACATCACCAAAGGCAACTCTATTTTGAGGAAGCAGCTCTTCCCCAGTTGTATTTTTCAGTGCCTTCTAGCCTAAGGGGTTCATCTTCCAGCATTATACATGACGCTATTCATAATGTTTCAATGTTCAATATTCTGGTGCTATGTGACAGTGATCCACTGCTATTCAAAAGGTTTTCACCAACTAAAGAATCAAAGGAAAGTCGCCTCTCTTTCTTCCTACTCTGTCTTAGTCTGGAAGCTCAGCTGAAACCTGTCCACCATATGTGACTCTGCTGATATTGAAAATACCTGTGACCCAGCTTCCAGCATCTCAGCAACTTGATGCCACCACAGTACAACAATCATACAAGTGATCGAAGAACTATCTGTATGGTATCTGCTAAGGTTCCTCTCTAATCTTTCCATTTGCTTTTGCCTATTTTATGCCAGGAGTCCTGGTGTGGTACTGTGGATTAATGTGCCAGACTGGAAAGCCATTTGAACTACAAGGTCAGCAGTTCAAGCTCACCAGTGGCTCCTTGAAAACCCTATTCAGGGTCGCCATGGGTCAGAGCTGACTTGACAGCACTTAACAACAACAATAATTTTACCAAGATCTATCTATATGGGATCAAACTGAGCAAAACAAATGGAAACATTAAGCAGGAACCTTAGCAGACGGTGAGTTTTATATTCATGAAGGAGAAACAACTTAGAAAAAGGGAGTATGGTTGCACAACTTGAAGAATTAATCTGTTGAATTGGTATATGCTTTGCTGTGTATATGCTCAACAACAACAACTAAACAGATAAATTTAGGAGAAAAAAGAGAGAGCAAACCAACAGTTAATCTGGAATCAACATTAGAAAGATTCAGAAGAAACAAAACAGGGATATTATGATGCTCTGGAAGGCAGAAGAAAGTGCTTCATGTAGGAGAGTGTGCTAAACTATCTGGTTAACTATCAGTATGGATTAGAGTTAAACTTCATCTTCTTGATCAATACTGCTGATAGGTCAAGATGATGAAGACTGAGCATTCACCATTAGATTTAACCACTAGATTTAATTGTTGTTGACCCTAGCAAGTGCAGCTTTAGTAGAGTGATGGGGCGAAAGTCTTATTAAATTGATTTCACCAGAGGATGGGAAAAGAGAAATTGAGTACAGAAGGAAAAAGGAGCCTTTTTGGGGCAGACTTTTGTAACAAAGATTAAAGAAATGGAGTAGACTGTGTGGTCAAGAGTGAGGTTTTAAAATATATTTTCTAATTTTGGGTAAATTATAGCATGTAGTATGCTGAAGGGAGTGATTCATTGAGGAAGGAAACATTGGTGATGCAGAAGTGAAGAAAAACAATTACAGGAGTAATATATGTGAGTGGGTGAGAAGCTAAGGAATCTAATGTAGGAAGTATAGGCGTTGACTTCAGATTGGCGCTATGAAGGTTTACCATGAAGTCAGGAGGGAAGACAAAGTTACATTGGGGTGATGAACGCATTCATGTACAAATTCCGTCATGAGTACTTCTATTGTCTCAGAGATTAAGACTCAAGGTTATCTCCGGAGAGTGAAGAGGGAAGGATGTTGAGAGCAGGAGTTGAGACAGGAAATATCATACATTCAATGGACTAGTGAATGTCCTAGAATTATTAGATAGCATATATTTTCCATGAGAAAATATTCCAAGAGTGTGAAAAAGGTGTGTTTGAAAATTGGAATGTTTAAATAACGGGGAAAGCATTGGATTTCTATGTGGTCCTTTCTCCCAGAGTCAGTAGACGTGAACAGGTTATCAGCTATAGCAGCATATTCCTCTGATAAAGATGTTTAATATTGTATATCTATTTTTTTCCAAGTGTTTTAGAGCAAAGAACTCATTTCTCAGCATTTTCTATTAGTATCCTACAGAGCAATGTTCCATGGACTTCAGTTTGGAAAATCACTTCCTCAACTACAGCATTACCACAGGTGTGTCTGTTAACCAGTTCCCCAAGAGAGGCAGATACAAGTAACAGTGGCCTACCGGTAGATGCATGGATAGACACACAATCTGAATGAGGGTTGTAAGGAAAGAAGAGAGTATGCCAATGAATATATATAGTTATATCCATGAATTTGTGGGAGTGTACAGGTGACAAATCTGCTGCACAAGACCTCTTTAAATAGTTCAAGGGCAAAAATGTCACTTTGAGAAGTAAAGTACACCTGACCCAAACCATGAGGTTTTCAATAGCCTCACATGCATAGGAAAGTTCATAAATAAGGAAGACCATAGAAGAATTGACACATTTGAGTTACGGTGTTGGAGAAGAATATTAAAAGTACCATGGACTGCCAGAAGAACAAACACATGTGCGTTGGAAGAAGTATAGCCAAAATGCTCGTTAGAAGCCAGATGGCTAGACTTTGTCTCTTATACTTCGGACATATTATCAGGAGAAACGTGGTAAAGTGGAGGGTCAGTAAAAAACAAGAAGACCTCCAATGACATGAGTTGGCACAGTGACAGCAGCAATGAGCTCAAGTGTAGCAATGACTGTAACATTAGGCCCAAGACCGGGCAGTATTTTGGTGTGTTCTGCATAAGGTCACTATGAGATGACTCCATGGCACCTAAAAACAAAGACATAGGTGGTGAGAAGTCCTGGTGTGGTGCTGTAGGATAATCACTGGGCTACTAACCATAAGGTCAGTGGTTCAAATCCACCAGTGGCTCCTTGGAAACCCTATACAGTCTCCCTACGATCATAACTGACTGGATAGTACTTAACAATAACATAGGTGGCAAAGTTATGAAACCTTCTTTGATATATACAAAAACCTTAAGGGAATGAGTCGCTGGACCTGATGGCTGCAGATCATGATCTCAAGGGACACAAAGTCAGCTGACATAACAGTCCACAAAGACAACATTCTACATCCTACTTTGGTGAGTAGAAGCAGTCAATGCAGGACCTAATAATCTCAACTCCATCTCTTACTTTCTTTGTCACATTGGACAAGTTACTTGACCTCCCTGAGTCTCAGTTTTCAGTAAAATGTAGATAATGTTACCTCTCACTGACTATTGTATTACATGAGAAAATACATATAAAATAATTAGCATACTTTTTTCAAATACAAAAATATTATAATGATAGGACATCACTTTCTAGGTTAAAAGCTCTATGCAACTGTAAAACAGCATTACTTTATTAATACTGGGATAAGGAAATTAAACTAAGACTATGTTTAAAAGAAAACATATAGCAGGAACAGATTTATTTCATAAAGTATGAAGCTATTCCATTGGTTCTCAGTTTTTACCACATTTGTTTTTGTTTTGTTTTCAGTGTTTTGACAATTGTCTATAGCTAAGATTTATAAAACTTGTGCTACATTATTGCAGAAAGGAATGACTTTTCTGATGGGGATAACAATAATAATAAAATAATATTGGTTCAGAGCTGTGGTCTGGAATTTCCTTTGTAAGCAGGTATTGTTCCTAATGGGAAAATAAAAGTTACAGAAGGGTTAACTGACTTAGTAAAGGTCAACAACACAGCACAATCATTCTGCCCACTGAGCACCAGGAACGTCTGTTTTTCTGACATACTTATAACTCTATAGTTAAGATGTTCACTTAATGTTCTTTTTCATTCCAAGGTCTCTGACCATTTAAACCTTTTCCCTTTCACTTAGATGTGCTATGCTAGCTATTAATGCCCTGTAAGTACCTGCTTTATGCTTGCTTTAAGACCTGGACCTACCAATTTTCAAAGAGTTCTTCTTTGACAAAATGCCAAGATAATTATAGCAATTGTTTTTTTAAAAACACATTCAAGTTAAAAATAAAATCTTCGTTTATGTTTGAAATTTTAAGGAACTAATTTTGCTTGCTTGTTGTCAGGAGATAATGTTTCAGCTTTGTGGTGCTGAGTAAGAAATGCACTTCATGTTACATAGGTTTAAAATATGTTTGATTATGCCCATTATTGAGCTTGAACACTGATCTCAGAGCCAGTTTCAGAAATAGGACCTAAAAACCTGAATTTTAGGCTTCATTGCCAAATCCAAAGAGAATTGCATATCTCTTTCTAACTTCGATGCTTCTAGATAAAATGGCAAAATATTCCTTTTCTGCTAGATTATATGTTACTAAATAAAGGAACCTTTATTAGTGCTTCTGTGGTTAGATCATATAAATATTTTTATTAACACAGGGATATAGATCCCCAAGGTAGTTATGCATGAATGGACACAAGTCAATACACATGCACAAAAAGAGATAGAATTACGCACGCTGTGTGTCTAGATTTTCACAGCAGACCCGGCCATATGTTTTTGTCTAGGCTGCTGCCCAGCGAACTCATGCATGTGGATAACAATTCTTGTAGGCAAGACACCACGTAAGCAATGAGCATAATTCATAATGAAACAAACAGACGTGCTAATTGCAAATTGTTTCATTATAGAACTCAACCAAACTCTTTTTTAAATAAGTAATATTGATAAATGAATATTTGATCTATTAATCTAACCATTCATTGAAAATGGAATCAAAAGTTCGCTGTTGAAGGACTGCGTAGAATTTAGCACCATAACACGTGATAGTCACATTCTCTCCCTGATTTCCCTCTACAGTTTTCTTCATGGTAACCATCCTGAAGACGGGACCAAGCACAATTACAATGCCTGATACACAGGGGTTAAATGCTATTAAATGCTTGTTTTTTCACTGCAGTGAGAAAGAACTGCTTCCAACTTTTTGGGACTAAAAATATGGCATTTACATTTCTTTTCTCTATACAGAATAAGTTGAATGTATGCTCTCTACTAATTGTGAGGGTAGGATGGGTTGTGTTTAATACTATAGAATTTCATTCACATAGGAAAACGGTTAGGTGAAAATTAAGCCTTCTGTTTTACCTGATGTTTTCTACTGAGAAAATGTAGTTAGCCTACTTAATTCAATGAGCAAAATATTTAATAATTGATGAAGATTTGTGGGGTTGAAAATTGTAAACAAGACAGTATTTCAATACAACAGCTCTAAAATAACTGAATAGACTTCTCTGTTGTATTCATTTACTTTTCTACAACACCACCCACCATCTTAATATTTAGTAATAAAGCACTAGGCATAATTTGAGGAGGAAAATAATATGATATCATTTAATTTTTCTCTCTTAGTGAGTTAAAATATATACCGTGTTCAGCAATTTCATATATATACAAATATGATAGGAGCACAGTAGCTCCGTAGAATAAGCAAAGGACTGGGGAACCAGAAGGTTCGCTGTTGGAGGCCACCAGCTGCTCCACGGGAGAAAGGAGAGGCTTTCTGCTTCCGAGATTTTAGTCCTCGGAAACCCTCAACAGGGTAGCTATGAGACAGAATGACTTCACAGCACTTAACAACAATCACATAAGTTGTTGTTAAATGCTGTCGGGAGTGTGCCGCGGCTCCATGGATAAACACTGGAATATGAAGTTTCCAAGTTCAAGCCCACCAGCTGCTCACTGGGAATAAGATGAGGCATTTTGCTCCCATTAAATATTTGTTGTTGTTAAGTAAACCCTATACTGGGATGCTATGAGTCAGAAGTGACTCATGGTACTTAAAAACAAGTACCGTTCAGTAGATTCCTACTCATAGCTACCCAAATAGGGTTTCTGAGGAGCAGCTGGTGAGTTTGAACTGTTGACCATGTAGTTTGTAGTCTAGTACTTATCCTATAGCACCATACCAGCAATTCAGATAAAATCTTATTGTGATGGGACACACTTTGCCACCCTTGAAGAATGAACTTCATTGTGGTGATGGGGGAAAAAAAATCCTTGGTGTAACTTTCCTGGCATTTTTCTCATCGATTCAGTTTTCAACTTTCTTAAAATTATTTCATTAATAAGCCCTTGTGAGCATTTGTCAAGAAAATCTTATCAATTACCCCTTTGGAATCCCAAAAAGCAATTGCCATAATCTTCTGACCTGATTTCAATGCTTTGAATTTCACTGCACTGATCTCCTCAGAAGTCACTGTCTTGATTGAACTTTGCTCTTTGGATTGTGTTGACAAATCCAAGGTTCATTTCCAGTTACATTTGTTCCATAAAATACTCTTCATTGGCTTCAATCTCGTTTAAAAGGCTGATGGAAAGATAAGTTCTTTGAGCGAGCTCATCTTCGTGTAATACTTTTGGCATCCATTGCCAAAAGCCAAGATGTGTGCTCAAAACTGAAGATGCCAATCCTGTGATATCCCACCTTCAGAAGCTATCACACCAAGGCACTTCTTTGTTGGTTTCTAGCACTTTCTGGACCTTCAGTCACAGTGTCTTCATTCTTTGAAGTTGATGGGCTTCTCTGTCTGGCTAATCTTTCATGTCTTTCTGAGCCTTCCTCAAAATGCTTGACTCATCTGAAAACTACTGTTTTATATGGAGGAACATTCCTTATTGCTTTTTGCTCAACTTCAATGATTTATGCGATGTCCACTAGAGTTTTGTTAAAAATTTCATATTAACCCCTGACCCTCAAAATCATTTTTTTCCCATGGCTCAAAAATAATACTTTTTTCCTATAATTTCATCATATTATCCAATTCATCTGCTGAGCAAATAATCTAAGAAACAGGATTTTATGAGGAATATTGCATCAGGATTGGGAGAAGATCCATTAACAACCTTGTTTGCTAAAAGCATGTTGCTATTGTTGCTATTAAGTGGTGTCTGTTCAGTTCCGACTCATAGCAATCCTGTATACGGTTTCTGAGGAGTGGCTAGTGAGCTTGAACCACCAACCTAGTGGTTCAAACTGACCTTGCAGTATAACGCATTAACCCACCGCGCCACACCAGGATAGCATAGATGACTTGAAATACCTACTGATGAAGATCAAAGACTACAGCATTCAGTATGAATTGTACCACAATGTAAAGAAAACAGCAATACTCACAACTAAACCACTAAATAAAAATATGATAAATGGAGAAAAGACTGAAATTATGGAAGAATTCAGTTTGCCTGGGTCCACAATCAGTGCTCATGAAAGCAACATTCAAGAAATCAAAGGACCTGTTGTTGTTGTTGTTGTTGTTGTTAGGTGCTATCCAGTCAGTTTCAACTCATGGCAACATTGTATAGGGTTTCCAAGGAGCAGCTGATTAGCTTGAACCGCTGACTTTGTGGTTCCACCCGACATTACAGTTCAGTGCATTAACCCTCAGCATCATGCCAGGATTTATTACATTAGGAAAAGACATATTACATTAGGAAAATCTGCAAAAGACCTCTTTAAAATGTTAAAGAGCAAAGATGTCACTATGAAGACTAAGTATGCTTAACCTAAGCCATATTTCCATTCACCTCATATGCATGTAAAAGTTGAACTATGAATACAGAAAACCAAAGTAGAACCTATGCAATTGAATTATG
>NW_006408581.1:17348302-17349620 GCF_000296735.1 Chrysochloris asiatica | reverse complement strand
TTTAGAATAAAACCATGCATGTAAACTGGATCCGTACTAGCAATACATTTTGACTTATCCTCATGTGTTTGTGTGGGAGTTTATGTGTGTATCCATGTGACTCTACTTAGTTCCTGATACTAAAGAATGCCTTGCTGTTGTTGTTGTTAAGTGCTGTTGAGCTGGTTCGAACTCATAGCAACCCTGTATAGGGTTCTGAGGCTGTACATCTTTGGCGAACAGAAAGACTCATCTTTCTCCCATAGAGTGGCTAATGGGCTTGAACCGCCGACCTTTTGGTTTTCAGTCTATTGTTTATCATACAGATCCACCCATTCTTTACATATATCCAAACCATTCTTTACATACTTCAAATATGTAGTGTTTGGTATGAAAGAAGTATGACACTACATTTTAATTAAAAATTGATGCAATTTATTCAAAACAAAATAATAAACAAATATGTTAAATATCTGTATGAATTAAACTAAACACCTGTACTAGTTAAATTAACTTTTGGAGTCCTGGTGTGGCACTCTAGGATAGGCACTGGACTGCTAACTGAAAAGTAGGGAGTTCAAACCCACCAGTCACTCCTCAGAAACCTTATACAGGGTCTCTGTGAGTCAAAGGCATTACCAAGACACTAAATATAGTGGCAGTAGCTAATGGTTATGCTTTGATTCTTCTTGTAGTGATTCCATTCTCATTTTGGAAGAAATCATCTTTCTTGCCACGATCTGGAGAAAATCAATTTAGCTCCTGAGACTCATAGTAATCTGAAAGGTCTGATAAATTTATCAAATTCTCTCAAGACAAGACTTTGTTGTTATTAAGTGCCATTGAATGGTTTCTGACTCATAGTTTCCAAGGACCAGCTAGTAGGTTTGAACTGCCAACCATGTGGTTGTTCAAAGTGCAGTGCTGATGCTACACACCAGGAGAGATATGACAAAATGATTTACATCAAAATAACTGATAACAAATTGTATAAAACTCCTTGTAATTATAGCTTTGAAGATAAAGTGATTTTGTAGCGTCAGATGCCTCAGTTTCTTATCTGTGTAATATGAATTTGTTCTTTCACAAATATTTATTGAGTGCCTACAACATGCCAGGTATCCTTTTCCACACAATAGGCTGCACCCACCAGTAAACATGATAAAAAGGAATGCCTGTCATTATAGAGCTTCCACTCTAGATGGCATGAGCTGGGGAGTGGTAGGTAGGCGGAAGACAACAAAAAAGTAAATATAATATATTCAACAAGCACTATATAAACTAGATGCTATTGAGTCCGTTCTGGTTAATGGGGACCTCAGAGTAGAAGTGTGTTCCA
>NW_006408581.1:17323875-17347807 GCF_000296735.1 Chrysochloris asiatica | reverse complement strand
GACTCGATGGCACCTGACAACAACAACAACATTCTCAGAAGTAGATCACTAGGCCTTTCTTGTGGTTCAATTAACTTGTTACTCATTTATACCACCCAAAAACTCTGGGTGCTGTACATAGAAAGATAAAGCAGGGAAGGAGGATTGGAAACGCTTGCAGAATTGTGCTTTTCAATAGTTTGCTCTTCCTGAAAAGGTAAAAAAAAATAATAGTCAATCTTCATAGTAATATTAAACTTTCAAAGACTAGCTAAATTATTATACATGAAAGGTTTTGAACTGGGTGTAGCACATAGGAAATACTCAGTAAATATTAGTTTAAAAAACAAAAAGCTAATTTTGAAAATTATAGCAAGAATGGGTATACAACCTGAAGAATGTAATCAATAACACTGAATTATACATGTAGAAATTATTGAATTGGTATATGATTTGTTGTATTTTCACAACATTAAAAAAAAAAAAAAAAAAACAGAAAAGAGTGAGATTTTAAAAAGAGAAAGCAGTGTGTGATCAGGGTTGTTTTAAAGAAGGGCTTAGCTTCCTCTAGTGTGACTTGCCTTTGTTCATCATGGTCATTTTTATCTGGAACTGAGAATGGAATTGTAATTGCATTTTGCATAAAAGACTCTGGAAACTAATTTGGGAGGTGAATGAAAATAAATAACTGGGAACCCTACGTCTTCAATGTTTCCCTCTCAGAAAAAAATGAAGGAAGGAAAGAAAGAAGAATAAAATTCTCTAACAAATTTTGACTTTATTTTAAATATATAGTTGTTTTAAGTCAACTATGTATTTATAATTATTTTAACTAATTTTGTTGTCGTTAAGTGCCGTTGAGTTTGTTCCAACTCCTAGCGATGCTTTGTGGGGTTTCTGAGGAGCAGTTGGTGAGTGTGAACTGCTGACCTTGTGGTTCACAGTCCAATGCTGATCCTACAGTGCCATACCAGGAGTTTTAGAAAACGGCTGAGTTAAAACAGATGTAAGCCAAAGCAAGTAACATAGTAATCTGTACTTATTAAATTAACTGGGTCCATACTGGGTTTTGGTGTGGTGCTATTAACTGCAAGGTTGACAGTTCAAAACCCAACAGCCACTTCTCAGAAATAACTCTAT
The DNA here is from genome assembly GCF_000296735.1 of Chrysochloris asiatica. Classification (NCBI taxonomy): domain Eukaryota; kingdom Metazoa; phylum Chordata; class Mammalia; order Afrosoricida; family Chrysochloridae; genus Chrysochloris; species Chrysochloris asiatica. Next base: position 17,346,688 of record NW_006408581.1, on the reverse strand, counting down.
AACACTAAACAACAACACATTATATTGAACTAAAGGATAGACATCTTATATATTCCTTTAGATTCCCCTTCCTGGAAAAGGAACTGTTCTATTATTTTGGTAGGTCATGGCGCTGTGGGATAAAGCATTGGACCACAAGGTTGGTTTGAAACACAAGGTAGGCAGCTGAAACTCACCAGACTCTCCTTGGAAACCCTATGTAGGGTCACTATGAGTTGAAACTGACTCAACAATACTTTACAGCAACAACAATATGCTAGGCACGTTGGAAGTTACTTTTATTCTTAGATAAAAACATTCTGAGAACCTACTGTATGTCAGGCATTGAGTTAGGCAATGGCAGTGTAATTGAGAAGTGGCCAGATACAACAGTTGTGTCAGGTGAGGTATCCATGTCCTCATAAGTTCCTCAAATCCTTGTAAAGAAGGTGCTGATGCAGGTAATAGAAAGGAAAACCAAAACTAAGAAAAACTGAGCAACCTGTCAAAGGTCACACAACCCAAAGTTGAAGTCCAGAATCAGTTTTGTCTTTTTGGTCTTTAGTGCTTGCACTGGACCTTACACTGTTGCTTCATTAATATTTGAACATGGAATGCAAATGCAATTTATATTTTGAAGTAGATAGATCTATGTTCCTACCTTCCTAACTGTGAGTTGCTTATCTAGCTTTCAAAATTTAATCTTCCTTTCTCAACAACATGTAAACTGATGGAGTGGCAGTATAACCAGACCATGTAACTGAGTGAAGCTAATGTGAGAGTCTGCCTTAGTTAAATCACATGTGGGATTAGTCTAAAATTGACTACATTATAATCTGTACACTTTAATGGTTTATTTACCATGTTATGGTGGAAAGCAAATGCTAAGAAACATCACAAATTCTTTTGATTGTTTATTGTCTGATACCCTTATAAGGAAGGACTGGTAGTACTGGGGTTTAGATTTGGGGCTGCTAGCCACAATTTCAGAAGTTCAAACCCAACAGCCTCTCATTGGGAGAAAGATGAGGTTATCTGCTCCTCTAAAGATTTATAGTCTCAGAAACCCTATACAGGGTCAGTATGAATCAAAAGATTTTTTTTTTAGGTGTCTGCTAGCAAGAAATCAATAGACAATCTTTATAATATAAAGACTTGCTATATAAAAGTAAAACACTATGGATAATGATACAGTAAATAAAAGGTGTGATGGTCTGCTTCCATTAGGTTCACAGCCTTAGAAACTGTATGGGGAAAGTTCACACTGTCCTATAGGAGTCCTGGCGTGGCACTGTAGGATAAGCACAGGACTGAAAGGCCCATTTGAACTTCAGTGCCTGTGGCTGAAACTCACCAGCCACTTCTCAGCAACCTTATACAGGGCTGCTATGCATCAAAACCAGCTTGATGGCATTTAACAACTACAGCAGGTTCGCTATGAATCAGAATCAACTTGCAGGCAACAGGTAGTATTATCTTTGCTCAGAAAACTCAAGTTATCAGAAATTAAATGGAGAGGGATTTCTGGTAAAATGACAGATTGGGCAGACACAATCCCTTACAACCAAGATTCAGGAAACCAAATAAAACAGACATCTATAGAAGATGATCCTGGAACACTGAGAGTCCGAAGCAAGGTTAGAGAAGTACATTAGACACCACCTGAGAGGAGAAGCTGGGCATAGGACATAAAAGTTGGAGAATAACTAGTAAATGGACTACTGCGTCATTTTGGCACCTGGATTCAGGCAGGCTCTGCTCCAGATTTACAGAACCCACAGAACCTCTAGGACAGAATTATACCAGGAGAAACCTTCATAATTAGCCACCCTACCTACAACTACCCTCTGGTTTTCATAAACACTGAAATTAGCAACTTGAAGGCCTCCAAAAACTACTTCCTGGTTGAGTGTCCTGAACACAGACAACACGTAGGCCTATAGGAACTTCATTCAGGGCTGGGAACTCAGCTGTCACATGACTTTTCCACTTACTTCATGAGTTCCTTGGTTGGTGGAGTACCCCAGAATCTTTTCCTCTCTAAGTCCAACAAGTGCACTGCTGTTTAGTTTGCCCTCTCATTCCCTTACTTTGTTGTTGTTGTTGTTGTTTTGTCCTTTCTATCTCCACTTTTGTTGTTGATTCTTTGCTTCTGATTCTCATTTCCACCCTCTTCTCCCATTTCTGTTTTTCCACTTAGTTTTTTCTTACTACTCTATAGACCCTTTTTCTTTTTATGTTCCCTCCCTCAGTTTTCTTTTTGTTTTTTTTTCTTCTCTTTCTTTTCTTTTTTCTTGTACACTCTATTTTCTTGTCCATCTTTTCTCTTTAAGTATCATATTCTGTTTTTACTTTTGCTGCCTGTTTTTGTTTCTTTTTACTCCATTAGTATACTCTGTTCTCACTGTCGTTTGCTTGCTTATTTGCTTCGTACTGTCTTCCTGTGTGTATTTTCTACTCTTGCCCCATGTGACGGGAGACAGCAACCATGCCCATATATTTCAGTCACAACTATGCCCTCTGCAACTCCACACACTAGAAAACAGGAAACATCAGCTCCTATACTACTTGATCTGTGATAGATATCTGCCCACCCTTTACGGAGCTGCACAAATGGTGAACAGGAAATAGTACACACGTTTCCATTCTCTAATCACACCCAACAGGAGACAGTTGATGACAATCTAAAACCCACCAAAAAACTATTATCTATTAAGCACTAATGCAGCACCACCACAATGTCTCAGAAACAAGAGGCAATTTTAGCTAACATGAAGAAACAACATAGAATGACTCAAACAAATGACCAAGATGCATAGCCAGATAATGTTTCTGAAGAAAAAAAGGTGATGGAATTACCTGAGAAATAACTCAAAAGAATATTTAGTTACCTTCAGTGGATTGACAGAAAGAGTCAGGAGAGCAAGAAGAACACAGAAATAAGTTTAGAAGAATTTAGGAAAACACTACAACAACAAATAGAAAAAAATAAATGCAAATGTTGAAAACTATACAAAACCTGAAAATAGAAATCCAGAAGATTAATACTAAGATTTCAGAAATGTATAACACATTGAAAGAGCAAAAGAATAGATCTGAGTCAATGGAAGCCCAAATTAGTGACCTTGAAGATACGTTTCTCAATACTAGTAAGCTACCAGAACCATTGGAAAAGAGAATGAAAAAATTAAAAGAAAGCTTGAGATTTATGTGGGACATCATGAAGAAGAATAACTGATGGGTGATCAGAATATCAGAACAAGAAGAGAAAACAAAAAGCACAGAGAAAATTGTTGAAGAGTAACTGGAAGAAAACTTCCCTATCATGAAAGACAAGAAGATAACCATTCAGGAAACTGAATAAACCCCATACAGATAGACCCCAAAAGAAAATAACCAAGTCATATCCTAATTACACTTTCCAAAACCAAAGCCAAGAAGATTTCTGGAAGCAGCTCAGGAAAAATGAAAAGTTACCTACAAAGGAGTACCAATAAATTGAACCTCTGATGTGTCAGCAGAAATCATACAGGTGAGAAGGCAATAAGATGATATGTACAAAAATCTGAAAGACAAAATTGCCAACCAAGAGTCATATATTCAGCAAAGCTGTCCCTCAAATATGGTGGTGAAATAATTTTCAGATTAACAGAAATTAAAGGAATTTGTCATAACAAGACCAACTTTACAAAAAAATGCTTAAGGATGTTCTTTGGTTTGAGGCATAACAATAGCAAATAACAACCTGAGATTATATACATTACAACACCATCCAGAACTTAATTCAAATATTGAAGTATACAAAGTAAAACAAACCTAGAAGATTGAAAATAGGGAACCAGAGATATCAATTTACAATGAAGTTAACTACAAAGCAAAAAGAGGGAAAATTGTAGATAAAGAACTTCTAAATGATAAAGAAGTCAAAAAGATTTTGAGACAAAACAGACTGTTTTAAATAAGGAGAAATTAATAAACTACAAGGTAACCTCCAAGACAATTAATACACCTTTACATTAAAAATAAAAGTGAGAGTGAGGAAAATCAAAAGGATATAGTAAGCATTAAAACAACAACAATGAAGAAAATGAAAATTAATTTAACTCAGCTCAGAAATTTATGTGAAACAAAAAACCCAGCAACACCATAAAAAAATACAGAGCAAAATGGCAGCAATCAATTAATGCCTATAATAATTACACTGAATGAAAATGGATTAAATGTATTAGTTAAGAGACAGAGTAGCAGAATGCAAGAAAAGAAAAACAGGATTATTCAATATGCTGTCTACAAGAGACACACCTTATGCACAAAGACAAAAATTGACAAAAGTCAAAAGATTGAAAAGAATATATCAAATTAATGGTAACTAGGGTGCACCTGACCCAAGCCATGGTATTTTCAATAACCTCATATGGATGCGAAAGCTGGACAGTGAATAAGGAAGATCGTAGAAGAATTGATGCCTCTGAGTTGTGGTGTTGGAGGAGAATACTGAAAGTGCCGTGGACTGCCAAAAGAACCAATAGATCTGTTTTGGAAGAAGTGCAACCAGAGTGCTCCTTGGAGGCCAAGATGGATGTCATACTGGGTAGGATGGAGGGTCAGAGAAAGAGAGGAAGACCCCCAATGAGATGGATCAGCCAGGTGGCATCGTTGATGGCGTCAAGTGTAACAGCGGTAGTGAGGTTGGCCCAGGATTGGACATTGTTTCATTCTGCTGTGCATGGGGTCGCTATGAGTCGGTTCCGACTTGATGTCACCTGACAACAACATGAATGGTAACAAATAATGAGCAGGAGTGGCAATATTAATTAATCTCTGATAAAATAGATTTTAAGGCAAAATCCAGACATTATATCATGCTTAAAGGGTTAATTGAACAACAGGACATAACCATAATAAATACCTATGCTACCAATGAAAAAACCTCAGAATACAGATATCAAACTCTAACAGAACTCTAGAAGGAACTAGACAGTGCTACATTAATAGTTGAGTCCTTGTGTACTGCTGTGGGTTAATGTGCCAGACTGTTAAGTCGGTTTGAATTGCAAGGTCAGTGGTTCAAGCTCACCAGCTGTTCCTAGGAAAAACTATAGAGGGTCACTATGGGTTGGACCCAACTCAACTGCACTTAACAACAACAACAGTAACTACAGTTAGATATTTGAATACTCCACTTTCAATGAACCTATACAGGTTCACCTTGAGTCAGAACAAACCTGATGACACTTAGCAACAAGTTCTAGGATATCAGTCTTTATACATTCCACTTCATTTCTGAAGACTTTCAATTTTCCTAGATCCATACTTTGTACATTCTACATTCTGATTATGAATAGATGTTTGTAGTTGTTTCTTTTCATTTTGAGTTGTGTCCCATCAAAAACTGAAGGCCCTGGAAGCTTTCCCCATCCATGTCATTAAGGTCACCTCTACTTTGAGGAGGTAGCTCTTCCACAGTCCAATTTTGAGTGCCTTTTAGCCTGAGGAGTTCATCCCCCGGCACTAAAGCAGACTAAGTTCTGCTGCTGGTTCATAAGGTTTTCAGTGACTAGCCTTTCAGAAGTGGGCTGCCTCTCCTTCTTGCTAGCCTGTTCTGAAAACTCTGCTGAAACCTGTGCACCATGGGTGACTCATCTGGTATTTAAAATACTGGTGACATAGCATCACAGCAACACACAAGCCACCACAGTGCAACAAGCTGTCAGAGTTGTTGTTGTAAAGGGCCATTGAGTTGGTTCTGACTCATAGTGACCCAGTATATGGTTTACAAGGAGCTATGGTTAGCTTGAACCACTGACCTTGCAGTACAAATAGACCTTGGAGTCCAGCGTGTTTAATCACCTAATTTGTGTAAAATTGTAGTGTGAGGGGTAGTAGAAGGCTGAACTGATGATTAAGGTATGGTTCTTGTTCTCAAAAGTCACATGTAGTAAAGGAGTCAAGATGTGTACTCAAGCAGTGTAGAAAGATGTAAGTACCTTAATAAAATGAAAGAAATTAAAATTTGTTGGATGCTCACTTGATGATACTCTATTGCCCAAGAAAGCATACACAAATATTAATCCTTTTATGTGAGAGAAACATTATTGAAATAGGTGAAAGAAATCAAGAATCAGAATAAAAGTGTAAAAAGCTCAGATAAAAGAAGCTGCAAGGAAAAAAAAAAATATATATATATATATTAGTAGGATGATGGGACATGTGTACATATATATAGGGTGTCATGGAATCCTTTCTTCAGGATTAGCAAATGGAGCTGGATAATCTACTGGAGTAAAGGCATCCAGGATGGATGTGGTGTAGCAAGGGATTCACATAGTTAAGGCGGAGTTTTGAGATGTGAAAGTATCAGTGGGACCCTGAAGCATCATGGTATTTGTGCCACTGAAGGTTTTTAAATATGTTGCTGTAGTTGTTAGCTGCCCTCAAGTTGGTCCTGACTCACGTACAATGGAACAAAATACTGCCTGGTCCTGCACTGCCCTCTTGATCAGTTGCAAATTGAACTATTTATTGTAATCTATAGAATTTTAATTGGCTGATTCTCAAAAGTAAATAGCTGGACCTTTCTTCCTGATCTTAGTCTGAAACTTGTTTAGCATCATAGCAGCATGCAAGACTACACTGACAGATGGTTTGTAGTTTTGCATGAGGTGCATTGGTTATGTTGTTTTACGTGCCATCAAGTCAGTTCCAGCTAATAGAAAACCTATGTACAACAGAACAAACACCACCTGGTCCAGTGCCAACCTAACAATCATTCCTATGCTGGAGCCTACTGTTGCAGCTACTGCGTCAATCCATCTCGATATGCAATCATTAGGACTTTGCTGTGGAAGCAGTGGAATGAATCTGAGGAATGCAGAGAACAGGATGCAAAAATGAGAGTAGGGGTGAAGGGAATTGGAGGTCAAGCAGTATGAAACTGGACATCTGAGGGATATCATGGATGTTTAAATGACAAGGCCCAAAAGCTGCAGTGATTGTGACCAGAGGAAGTTATGAAATGGCTCTTTTTCTAATTTCCAGATGGCCCCTTATTCAAACCAAACCATGATGTTTACCATGTAATTACATAATGTCATTAGCTCTGGGGATTTGTAGTAAGGCTTTTACATACCTCTCATACTCCAACAGAAAAATTCCCCCTTGCTGTACTTTATTCCAAAATAAGACATGTGAAAAATATGTTGTTGTTGTTGTTATATGCCGTGGAGTTGGTTCCGACTCATAGCGACCATGCACAGGGTTTCCGAGGCTGTTAATCTTAACGGGAGCAGAAAGCCTCATCTTTCTCCCGTGGAGCAGCTGGTAGTTTTGAACTACTGACCTTGCGGTTTGCAGCCCGATTCGTAACCACTATGCTACCAGAGCTCCATTGAAATTTTCACAGTACATATTCTTTCATTCTTGGCCCTAAGAAGTCAGGACCATATTTTAAATTTTACTTAAAACTCTGGGAATCACCTTTATTTTCACGTTTAGTTAATTCTAACAGTAACTTTTTCTCAACAGAGCTTTTACTTCTTAAAATAGACAATATTCCCCAAACTCCCTTTCTGGAATTATATTAATTTTAAAACATCTATGCAATTTTTTACATTGCTAATCCATAAGATTAAGGAGCTCTAGTACTGCAGTGGTTATGAATCGGGCTATGAACCACAAGATCAGCAGTTCAAAACTACCAGCTGTTCCACGGGAGAAAGGTGAGGCTTTCTGCTCCTGTAAAGATTTATAGCCTTGGAAACCCTGTACAGGGTCACTATGAGTCAGAACTGACTCCATGGCATTTAACCACCACCACCAAATCCACAGGATTAAGAATTTAAAATGAATATAGCTATTTTATAAAAAGAGTGTTTACTTATCAAAATGAGAGTGTGGTGTATTAATGTTCTCAATAAAGACTATAACATTGTTTACCATCACTGACATTGATTTTCATAAATGGAGCACTATCACTTATTAAATATATGAAGATTTGGCAAAAAGTTTATGGATAAAAAACCCTGCTGAGTTGGTTCCAACTCACAGCCACCCTGTGCAAAACCAAAAAAAAAACAAAAAAACAAAACAAAAACCAAAACCACTGCCATTGAGTAGATTCTAACTCATAGTGATCTGATAAGACAGAGTAGAAACTGCCCTTCAGAGTGTCCAAGGATGTAAATTATACAAAAACATATTTCTAAATCTTTCTCCAGTGAAGCAGCTGGTGGTTTCTGATTGCTGACCTTTCAGATAGCAGTTGGGTGCTTTAACTATTGTACTACCTGGTATCATATATTTTTATATTGTTGTTGTTAGGTGCCATCGAGTCGGCACCGACTCATAGCGACCCTTTGCACAGCATAATGAAACACTGCCCGGTCCTGGGCCAACCTCACTACTGTTGCCACACTTGAGTCCATCAATGCTGCCACTTGGCCAATCCATCTCGTTGGAGGTCTTCCTCTTTTTCTCTGACCCTCCACCTTAACAAACAGGATATCCTTCTCCAGTGACTGGACCCTCCTGATAATGTGTCCAAAGTATGAGAGATGAAGTTTGGCCATCTTGGCCTCCAAGGACCACTCTGGCTGCACTTCTTCCAAAACAGATCTATTGGTTCTTTTGGCAGCCCATGGCACTTTGAATATTCTCTTCCAACACCATAACTCAAAAACATCAATTCTTGTACGTTCTTCCTTTTTCACTGTCCAGCTTTCGCATTCGTATGAGGTTATTGAAGATACCATGGTTTGGGTCAGGAGCACCTTAGCCCTCAAGGTGACATCTTTGCTCTTCAATACTTTAAAAAGGTCTTGTGCAGCAGATTTACCTAATGCCACGTCATTGGATTTCTTGACTGCTGCTTCCGTGAGTGTTGATGGTTGATCCAAGAAGAATGAAGTCCTTGACAACTTCAATCTTTTCTCTGTTGAGAAGAATGTTATTGGTCCAGTGGTGAGGATTTTTGTTTTCTTTACATTGAGATGTAATCCAAACTGCAGGCTGTGCTCTTTGATCTTCATCAGTAAATGTTTAAGTCCTCTTCACTTTCAGCAAGCAAGGTTGTATCATCTGCATAACGCAGGTTGTCAATGAGTCTTCCTCCAATCCTGATGCCACGTTTTCTTGGCAACTTAAAATTCCATTTCACTGTATCCTTTACATCAAATTAGATACATTGTATGCTTTGGGGAGTGTCTGTGTACACACTTCTTTCTGGTAAAAGCAATGCTGTTAGGTAAAAGAACTCCGATGCATAAATTTCCAATGTATACAAAACTCAATAACAATTTTTTATCTTCTTTGTTCATTCTTGTTTTGGTAAATAATGATGGGGCACATAAGAGATGCCTCATCACCCTTGACCCAAACCATCTTGATTTTAAACATGATGGAAATATATGTATATAAGAATTGGATTTGACAGGTACTTTCAAGCTCAAAATTCTATAATTCTGTGATTTCTCTCCATATATTCTTTTAATTGATCAGAATCATTATTCTTAGTAAAATAATTTTGCTGTTTATACTTTATAATCTCTTAGGTCCCTGCATATATGGAAATAGAAAAAAGATTGGTCTAAACACACGATATGCATATATCTCTGGCAGAATGTGAATATTTTTCTTAACTTCTATTAACAGCTTAAACCCCAGGTCAAATCCACTATTACTGAGCCAATTCCAACTCATATGACCCTAAAGGACACAGTAGAACTGCTTTCTACGGTTTCTGAGAGTAAATCTTTACCTTAGAGAGGCGGTGGGTTTGATCTGCTGACTTTGCCATTATCATCTCCACTCTTAACCCACTCTGCCACAGGGCTCCTTGTTCACATATCACTACCGGTTAAATGTAAGTTTCATGCTGAGCTACAATGATAAGAACTGAGTTGTAAATGTATGCCTGTGTAGTGGAGGTGATGATGTGTCATTGAATTGATTCTGACTTATTGCAACCCTGTACATGGTTTCTGAAGCTGTAAATCTTTACCGGAGCAGAAAGCCTTATCTTTGGCCCATGGAACTGCTGACTGTGACCAGCCCTACTTGTAACCATTTGTAACAGCCCTACTTGTAACCACTACACTACCAGAACTCCTGTGTATGCAAAGCTTTCTCTAGTATCCACCCTCCCAATAATTAAGTATTCATATTTTCTTAATTTATTGTCTTTGCTCTCCCATCACATCCCCAACTCATTCAATAAAGTGTTCTCTTTTCTAACCCCTTTTCTTCCTTCTCTCTTTATAGCTATGTTGTTGTTAAGTGCCGTCAGTTCATTAGGACTCACAGCAACCCTGATAGGGTATCCTAGGTGCAGCTGGTGGGTTTGAATCACCAACCTTGTGGTTAGCATTCTACTATATCACGTCAATATCCTTAATATAACATCTCAATGTCTTCTTATCTGAACACATCATAAAGACCTGCATTTTTTCCCTAAAACTTTATGTACTGTCTTCTTCTAGGAGCTGCTAACCTCAAGGTTGGCAGTTCGAAATTACTAGCCCATTCCGCAGGAGAAAGATGAGTCTTTCTGCTCCTGTAAAGATTTACAGCCTTGGAAACCCTGTAACCAACTCCATGGTACTTAACAACGTTAGACTCTAGATGTTAACCTTGACCTATCCCAAATTTCCAGACCCCTTTCAAATGGCTTCTGTACTTTATTTTCTATCTTTCATCATTCTGTTAACATGCCCCGTGACTGAAACTCTATGAAGGGAGGGCAGTTTGCTTCTCTAGGTGCAGAAGCAATTACTATAGAATATATTTACAATCTCTCCACCACCCAGCTCTGAGAAAGATCTGCTATTAAAAGAACTCCCGCGATGACATAATTTCTTATAGCATCCTTTACCCTTATGGTTAAGGAGCTCTGATAGCTTAGTGGTTACGAGTCTTGGGCTGCCAACCTCAAGGTCAGCAGTTCGAAACTACCAGCAGGTCCGCGGGAGAAACACGAGGCTTTCTGCTCCCCATAAAGATTTATAGCCTCGGAAACCCTGTGCAGAGCCACTACGAGTTGGAATGGACTCCAGGGTACTTAACAACAACAACCCTTACGGTTGGAGTCCTGGAATAGTGCTATGGGTTAATGCGCCAGACTACAAAGTCCTTTGAATCAGAAAGCCAGCGGTTCAAGCTCATCAGTCAGTCCTCCTACACAGGGTTGCTGTAGGTCGGAACCGACTCTAAGGCACTTAACAACCCTTATGGTTAACTTATCTTGTCTTCACTCCCTGCCCCACCTAGAGGGAAACTTTGAAGTATCTCTAGTAGAGGCATGTTTTTGTTTAAATCCTGCCGTTTTCGAACTTGTGTTTTCATATTGTTTCTATCCAGTTGTCGTGGAGTGTACAGAGGTGTTGGGCAGGATCTGACCAGGGAGCGGGCTCTTGAACAGAGGTCCAAGGGACCAACCTCTCAGTAGTCATGTTCCGTTTTCCTCGGGGTTTCTGATTCCCCTGCAGCATCCAGGTTTTCAGCCTTAGGCTTCCATCACCTTCTTACTCCCTCTGCTTTAGTTCATTTTTAGAGTAGGACACAATTTTCACACTTTCATACATATTTATCTCATTTGTTCTCCTTCGAATCCCTAAGACAAGGACAGGTTTCTCCTTTCAGTCCTGTTTTATTGCGAAGAAAACACCAGGCCCACTCATTCATTGTGAGGAGTAAAAATGGACTGTGGGAATCCTCCAGGCTGGACCACCTTTCCCATTTCCTTACACACAAAATGTGGCAGGAGGCAAACCGCACCAGGCAGCAATCGGCCTTTGTTTTCATTAATCACGCACACCAGGCCTTTATTAAGTGTTTGCAAAATGCCACAATGCCATACAAATGTAGAACAAGGCTTTTCCTAGCTCGAATTTGTTCCTACGCTTTCATTTCCTGTTTCTTGGCCTCTCCCTTAATACTCTTCCCAACCTACTTCATGCCACATTACTGAAAAATGTTCTCTTTTAACCTAAACTTCCCCTTCCCGGTGTTGTCACAGACAGGGTCTCGCCGATTCCAGGGTGCAGGTCCCGGCAGCGGTTTCCCAGAGAGCGCGGGCTCAGGGGATAAGTGCAGAGGTGTCAGCCAGCCTGGAGAACCGTCGTGCGCGCACCTGGGTTTGCAAGAAAGTGGTACACGCAATCTTCAACAATCAATGACTGCCCCGCCTCGCCCAGCTCCACACCACCACCCCGCCCGTCCGCTTCCGCCCGTCTCTTCCCCGCCCCCGCCGACCCTCCGGCGCTGCGCTGACCCGGAGCCCTCCGTGTCACCACGGGAACTGCTGGGGCCCCACCGGCAGCCTCCTCCTCCTCCTCCCGACCCAGAATCTCGCGGATCCGCTCCCTGGGGCGCGGAGGTGGGGCGGGCTGGGACGCCGGGAAGCGGTCAAGGACTCCGCTCTGTGTCGCCCGCTTCTCCGTTCTCCTCTCTGGGCGCAGGGCGGGAGGACTGGACTCCCACCCTGGACACACCCGCGCGGACACCCGGACCCTCTGAGCCATGAGAGGTGTTCGCAGCTCCCGCCTTCTTCCCCTCCAGCAAGTTCGCCTGCTTTCCTAAATAACTGTCTCCGGGAGGCGCCCCTTCTGTCTGTCTCCATTTCGCCCCTTTTCACCCCACCTAGGTGAAACGCGAGGAGGGGGTTGTGCAGGGGCTCCCTGATTCTCAGCCCCACCTCACCAGCAATGTGCATCGCTTCCGAACCCAAACAATGATCCCCCTTCCTTTCTTGCCCAGCCTCCGCAGGCCCCACCCTCACGTGGAGGGTGCCGCCCGGCAGCCGGCTTGGGATGCCCCCGCACGGACCCCATTGTTGCAATGCGCGGGCGAAGCCCGGCGTCCGGGGGCGGTCCCCACTAGCGGTCGCGCCGCCAGCCCCGCAGCCTCTCCCGGCCGCCGAGTCGGCTCCGCCCACACCTTTGGAAGTTAGCTCGCCAGCAAGCCGCGGGGACTGCTTGGTTCCGGGCCCCCTTTCCGCACGCCCCCACACGGACGCGAGCGGGGATGGTGTGGGGGTGCGCCGGCTCCGGGCTTTATTTGCCTCCGAATTCTCTTAATAATGCTGTCTTGCGCGCTTTGACACAAAAGAGGGGACTTTCTCCCGGCTCAGCGCAAGTCCTCGCCTTGCGAGTTGAAATGTGGGGGTTCCTGTCGCCGCGAGGCACCGTTGGCCCCCTTCACCTAGTGGCTCATAAAGCTCCGTTGGCCATGTGTACATTATTTTTGGTGCCGCAGCAAGGTGGTGCAGGTGAAAGGGAAGCGCGGCCCAGAAAGGAGGCCAGGGGAGGCGGGAGCAGGGGTGGGGCGGGGTGGGGCGGGGTGGAGGCTTCGCGGACCAACCCCCCAGCCCGGCGGCCCGGGCGACGAGACGAGGGCTGGGCAGTGGGTGTAGCCTTCTACCTCTGCGAGCGGGGAGGGGTTAGTTTCCCACAGGGGATTTCAACCATCACACTCAGAGCCCGCCTCCTAATCCTCGGGCGGAGCGGCTCGGGGGTTTTGCCCCATTTTATGGCAATAAAGCGACTTAGCGCCTGCTGAGCGAGCCCCTCCCCGCAGCCGCCCCCGCCCTCGGCCCCACCCCGGGGCTCGCCCGCAGCGGAGGGGCTTTGTTTCTGGGGAGGAGGACCCGGAGGTCTTTTGTTTGGGGGTTTGGTGTTTTCACCACCACCCCCCCCAGCCCCCACCACTCGCGCCTCTCCGGTTTCCTGAGCTCGGTGCTGGAAAGGAGGAGAAGCGGCGTCTTGCAACCCCCTCGGCTGGGCCCCGGGGTAATTCGATGCGGGCCTGGCGAGGCTCCCCACGCTAGACCCGGGCTCGCGTCTCGGCTGCCTCCACCCACCGGCCCACCCTACATTTAGCGCATCATGTGATCCGGGTAAGTCATTTGCAAGTACAACAGTTCCCTGGGTTGCCCCCCATTCATTTCCTGAGAACTGCAGAGAGCAGCTGAGAGGCTCTGCCTGTGTGTGTGCGCGAGTGTGCGTGTGAGTGTGCGCGGGTGACGCCGTGTATGTGTGCGCGAGAGAGTGAGTGTGTGTAAGAGAGAGAGAGAAAGGGAGAGAGAGAGGGGGACTCTGTAAGGGAAAGAAAACAATTTCTCCTGCTCTGCAGCTTCTATTCAGGTCTGTGCCGATTCCGTTTCTTATCAAAATAAACAACCCACTCCCTTTTTTCCTCTTTTTTTTCTTGGTGTTTTTTTTTTTTTTTTTTTCCGCCATCCCAAATCAGAACGTATTCTCTTAACATGTTTTATTTTCCTTCTGTCATCTACTCAAGTTCAATCATTTTGGTTGGTCTGTGTTCTGAAAAAGGGGAAAGTGTTGGGAAGCGGGAGGGGGTCGGCGGAGGGCGATGCTATTGCAAAGCTAGTAGCGTTGGTCGGATTCGTGGAGCATAAAGGAGGTTTCTTTCCCCCACTCTCTGAAACATTTTTTTAAAAACAACTTATCAAGTAACATGTATTAAGCAGTTCTCCCCCCCCCCCCACCCCGAGTGGAATTGTCGGTTGCAATGTTTGTCTGACAGTTGGCAAAGATGAAAATAAAACACCAGGGCTGAATTGTGGGGTCTTGTTGAAGTAGTTTGCCCAAGCAATAGAGAGGCTTCGGTGACTAGCTACCGCACCGGAGCTGTAGGTGTGCGCCCGAGAGAGTGGAGAAGAAGGGGTTAAGGCGGAGATGACACCGCTAGCTTGAATCGTGATCCTGGTGCTACATTCATTATTGTCTCTGGTCGTAATGATGTGTAACTGTCACTTGCTACCGTGCCTGGTCCATGGACGCAGCCAAGGGCTGGCCCGTGGCTGGTATTTTCAATGATAGGGGACCCAGACTTGAGTTGACAAGGGGCAACTTTACACATCCATCTGGAGAGGCGGTTTGGGAGTCCACTTCTTCTTGCCTTAGAAGCTCGCTCCGAGTCCTGGGACTTGACCTCCACGACATTAGTTGGTGTTCATGTTAGATGCTTCCCTACGGGGGGAGAATCAATCCTGGTTTTGTTGCGTAGAGAACTGCCTATTAGAACTTTGAAAACTTTTATCTTTGGGGAAAGGGTGGGGTACACTCAACAGTTCTGTTTCGCAGTGTATTTGAGGCAAAAGCTTGGAAAAAGTACCAATTCCTTTGTTATATGTCCTGCAGCTTCCCAACCCCCTTCACCCTGCGCTTCGAGTTTTGCATACTTTAATAGTAATAACCTTAATTCGGCAGATAAAAGCTGACTGTGTTGAAATTAGGAGTATTAGTACAACGGAATGTGTCCTCTGAACAAACAGTTTGTGTGGTTAATATTGTCAGCTCTCGTATTTAAATGTACAGATGGATTAAGGGTCGTTCTATATGAATTGTCTTAACAATCTGCTGGCTAGCAGTCCTGTCGTTGAAGCCATTGGATGTTATTTTAAATCACCTTTAATATTCTCCCACTTGTCCCGTAACACCAGGGAGATGAGCAGCTCTATTTACATTTAGTGCATGTGCATCTAGCCTTCTTCGGTAGACATCTGCCAATCAAACGCACGTCATCTGTAAATCCACCTAGACGCCTCCAATCTCTCTTCTTACTGGAGGATAGTGTTGTTTAGATAAGTAAATGTTTTGAAATAAATTTGGTGGTTTTAGCAGGCAGCAGATTGTGATGGGAATAGGTGTAGTCATTTGAAGAGTGGGTGTATGTGATCTAAGAATCGCGCTTTAGAATTGGCATTGGTAAAAACACTGATCTCCGCCCTCACCCCCTCTCCCCCTAGATAAAAACCTGGTTGTGCTACTTGCAGACCTCATTCACATGTTGTTTACATTTTTGAAAAGCTCATAGAAACTGGTTTATGATAAAGAGGTATATTTTTAGCCCAGAAAATCTAACCATAGCACCTTAATAGAAATAGATACCGAAGGACAAACATTTCAGTTGCATAAGTTAACTCTTTATCTCTGCAGTCTGGTCAGCCTTAAGACTAGAACGAGTATATTAAGCTCCTTTTGAGTTGGGAATGAATCAATTTGAACATACAAGAACTGGCAAAAATTTGTAATGTATTCAGGAATGATGTTTATTATATAGCACCTTTTCATTCAGATTTGCTATGAAATATACTTACACAGGTAAATTTTGGAGTATTTGCATATAAAATTTTCATTAACTATGAATGAAAACTGTAATTAATATAGTAGCTATGTCATGTAAACAAAACAGTCTGGTCTCTGTTTTATTTGGAAGGGTTTAAGTTATTTGTGTATCTATTTAGTACTTCATATTTAAAAGAAACTTCAGTGAGCTAAAGTTTATTTTGGAAAGTTTTGTGTTACTATCTATTGAATGAAAATTGTTATGCTTATGCTGATGAGCCATTAATAACCCCCACCCCTCAACTTCCTTTCCAAGAAATGAGTACTATTTGGGTAAAAACTGGTCTTGGCATATAGCATTTGAGACCTTGAACTTCGCAACTGTTAAATGGTGATGGTTTACTACAGCTGCAGCCTACGTGTGTACCAAAGAGGAAAGGGTTGCAAACCCTGGAGTGATTATGCTTCCCAGGTCAAGGAGAAAACTAATGAGGATGCTGGCGGTTCATTCCAAAGAGCAAACATCAGGCATCTGATATTGACAGTGTACTGGTCATTCAAAAATACATATATTCCTCAGCGATTTTTCCCTTGGCCTCCCGTGAAAGGCAGACATGCACTTTAACAGCCTCACAGTGAGTTTTAGGTACTCTATCAGGAAGCAGGCTGTTAGCAACTTAATGAAATAATTTGGTCTTAAATATAGGTGTGTTTTTTATTAGCCAGAACAACGTAAGTGCTAGGCCTCTAGGCATATACTAAGGGCATTTTGAATTCAAGCCAGTGTTATTCTAGAGTATGGAGTAACCTTACCCAGTGAGGTGATATTGTTAAATAGATGAACATCGAAAGACTGAACATTTCCTCCATTGCACAAGTTAGAAAATATGGAGAGCTATTTTGCTAATTTAAAAACATTATTAAGTTATTTGTTTTCCTTGAGGAAAAAAAATCTTGCTATAGTAATAATTTCATAAACCTAGTAGGTATTTTGCTGTTAGTACAAAACAACTTAATATGCAAAACTGGAGCAGCACAAAATTATGTCAAAAGTTGTTCTTGTTTTTGAATACATAAGTTTCCTTACTTGCGTTTCCATGTTGATTAATGAGCCTGAGCTAAAATCCCGTAACAGGTTTATTCAAAATTGACACCATGATTATTTTTCTCTTTCAGAAAACAACTTTAATTTTTGTAAATAATTCCTAAAATAGGTTGCTGTTGCTTACCCTTCTTGTTTACATTTAAAAAATACAATGATAGTCAAGTAGAAATATCTGTATGTTTGCCTTGTGTACTACTGACCAAGGTTTGTTTATTTTCATTTAAAAAATTCAAATGCATTTATGTTTAAGCCTACAAATTATGCACAACTTTCAGCCTTCGTTATGTATAAATTCTAAGAGTAAATATATTAAATCACTGGCAACACCCTACAACCACAGTCTTAACTCATCTACCACAAGAACCCCTCCCAAAAGCAAAATTCAAGTAAACAGATGGACCTTGCCCTGTACCCAGAAGGTCAACAGCCCTTAGGCTTGGTTGGACCTGGTTGGTGTGTATAGATCCCAAGCCTGGCCAGAATGCTGACTGACTTCAGCTCACCAGAATTCATTCTCAGGGCCTGGACTGGCCACACCCCATCTGACGTCAGCTATTGAGTTCTTGTGGTAGAGAACACATGCTGTGAATTAAATGGTTTCTTTCTCTATATATTCTCAGTAATTATGTTACAAAAGGGTTTTTCGGTTTGGGGTGTTTATTGTCATAAAAATGGCTACTTGAGTAGTCAGATGCTTCCATAAAATTTGTTTTGGTCTGGCAGTAGATTATAGGCTGGAAACTCAAAGAATTCTGCTTTGGTAAGGTCTTTCTCCCCATCTTTTCCATTTTTAACTTAAAATCTTATGTTTGTCTTTTTTGTGGCTAATCTCATGCTTGTATATTTTTGACAATTTTAAAATGTAATCATTGGACTTGTCCAAGCAGTATTGTTGTCTAGGTACAGGGGAGTAGCAGAAAACCTTGGGTGTTGTAAGGCTGCAGGGAAGGAGAGAAGGAAGACATTTAGAAGACTTTGGGCTAGTCTTGACAGCCCCATCAGAGTCTATGGAAGCCAACAGGTGGTTATGACAGTAAGGAATTGTCTTCCTGGTGTGACATTTGCTATACTTACCACTAAGCTTGTCTTCTCATAATCATTTCTAACCATAATGTGTGATGTGTGAGGGAGCTTCAAAAAGTTTGTGGAAAAATATGATAAAAGAATAATGAAATTTTATTCATGTACTTTTTGGAAAGACCCCTGTATACATATAAATTCACTATTTATTTATATACATAGGATAAGCACTGGACTGTGAACCACAGGTCAGTAGTTCGAGTCCACCAGCAGGAGAAAGATGAGGCTTTCTGCTCTTGCAAAAGATTTAAAGCCTCAGAAAACCCTATCCACGGTCACTATGAGTTGAAACTGACTCTATAGCACTTAACAACAACAACATATATACATATTTATACACAAATATATAAGGAACTCTGGTAGTGTAGTGGTTACGAATTGGGTTGTTAGCAGTTCGAAGTTACCAGCCATTCTGTGGGAAAAAGATGAGACTTCTTGCTCCTGTAAAGATTTACAACCATAGAAATCTATACATGGTTGCTAGGAGTTGGAACCGACTCCACAGCACATAACCACAACCATCCCCCCCCCACCCCCCCACCCCCCACACACAATGGGACCTGTTGTGGCGCTGCAGGATAATGCACTGGACTGAAAGGTAGGTTTGAACTGAGATGTTGGCAGTTCAAACTCACCAACTACTCTACTTAGACCCTATACAGGGTTGCTATGAGTTGAAACTGACTCGACAGCACTTGGCCAACCAGACACACACACACACACACACACACTCACTCACTCTCAGATACTTAGGAACACTGGTGGTGCAGTGTTAAGTGCTTGGCTGCTAATGGAAAGGTTGGCAACCACCAGCCCCTCTGTGGGAGAAAGGATGCAGCAATTTCCTTCTGTAAAGATGACAGCCTTGGAAACCTTATGGGGCTTTTCTACACTGCCCTGTAGGTTTGTTGTATGTTGCAATTGACCTGATGGCAGTGGGGTTAAATACTAACCTAAAGGTTGGCAGTTCAAACCCATCAGAGACTTCAAAGGAGAAGGGTGTTGATCATCTACTTCTGTAAAGATAATCAACTTGGAAACCCTGTGGGACAGTTCCACTGCGTTTTATAAGGTGACTATGAGTCAGAAATGACAGGATGGCAGTGGGTTACTGAAATCTACTGGTGTGGTGCTGTAGAAGCAGCACTGGACTGCTAACCGTAAGATCTATGGTTCAAATCCACCAGCTGCTCCTTAGAAACTCTATACAGAGTTGCGATACGTTAGAACAAACTCAAGGGAATATATATATGATATATATATGTATATATGTGAGGGGGCTTCAAAAAGTTTGTGGAAAATAGAATGAAAACAGTGGGATTTTTCATAAACTTTTGGAAGCCCCTGCATATTTAGTTGCTGTCAAGATGATTTTGAATTGTGGTGGTACATGCATATTGCACATACACACTATACTCAGTATAGCCAAGAACAACAGTAAAAAGCATATGTGTGGGCAAGAGCATGCATGTGCACACACACACGAGACTAAAAGAAAAAATTATATAAAACCCTGTTTTTTTTTCAAATTATGTATTTAGTGATAATCATCTCACTTTGAGATTAACAAATTTGTAAGAAAACAAAACAACCAAAGGTGTATAAACCAACACACTTAATTGACTACCAAGATAAATTATTATAAAAAATAAAATGAAAACAAGTTATAAAAAGCCTTTATTCATTTTATAACCGATCATCCACTCATATTTTGTGTCCTTTAGTGAGGATTCAGTTAAATCAGACTCTCTTGGTTACTAACTAATAGATTTTGGTCAAATCTCTAAATCTCTCCAAGTTCAGTTTTCATCTGTAAAATGTGACAGAATAGGAATTGTTGTTAAGTGCCATTGAGTTAGTTCCAATTAATAGTGAGCCCATAGAGCCAACCTTGCGGTTAGCAGTTCATTGCTTATCATACAGCATTACACCAGGACTCCTTATAGGCCATGGCAAAAGTGAAATGAAGTAATTTGAGAATCACTTTGTAAACTATAAAGTGTGGGCGTGGCAACTGATTTGACAGGAAAGCCACACCCACCCTATCCCCAGCCAGCTTCTCAAAGTGAGCATATAAATTGCATTTATGGAGAAGGAATTTCTGATTGTGGGTAGAAATCTTCTGTCAGTCAAAGGTCATGAATTTCATTTCTGTTTCACCAGAGACTTGCTTTATGACCTTGATAAAGTCACTCTTAAAAAATTACTATGTGGCTGGTATAAAAACTACTGAGTGTTAACATTTCTATAATGCAGATAACTATAGTATCTGAGCATTTCAAAAGAGAAGAAATGCATAACAAACAACTGTTTACATGATCATTTATAGAAAATATAAAATAAAGATCAACATTTATTATTTAGAGATTATAAGCCTCTAGGTAGCATAGTGGTTACGAATCGGGCTGTGAACCACAAGGTCAGCAGTTTGGAACTACCAGCCATTCCGCAGGAGAAAGATGAGGTGTTCTGCTCCCATAAAGATTTATAGCCTTGGAAACCCTGTGCAGGGACGCTATGAGTCGGAACCGACTCCACGGCACTTAACAACAACAACAACAATAGGTTATATCTTTAAGGAGCTCTGGTAGCATAGTAGTTACGAATCGGACTGCTAACCTCAAGGTCAGCAGTTCAAAACTGTCAGCTGTTCTGTGGGAGAAAGATGAGACTTTCTGGTCCCGTGAAGACTTGCAGCCTCAGAAACCCTGTGCAGGGTCAGTATGAGTTGGAACCGACTGCACGGTAGTTAACAGCAACAAGGTTATATTTTTAATGAGTGAAGTGAAACTACTATCAACTGATGATTAAAGAAACCCTTAATTTCTGTATGTTCCAAATCATAGCAACCCTATATAGGGTTTTAAAGGAGTAGCTGGTGGGTTTGAACTGCCAACACCAGGAGCCCTAATTTTATCTGTATAGAATCATTTACTCTTTGATGTAATTTACAGCAGTCTGTTGAGCTACAGACAATAAGGAGCCCTGGAAGTACAAATGGTGAAGTGCCCAGCTGTTAACTGAAAGTTTGGCAGTTCAAACACACCCAGTGAATTGAAGCCAACGAAACCCTATTGGGGTAGTTTTACTCTGTCATATATGGGGTTGCTAAGAATTGAAATGGACTCAAGAGCATATATATAACAACATAGTAACGATGAACCTTAAACCCCCAGTTAAGCCAAGAGTCTGTTGATTAAGCTATAGCTAATATATGGCTTACGCTGTTTGGTTGTTGTTGTTAAGTGTCGTCAATTTGGTTCTG
The DNA here is from genome assembly GCF_000296735.1 of Chrysochloris asiatica. Classification (NCBI taxonomy): domain Eukaryota; kingdom Metazoa; phylum Chordata; class Mammalia; order Afrosoricida; family Chrysochloridae; genus Chrysochloris; species Chrysochloris asiatica. The sequence continues at coordinate 17,325,177 of NW_006408581.1, read as the reverse complement.
ACCCATAGCGACCCTGTATATGGTTTCTGAGGAGCGGCTGGTGAGCTTGAACCACTGACCTTGTGCATTCCAATGCATTAACCTGCAGCACCGCTCTAGGTTAGACCCAAATGTTGTTGCTGTGCAATAATACATGTTACTCTTGACTGGCATTATAGAACATATTTAGTGAAGGAAAGTAGATAACAAAAATCTTAAATGGTCATTTGGAAGTTGAGCACGAGTTTTATTATAGTCACACTTCTTTCCAACATATACATTCTTCACACACACAGATTTGAGAACGTTATAAACTATATTTACGTATTTTATCTACAGTAACATTTTCAAATGAAGAAATGCACACTTTATTATTATTATTATTATTATTATTGCATTGCCTAAACACAATATAAGGCACTCTGGTTGTGTAGTGGTTATGAATTAGCCTGTGAACCTTAAGGTCAGCAGTTCAAGACTACTGGCTGCTCCGTAGGAGAAAGATGAGGCTTTCTGCTCCCGTAAAGATTTACAGCCTTGGAAACTCTGTACAGGGTTGTTATGAGTTGGAACTGATTCCACGGCACATCATGACCACAACCACAGTGAAACACAATGTCCTTCCCAGGCAAAGAAAGAGATTCAAACTAGCTAGCCATTATAGCTTACTTTATACTTTTTCTATGCCAGATGCCCACCTTTTCATACTCCTGTTTGTACTTCAAGTTTCACCATACACATCACTCTCTGTGGGACCTCTATTTATCAGCCCCTTCATTTAGAGTTCCAGTCTGTGACCCAGAGCACATGGTATTCATACTCCTGGGATTGCTTGTTGATTTGCGTTTGTCCCCTCCCAACACTGAGCCACTTGAGAGCATTAACTGAGGCTTCACCATTCTTTCTTTTACTGGCATCTGAAGCAGTGTCTAACATAGTGACTGATAGATGGTATGTTCTGAGATAATTATTGAAAGAACACGTTGATGAATAGCCACTGTCCATCCAAATAACTGTTCTATCAGTGGTTTAATGCCACTATCATGGTCTTTCCTACCAAAGCCGTTTCATCTCAAGCTAAATATTTTCAGTTGCATCAGCCAACCCTAAATGTACCACATTTCCTGATTTTGTGTGTGTGTGTGTGTGTGCTTACAAAAAGCAGCTTTGTGGTGCAGTAGAACAGTACTCTAGAAGTCAGACAATGCTGGATTTGAAACCTCAACTACCCAGATTTTAGCTGTTGTACTGGGCAAATTACTTCTCCAAGTCTTAGTATGGTAGTGATGGTGGTATGCTGTGGAGTGGGTTTCAACTCATAGC
>NW_006408581.1:17319634-17323135 GCF_000296735.1 Chrysochloris asiatica | reverse complement strand
ACTCATAGCAACCCTGAATAGTTTCTCAGGAGTGACTGATGAGTTTGAACCATTGACTTTGTGGTTCAAACTGACCTGTCGGTCGAGGATTTATCCTATAGCACCAGCCCAGGACTCCAGGGTGAATAGTAGCAGCAAGAGAAAATAACTACTTTTTGTTGTGCAGATACTATAGTAGAGAAGTTAGGCAGTGTGTTAGTTTATTTAACAATTGCTCCTTAACTTTTGTGTATGTCACTTTCAGGTAGCACACTGTGGATATGATGTATGGACACCTTAAAGTGCCTTGTATACACTGAACTTTGATTTTGGAATGTAACTTTATGAATGTTTTTTATTCAGCTATTGTGTGATACTGTTGCTTGCCAAGTAGCAGTTCACTTTTGCCAAGGTGACTTTGCTACTTTGGGGAATTATTTGAAAATTGTATTGCTTTCTGCCTTTCATAGTGTAACAAAATGAATAGAAAAAGGGGGAAGACGGAAGTACTGCTTGGAGTTATGAGAAACTCGGGGCTTGTTATCTTAACATACAATTGAGACAAAGAAATCATTAGGTATGCTGAAAATGGTGACTCTGTTGCAAGTGCTTTAATGGAGTTAAGTTGATGAAATATGAAAAATAAGATTACAGAACATACAAAATGCTATGCATCTATTTTTAATGGCGGTAATTGACAATGTTGTCATTTTCCTTTTGTCTTTTGAAATGGATCTCCTTTAAAACATAACTGTCCCCTTGACTTTAATACACATTTTCAAAGTGCATCATGTATACATGTATGAGATTTCTTCCTTTTTGTATTATCAGGTATTCATTGAGTACATATTGTGGACTCTGTAATTTCTATTTTGTAGGTGTGGAGACGAATTTTCAACAAAGTGGAATAATGCAGTCGTGGTCAGTAACCAGGCAGCTGTAAAGCAGGAATTTGGACATTAGAATGGACTTGAACTTTCCCCTAATTTTCTCTTACTCTTCCTCCAGCATTGAATATGATATTCCAGGGTTAATCTTGTCAATCTTGTCAAAGGAGCTCTGGTAGCGTAGTGGTTACGAATCGGACTGCGAACCACAAGGTCAGCAGTTCGAAACTACCAGCTGTTCCGTGAGAGAAAGATGAGGCTTTCTGCTCCTTTAAAGATTTACAGCCTCGGAAACCCTGTACAGGGTCACTATGAGTCGGAACCGACTCCACGGCACATAACAACAACAAAATCTTGTCAGAGAGCAAAAATGGGTGTATTATGCTAATAAATATTATGGTTAGAGACTATTACTTTATTTGCTGTTGATTACATTGACACATTATATTTAGTAGATCTCTGGTAGCGTAGTGGTTACGAATCGGGCTGTGAACCTTGAGGTCAGCGGTTCGAAACTACCAGCCGCTCCGCGGGAGAAAGATGAGGCTTTCTACTCCCGTAAAGATTTACACCCTCGGAAACTGTACAGGGTCGCTATGGGTTGGAACCGACTCGATGGCACTTAACAACAACAACAAATGCTTTGATACAGTAGCCAATTCTATGTTTGCTGTTAAATGTACTAAAACTAATTGTGAGACCTAATCCAAAAAATATTTTAGAAGGTACAGGTTGCTACATAATAGTGATGAGAGTAGACCAATAAATTCTGGCTAATTTGCATTCAGTTATTTCATAAAACTATTAAAGTTTGAGACATAGTAGAAATGTTAAGACATTCATTACCTTTAAAGAATAAAAAGCCTCATTTATCCATTTGACCTATGCTTTTGTAGTTCCTACTATGTAATAGGAACATGGTGGCTCCACACGATACATAATTACTGGATTTTAATTGTAAGGTCTATGGTTCAAGTCCACCAGTTGCTCTGCTGGAGAAGAAAGGTGAGGCTTTCTGCGCCTGTGAAGATTTAAAGCCTTGGAAACGCTAAACGGGGTTGCTATGAGTCTGAACTGACTCAAAGCCACTTAGCAACAGCCTGTGTGTGGAGGGGAGTGTAATGGCTCTATAGAATGAGCACCAGAATGTGAATTAGAGAGTCAGTGGGTGGAGTCCACCAGCCATTTTGTAGGAGAAACATGAGGCTTTCTGTTCCCACGAATATTTAAAAAGCCTCAGGAATCCTATGTCTGGTCGCTATGAGTTGGAACCGACACAATGGCATTTCACAACAACATATATGGTGCTGTAGGATAAGCTCTGGACTGCTAACACCTTGCTACAAGGTTGGCGGTTTAAACCCACCAACAACTCCTTGGAAACTCTACAGAGTTGCTGTGAGTAGAATACACTTGACAGCTCTGGTGTGGGTTACACTTTGGACTGCTGACTGCAAGGTCACCAGTTTGAATCAGACAGCCACTCTTTGGAAGAAAGAAGAGGCTTTCTGCTCCTGTAAAGATTTATATAACCCCAGAAATCTGACCCAGGGTTTTTATAGTAGAAATCGACTTGATGGCAGTGGGGTTTTTGTTCTGTTTTTTAAAGTGTATAGAAAGGAGCCATGGTATTGCACTAGTTAAGTTTTAGGGTCGGTGGTTCAAAACCACCAGCTGCTTTATGGGAGATAGATGTGGTGTTTAGCTTTGTAAAGATAATTGTTGTTATTGTTGTTAAGTGCCGTCGAGTCGATTCCGACCCATAGCAACCCTGTGTAGGGTTTCCAAGGAGCAGCTGGTGAGCTTGAACCACTGACCTTGCAGTTCAAATGACTTTGCAGTCTGAAGCATTAGCCCAGAGCGCCACACCAAAGATAATAGCCTTGGATAAATAGTAATATATCACTGGAGTTGCTATCAATGACATGAAACAAAAAGTGTGTGGTTTGTTGAATAGAAAACTGATTTGCACTGTAAACCTTCATCCAGACAATTCATAATAAATAGTTAAAAAAATGAAAAAAAAGATTACAGCAAACCAAACCCTGTGGAACAGTTCTATTTTATAACACATGGAATTGTCATGTGTCTAAATTGACTCCAGGGTAACTAACAGCAACATGTATGTAGAACAATATATGAAAACGGTTCTCATCAATAATGATGAGAAGAAAAGACTTACATAGGAAATTTTAACGCAAAGTCATTTGTGATAAATGTACCAAGTGTTATAGGTTCCTTAAGGAAAGTGCATGGAAAAAGTTTTTGTTTATGTCTGGGCAATCAAAACTTTCAGGGTTTTAGTGGATATATATGACAAAACACTTTTGTGTCAAAGTGTTTAATATATATATATAAAAGAAAAAAGCAAATCTGCAGATGGTTGAAAGCAAATAAAAAATATATATTTGGGCAACTGGGATAATTTCCCAGCAAATTTTCTATTATCTTTTAGACTGATGACTTTTATATATGGTGTTTGGGGAAGCTTCTATGATTTGCCGTATAAACAGAAAAGTTTTCATTTCCAAAAATAAATCTTAAGTGTACTTGGTCAGTAGGATCTACACAGTTAGAATGAGTTTCTTGTTATTGTTAAGTGCTGTCGAGTCAGTTCTGACCCGTACTGACCCTG
>NW_006408581.1:17311244-17319324 GCF_000296735.1 Chrysochloris asiatica | reverse complement strand
TTTATTTGGGCTTTAAAAGCAAAACAAAAATCAGGATGATGACTGATTTAATAAATTAAGAAAATCCATTTTATGTGAAGCTATCAAATGAAGTGTGGTCATTTTCCTGAAGGGTTTTGATGTATAACATTTTATTTATAAATGATGGGAATTATAGTCTTGACCAAAAATCTGTAACGTATAGGAATAATGTATATTTTTTAATATGAGAAAATGGAAGGAGAAAATTTAAAACAGATAAAGTTTACAGAAAGTTAAAGTTGGGTGCAATATGTCAGATAATGTTGCTAGAGGGAATATTTATAAAGAAACTTCAAGTGGGTAGATACTTAAAAGGTGACATCTTGTAGAATTGTGCATTAGCTTTTCTGTTTTTAGTTTAAATATGGGAACCTATAGCAAGCACACAAAGTACTGGCTGACTTTTATGTAGAAAATTATATAATAAGAGGACAAATGGAATACAGAGAAATCATATAGACTATATCTGTGAAAAGAGACTGTGGAAAAGCTCCATATCATCAGTGAGACCAAGGCCAGGGGCAGACTGTGGAACAGACCATCAATTATTCGTATGCAAATTCAAACTGAAGCTGAAGAAAATGAGAACAAGTCCATGAGAGCCAAAATGTGACCTTGAATATATCCCATCTGAATTTAGAGATCGTCTGAAGAACAGATTTGATGCATTAAACACTAAAGACCGAAGACCAGAATAGTTGTGGGATGACATCAGGAACATCATGCATGAAGAAAGCAAAGTCATTGAGAAGACAAGAAGGAAGGAAAAGGTCAAAATGGATGTCAGAAGAGACACTGAAACTTGCTCTGCAGTGTAGAGATGCTAAAGCAAATAGAAGAAATGTGGAGGTACGAGAGCTAAACAGAAAATTTCAAAGATCACCTTAAGAAGATAAAGCCAAATATTACAACCAAATGTGCAAAGATCTGGAATCAGAAAACCAAAAAGAAGAACATGCTCAGCATTTCTCAGGCTGGGGGAACTGAAGAAAAAATTCAAGCCTCGACTTTGTTTACTGAAAAATTCTCTGGACAAATTATTGAATGAGGCAGAAAGCATCAAGAGAAGGTGGAAGAAATATACAACGTCACTGTACCAAAAGGAAATGGTTAATGTTCAGCCGTTTCAAGAGGTAGCATATGATCAAGAGCCAATGATACTGAAGGAGGCAGTCCAAGGTGCACTGAAGGAATTGGCAAAGAACAAGGCACTAGGAATTGATGGAATAAAAATTGAAATCTTTCAAGAAAGTGAGGCAGCACAGGAGGCAGGCGCTCACTCATCTCTGCCAAGAAATTTGGAAGACAACTATCTGGTGACTGACTGGAAGAGATCCATATTTGTGCCCATTCCAAAGAGAGGTGACTCAACAGAATGCGGAAATCATTGGACAGTCTCTTTGATATATCCCATGTGAGTAAAGTTTTGCTAAAGTTAATGCAGAAACAGCTACAATCATACATTGACAGAGAACTTCCAGAGGTTCAAGCTGGATTCTAAAGAGGCCGTGGAATGAGGGATATCATTGCTGATGTCTGCTGGATCGTGGCCGAAAGCAGAGAATATCAGAAAGATGTTTACCTGTGCTTTATTGACTACGCAAAGGCTTTTGACTGTATGGATCATGACAAGCTATGGACAACATTGCGAAGTATGAGTATTCCGGAACACTTAAATGTGCTCATGAGCAATCTGTACATGGACCAAGAGGCAGTAGTTCGAACAGAACATGGGAACACTGAATGGTTTAAAATTCAGAAAGGTTTGCGACAAGGTTGTATTTTTCATCATACTCATTCAACCTGTATGCTGAGCAAATAATCCGAGAAGCTGGTTTCTATGAAGAAAAATGTGGCATTAGGATTGGAGGAAGACTCATTAACAACTTGTGATATGCAGCTGATAGAACCTTGCTTGCTGAAAGTGAAGAGGACTTAAAACATTTACTGATGAAGATTAAAGAGCACAGCCTTTGGTATAGATTGCATCTCAGTATAATGAAAACAAAAATCCTCACCACTGGACCAATAAACAACATTCCTAACAATGGAGAAAAGATTGAAGTTGTCAAGGACTTCATTCTTCTTGGATCAACTATCAACACTCATGGAAGCAGCAGTCAAGAGATCGAATGACATAATTGCATTAGGCAAATCTGCTGCACAAGGCCTTTTTAAGGTGTTGAAGAGCAAAGCTGTCAGCTTGAGGACTAGGGTGCGCCTGACCCAAACCATGGTATTTTCTGTAACCTCATAAGCATGTGAAAGCTGTTCAGTGAATAAGGAAGACTGTAGAAGAATTGATGCTTTTGAGTTACAGTGTTGGAGGAGAATACTAAAAGTGCCATGGGCTGCCAAAAGAACCAATAGATGCGTTTTGGAAGATGTGCAGCCAGAGTGCTCCTTGGAGGCCAAGATGGCCAAACTTCGTCTCTCATGCTTTAGACATATTGTCAGGAGGGACCAGTCACTGGAGAAGGCTATCATGTTTGGTAAGGTGGAGGATCAGAGAAAAAGTGGAAGACCCCAACGAGATAGTTGGCCAAGTGGCAGCATCAATGGACTCAATCATGGCAACAGTTAGTTAGGTTGGCCCAGGATTTGGCATTGTTTCGTTCTGCTGTGCATAAGGTCGCTATGGGTCGGTATCAACTTGATGGCACCTAACAACAACAACAACATATGGTCTATTTTTAAGAACATAAAACACTCCTATATGAAGACTTTTGGAGATGTCAGTTACTTTGCGTTTTACTTAGCAAGTATCTTGGTTAATAGTTTAAAATACTTGAGATGCATAGAGTAGCAAACAATTTGCTTAGTGCTTGGTGGTTTACAGAGCTGCTTTCAGTTTCATTTTGACAATCCCACAAGGTAGGTGGGACACATATTACTCATTTGTGAAGATATTAAGGTCAAAAAAAGGTAAAATAATTATGAGGTGGCAAAATAAAGGTTTACAGCCTTGGAAACCCTGTGTAGGGTCGCTCTGAGGCGGAATGGACTCCACAGGGCATCACCAGCATCACCACAGTTAGAAATGGAACCTGACATTCCAACATCCGTAAATGTATTTTCTTTGTGTGATTCCACTGCTAACAATTACATGCTTCATAATCCAGAAATTGTACTTTGTAATACCAAACCCCTCCTGAAGCAACTTAAAAATAAAATTGTGGGCAAGTCCACATTGCAGAAAGAGGTACCGTCTAAGATGTTCTCAGATCATTTTGATCTTTCAAAGCGCACATCCAAAAAGCGTAATTTATATTTGACTCATATGTAACAGCCTAAAGTTATCAAACAAATGAAACCTAAGTGAAAGAAAGACATCCATACCTTCTAGTGAAAATTGGGGAGCTGGTTCATTGCTTGACCATGTGCTGAGGGTTCAGAAGACAAGGTAAATAAGCCCTGGGCTGTGTTCTAAGGTACAGGCACAGCAGAAAACAAGCAGTGCATTGAAGCTCAAAGGAAGGGCAGTATATTTTGATTTATTTTCTTCATTTAAATCTTTAGGGTCTTGCCCTCCCCCATATACTCCAGCTATTTTAAGATTTAGTTTTAGCTACATTTGAGTACTTTAAATTTCATTTAGACAATCTTTTTCCCATTAAGCATGCTATTATATACTTTTTCTTTTTTAAATGTATTTGTTGTTGTTGTTGTTATGTGCTGTGGAGTCGGTTCTGACTCATAGCGACCCTGTACAGGGTTTCCGAGGCTGTAAATCTTTACGGGAGCAGAAAGCCTCATCTTTCTCCCGCGGAACAGCTGGGAGTTTCGAACTGCTGACCTTACGGCTCACAGCCCGATATACTGGCGCTATATGATGAACACTGGAATGGTGACTGCAAGGTGGTCAGTTCAAACCCACCAGCTGCTCTTTGAAATCTGATCTTTTTGTTAGGTGCTGTCACAGTTCTGACTTAACAGTGACCCTGTGCACAGTAGAAAAAATCCTGCCAGAGCCCGTGGCATCCCCACAATTGGTGTTTGAGCCCATTGTTGCTGCTTTTGTGTCAGTCCATCTTAACAACTACATACAACACTAGCTTATTGATAGACAATATACTTGACCCCAAGAGACTTAACTATTAATAGCCTATTGTTGATTAGAAGTCTTGCTGATGGCATAAACGGCCAGTTAACCTATTTTATAATATGTATACTTTACCCACAAAGAGTAGCCCTGGTTTGGCGCTTTGGGTTAATGCACTGGACTGCAAAGTGGGTTTGAACTTTAAGGTCGGTGGTTTAAGCTCATCAGCTGCTCTTCAGAAACCTTATACAGAGTTGCCATGGGTCAGAACTGACTCAATGGCACTTAACAACAACCATAAAGAAGTTGCATTTTCAATATGAGATAACATGTAATTTCACAAAAAATGTAAGATTTCATGCTTGATAATGTAGTTCCAACAATGACTTCATGGATTTCCTTTTCCTTTGTTTTACATTTTATATATCAATAAATGCATTCATTGATCTTGAAATGGTGAGCTGCAGGTCTCAACCTATGGTGCCTATCAAGAAATTGACCTTTTCCTTGAGATGCTTTCACTTTTCTCTGCTTCTTGGGAGCACTTTCAGAACCACTAGTGGCACTTCATATACATTCCATGCCATTAGTCAAGGTTTATAGCATTGCGTTAAACACTGTGAAAAATACACAAAACTGAGAGAGATCACTTTTTACTGCAGTAGGTAATTCATTAGAGAGTTGAACTCACGTGGTTTTGAATATCTTTTTCTTTGTTTGTAGGTGAATTAAAATGGTGCTTCTGAGAATTGCCTTTTCATATTATATCTCCAGTTTTCTTTTTGATTGGTTGTGTTTCTTATCAATTTGTGGGAGTTCTTTATGTATTACAGTTGTAATCTATATTACATCCACATTACAAATCTTTTTCAGAGTGTAATTTTTTTGTGTGTCATTTTTCAAGAGGTTTCATTTAAAAAAATAGAGTACATTTTCTCTTTTCATTTTAAAGAAGTGAAGAGACCTTTTAAATTTTACGTAATCACTTAGAAGAGTTGCTTTATAAAAGAATTAGTTTTTGTTGTTGAGAATATATATAGCAGATCATGCACAATTTCTACATATACTATGACATTGATTTCATTGTCACCCTCTTTTAAGAGGCAACTATTGTATATGACATTTAGTTCCTTCTCTTTGTCTCTTACTTTTGCTGTCTGTCTCTCTTACTTTTCCTGTTTTAAGTTTTCTGTTGGTAAGTACATATATAATTTAAACCTAGATTTAATACTATTTCCACTTTGATTTTTAATTCATTTGGAATTTACAGGGTTTAAGAGAGGGAGTCGATTTCTGTTTACGTAAATTTCATAAATTTTTATACTTTATGGTCTGAGATACACCATAGTAGACTCCTGGTGTGGTACGATAGGATAAACACTGGACTGCGAACCACAAGGTCAGCAGTTTAAATCCACCAGCTGCTCTTTGGAAACCCCAATCAGGGCCTCTATGAGTCGGAACCAACTCAGTGGCACTTGACAACAACAACAAAACACTATGATAGTACCACAGTTTTCTCTCTTGAATAATTTTCTTAGGTGTTTTGGACAAGTACTTTAAAGATCGTATTTAAGGAATATTTTATCTACGTCTGTGGTGTTGTGGGTTAATGCGTCAGACTGCAAAGCTGTTTGAACTGCAAGGTCAGCGGTTCAGGCTCACCAGCTGCTTTCTCGGGAACCCTGTACAGGATTGCTATGGATTGGAACTGACTTGATGGCACTTAATAACATTGTAGCGCTGTGGATTACCACTAGACTGTGAAACACTAGGTTGGCGGTTCAAACCACCAGCTGCTCCTCAAAAATATAATACAGGGTCTCTGTGAGTTGGAACTGACTCGACACCAATTATCAATAAACAATCTCTTCCAGGGGAAAAATACAAAAAAAGCCCTGTTGTGGCTTTGATTGGAATAGCATTCAATTATATATAAAACCTTAGGATAACTAACATGACAATGTTATAGTGTTGTGTTTTATATTGACCAATGTAAGAACATGAATTCTTCCCATATTTTTCACATAGTTCTAAAATATTTTGATTTGGTCATTTCCTTTTTAATTAACTTTATTTATAAGTACTTTATAAGTTTTTATGTATTTTATATGTAATGAGATGATAAAGTTTTCTTTTTCAGTCTATTGATAGGGTGAATTGAATGGATAGATTTGAATATTGCATTCTTCGTATGAATCAGACAACAAAAGTATGAATCATACAGCAAAAGTATGATCACTGCCATGGAGTTAGTGTAGATTTACAGCCATCTTGTGTAGAGTTACTGAGGAGCAGTTAGGGGATTTGAACTACCAGCCTTGCAGTCCAGTGCTTATTTTACAGTGCCACACCAGGACTCCATAGATCTTACTAGTCTTGATGTTTTAACTTCTAACATACAACTAGATTTGACTTGCTAATATTTGTTAAGGATTTTTCCCCCTTTGTTTTAACTGTATTTATGGGGGATAAACATAAATAGCTTGGTTATTCCTTTTAATGTCTTTGTTTCATCTTGGTTTATTCTTCACCTTATAAAATGCCTTGATAATTCTATTATAATTCTATTGTAATTTCTGGAATACTTTGTTTAGAACTGCTATTAATTCTTCCTTAAAAGTTTCGCATAATGCAACAGTGAATCCATCATGGTTTGGAAATTCCATCTTTCTTCCTAGAAGGTGTTAAATATAAATTCAATTTATTTAATAGAGAGCAGAGTATTCTGATTATATATTGGCTTTCTGTGTAAGCTTTCTTTGTCTTTGAAATAAGTCATCTTTTTCAAGTTACTCAGTTTATGGAATTTATGGCATGATGTATCTTTATTTTTCTCTTAATATTTCTAGCATCTGTTGTCATGTCTGTATTCTCCTATAATAAGTCTGGCTAAAGGTTTATCAATTTAATTTTCTTGGCTTATTTTCTGTATGTTTCTTCTTTGAAATTTATTCATTTCTGCTCTTTATATTTTGTTCTTTCCTCTTGTAGGTTTAACTTGTTCTTTTTCTAGTTTTTTTTTTTGAAACTTAGAACATTGATTTGAGATCAATTTATTATTATAATGGGTTGCTATGGGTCAAAATGAACTCTACAGTAATTCCAAACAACAACAACATTACTGAAATGGACTCCTGGTTGTGGGATAAAGCACTGGACCACAAGGTTGGTTTAAACCACAAGGTCAGCAGTTCAAACTCACCAACTGCTCCTTGGAAACCCTATACAGGGTTGCTATGAGTCGGAATCGACTCGAAGGCACTTAACAACAAAAACAATTGTTGAAATAGATAGTGCTATATAGTTTACTCTGATCACAGCTGTTTTTGATGTATATTCTTATTCATATCAAAAATCTAATTTTTTGTTGTGATTTATATGACCTTGATTGTTTAGAATTATGAGGGGACTTAAAAAGTTCATGGGAAAATGGACTGAAAAGATAATGGAATTTTTCCTCAAGCTTTTGAAGTCCCTGCGTAGGTTGTTTTAGATTCAAGCATTCGGGGATTTTTACATCTATATTTCTGTTAATTGATTTCTGGTTTTTATTCCATGGTTTTCAGAGAATGTATTTTCTATTAATTCAGTATTTTGAAAATTTGCTGAGCAAAACAGCTTGGCAGTTTCCAAAAAGTTAAATATACAACTAAAGCAAGTTTCAAAAAACTGTGTATATTTTTAAAAAGTTAAACATAAAATTCCCATAAACAGCCCAAACCAAACCCGCTGCTACTGATTTGATTCTGATACATAGCGACCCTGTTGGACAGACTACAACTACTTTTTAGGGTTTCTTTGTGACTCCCCCTCATGAAAGACTCCATTGTCCTTTGTAACATTCCTTATTCAGAAGTTTGCTTTGTTTTATGTTGCACTTTTTTTTCATTGCTGTTTTTTTGTTTTTAATGTTTTATTGTGACTTATGTGATAGTTTACATGGGAGAACATTAGTTTTACATTCATTCTATCATATATTGTCTCATTGCCATGGTTACAGTCCCCTCCATGCAT
>NW_006408581.1:17306110-17311144 GCF_000296735.1 Chrysochloris asiatica | reverse complement strand
CCACGTCATCGTCTCTGCCTCCATTTCAGGCGTCACTGCTTCTCTGGGTAGGGTCCCGCTCTTCACTCTTATCCCTTGATGGTCCTAGGGACCTCCACTCCTAGATTGGAAAGTTAGTCAGTCCCTTCCTTGCTATAAAACATCCATCTTTACATTTCCAACCCTCACAATCAGTCCTGATAACAATTACTCACTACTGTATCACAAGAGACCTATCTGCGTTTCATTTCCTCAGTCCTGCCTAGACAGATTGAATACTACTCACTGGAGATTCTACCTTCCTCCATGCCCTCTGGATCTAGACTTCCTCTTGAAAGCTTGTAAGCCAGTCACTTCTTGCCTTTGTAGCCCCTGCACCCTTCCCCCCCCCCTCCCATTTTGGGTAGCCAGTGTCTAAGTTGCCCATCTCTGTCTACTGTGTGTGTGGAGGGTGTGGGAATGTTTCTTGCTGTAAGGCTTTGTTCCCTCTTTTGAGCTACTGCTTCTATATGTGTAGGTCAAGTTCATCAGATTGTATCAGATTACTTTTTTTTCTTCTTCTAGTTCAGTTCTGATCATCCAGTCATTGAAGCCAGGTCAAGTGGGTATTATCTGAAAGTGTGGGTGTTCTTATGCATATGCCCTCTATTCTTATCAGCTGGACGCTTCACTCTCCACTCTAGTCCTCTGTGGCTATGTCACTGATTCTGGGCCCAAGAGTCCCCTGGACTTGCCACATTGTTGACCAACCAGGTCTTCACCTGGGTTCACATGAGTCTATTGAACATCGTAGGGCTTAGCTCGCCGCTTCATTGCTGTTTTTCCCTCACTTCCCCTTATCGGTGATGAGTGTGGTCACCAATCAGAGCATGTATTCCCATTGAGTCTTAGTCTTGAGGCGGGGGGTGCGTTGCACTGATTCATTGCTGTTTTCATGGTATTTCTTGTTAGATCATTTTACATCTAGTCTGTTTGCATATTTAAAGTGAGTAGCTTATGGACAGTATCTATTGGACATTTATTTGGAATCCAATCTTACCATCTCCAGCTTTTATCTGAAATGTTTGGACCTGTTACATTTAATACAATTTTGATGTGATTGCTTTTTCTTTGACTAACTTTCTGTTATTCTTTGTTTTGATGTTTTTACTGTTGCATGACTGTTACAGGATTTTTTTTTAGTACAGTAAGTTGCTGTGTTATGAATGTCTAACTTATAGACAACTCATACTTGTCTTTTAAAGTTGTTTAAGGTTGTCCTCACTTTGAAGCAGTTGGACCAATCTCAACTCAATTGAACCAACTATTACTTAATTAGACCAACCCTACTTGATTGGACAAATACCCCCTCTCAAGACACTCTTCCTTCACTGGCAGCTTTTAAATAATTTAAAAGGCTTCAAGCCTTTTCTTGCACTATAGTAAAGCTAAATAAAGCTTCTATGCACCTGTTTTGAATTACATAGAAATTCAACTTAAAGACTCAGTTAGGAATGGATCTTGTTAATATCTCAGGGACAGTAAGTATTCTATTTTATTGCTACTGTTGCTACTTGAAAGATCAGTGGTTCAAACCCACCAACTGCTTATGAGACAATGAAGTGAGTCTGTTTCTGTAAAGATTCCTGCTTTGGATGCCCTATAGGGCAGTTCTAGTTTGTCCTTAACAGGGTTGCTATGAGTTGCAATTAACTCTGAGAGAGTGGATTTGATTTTTGATATTGCCTTATTAGTTACATGCCTTTGTTTTGTATTTTTGTGTGTGACTTCTCTAGAGTTGACAGTATGCATCCTTTACTCATTGTAATTTACCAGTAAATAATGTTACATCATTTACTGTGTGTATTAAGTACCTTTGAGTCGATTCCTGCTCATAGCTGCTCTGAATACAGTTCCAGATGAGCAGCTGGTGAGTGTAAACCATCGACTTTGCGGTTTAAACCAACCTTGCAGTCCAGTGCATTATCTCACAGTGCCACACATACAGTAGTAGACTTCATTTTTATTGCTCTGCTATTTTATTAATACATTGTACTTTTACATATTATAAATCATTCAATTCCTAGTTGCTGTTACTGCATTAAACAGTTACATTTAGGGATTGCAAATTAGAAACAAAGTAAGTCTTGTATTTAATCATGAAAGCTAGTTGTAGAAATTCATGGAAAAATTCCATAACCTTTTAATTCCTTTTTACCATTAATATATTGATGCTCCCACATATTTATTACTTTTGCCTTTAACATTTCTTTTAGAGCATGTCAACTTTCAGTGACTTTTCTCAGCTCTTGTCTTAAAAAAATTTTTTTTTTTTGCCTTTTTTATAAACATTTTTTTGTGTGGCCATTAAATGCTGTTGCATCATTTTCCGTCCTATTAATTTAAAGATGTTTCTCCATTATCCTCTAGGTTACATAGTTTCTAATGAAAAGTTTATTGTCTGGTTTCATGCTTATATACAGGCTTCTTCTTTTCCTCTGACTGTTGCATTCAGGACTTTATCTTTGTGATCAGCATTTTGTGACATTCCTAGTTGTGTTACCATTTGTAATTATGTTGCTAGAAGTTCTCTAACTTTATTTTATTTTTCTTAATTTTCAATAAATTTCCTTCCATTTCTTACTATTTTTCTCTTTTCCTATGGGCCATATTGACAAGCATATTGTTATTGTGTGCTATTGAGTTTGTTCCTACTTATAGGGATTCTATATAGGGTTTCTGAGGCTGTAAATCTCTACTGGAGCAGAAAGATATACATCTTTCTTCCATGCAGTGACTGGTGGGTTTGAACTGCTGATCCTGGGGTTAGTAGTCCAATTCATAATCCAAAGCACCACCAGACTCTGACAAGTATATTGTTTCTGTTAAGTGGTGTTGAGTCAGTTCCAATTTATAGCAACCCTGTATAGGGGTTCCAAGGAGTAGCTGGTGGGTTTGAACCACTGACATGGCAGTTAGCAGTCCAGTGCTTATGCTACAGTGCCACACCAGGACTTCTACAAGTATACTCGGCATCGTGGTATTGCCCCGTAGGGCTTGGATGGTCCCCTGTTCCTCCTCACACTATTTTTTTCAATTCAGTTTGCAGTCCAGATAAATTTTATTTCTCTACTCTCAAGTTTCCCCGATTCCTCTGCTATGTACAAACTGCTAATGAGCTCAGTGAAACAATTGGTCTTCAATATAACATTAAGTACTTATACATTCTCATATAATTTAAACAAATTCCATTTCTTTGCTTAATTTCTCTATGCATAGTGTCCAGTTTTGCCTCTAAATTCTTTTACATCTTAATCATAGTTATTTTAATGTCCCTGCTTGATACTCTGGTTATGTTTATAGAGTTGTCTCTTGACAGTAGGTATAAATGTTCCTGTGTTTCTTTATGTATTTAATAGTTGAGTGACTATCTGACATTATGGACTCCTGGTGTGGTGCTGTAGGATCAGCACTGGACTGTGAACCAAAAGGCCAGCAGTTCAAACCCACCAGGTGCTCCTCATACACCTCCTTATGAGTTGGAACTGACTTGATGTCACTTAACAACAACATGTGCCATTATGTATAAAGAATGGTAGAGGCTGAGGTAAATAGTATTTAAGCTAAGAAATGGATGTACCTCTTGTTTTTTGAGGTGTTGACATGTGTTTGTGGGGGAGGGGAGGAAAGTGGGAGATGAGTCAGTTTACTCAGTAGAAATGGGAGCTTGAGCTTTTTTTTGTTGTTGTTGTTTAACTCCCAGCTCATCACAAACTTCACCAGGGATGCATTCCTTTTATTGGAGTCTTATGAGAGAGTTGGAAACCACAGAGTTTTCTCCTCTGATCTTTTGGCCTCAAATTTCAGCCAGTCCTGAACTCCAACAACACAGTAGGTACCTCTCTCTGCTTTGCCTCTTCCTCAGCAATATTCTGTGTGCAGTCAAGGAGGGGGTGGAGGGAGGCCTTGTCTTGTTCTCCTAATGCAAGGCAGGCCTGTGTGGACTTTCTGAGCATTGCAACTTCACTTCCTGTTTCAGCTGGAGGCTTTTCTGTGAATTTCCTGCCCCTCCATTAATATGATGGACCTATTTTGTGTCAAGATCTGGGTCTCAGTATTTTCCTGCTGGAGCAGAAGGACTTTTCCTAGTGACTGTGTAGGGTGGATCTTGTGTGTTCTCAGCCTCTCCTTCAGTGATGGCTGCTCTTGGACTGGAGGGAGGGAACAACCAAAAAACCAAGCAGACCGCATAGCCACTCTGTAGGTAGGACTTCTTTACAGACAGCCTCATTTTCCTTTTGTGGAGAGTCTGCTAAGTTTGAACATTCCGTAATCTACAGGGCTCCATAGGAGGGAGATATGTTGTTGTTGTTGTTAGGTGCCACTGAGTTAGTTGTGAATCATAGTCACCCTTTGAACACCGGAAGAAAACCCTGCCTTTGTGGAGTTCTGGTGTGACAGTGCAGTATAATGAGCTGGACTATAAGGTTGGCTTGAACCATAAGGCTGGTGGTTTAAAATCACCAGCTGCTCCTCACAAACCCTGCACAGGGGTGCTGTGAGTTGGAACCAACTTGACAGCACTTAATAATAACAACAGAAAGAACACATTTGTGGTACCTGATCCCTATTTGCATGTCTGCACCGCCATGGTGTCCAACTTTGCATGAGCACCTGAGGGAGATTTAAGCACAAGATAGGCAGTGGCTATGGTCTGTCCTTGTTTCTGTGTCTTACTGATTCTAAATTCCATTGATTTTTGGCAATCTAGGATAACCATTGGACTGAAAGATTGGCGGTTCCAACCTATCATGTGCTCCTTGGAAACCCGATAGGGGTCGCTATAAGTTGGAATGGCACAATTCTTTTTTTTTTTTTTTAATATTTTTTATTGTGAAGTCAGTGATAGTTTGTTGTTGTTGTTGTTAGGTGACATGGAGTCAGTACTGACTCATAGCGACCTTATGCATAGCAGAACGAAACACGGCCCGATCCTGGGCCAACATTACTACTGTTGCCATGCTTGAGTCCATCGATGCTGCCACTTGGCCAATCCAACTCGTTGGGATCTTCCTC
>NW_006408581.1:17303070-17305570 GCF_000296735.1 Chrysochloris asiatica | reverse complement strand
TCTTCACTTTCAGCAAGCAAGGTTGTATCATCTACATAATGCAGGTTGTTAATGAGTCTTCTTCCAATCCTGATGTCACATTTTTCTTTATATAGTCCAGCTTCTGGGATTATTTGCTTTGCGTAGTCAATAAAGCGCAGGTAAACATCTTTCTGATATTCTCTGCTTTCAGCTAAGATCCATCAGACATCATCAGTGATATTCCTCGTTCCACAGTCTCTTGGGAATCCTGTTTGAACCTCTGGAAGTTCTCTGTTAATGTATGATTGCAGCTGTTTCTGTATTACCTTTAGTAAAGCTGTACTCGCATGGGATATCAAGGAGATTGTCCGATGATTTCCACATTCCATTGGGTTATCTCTCTGGCGTGGGCACAAATATGGATCTCTTCCAATCAGTTGGCCAGATGTCTTCCAAATTTCTTGTCAGAGATGAGTGAGGCCTCCTGTGCTGCCTCACTTTCTTGAAAGATTTCTATTTTTATTTCCATCAATTCGTAGTGCCTTGTTCTTTGCCAATTCCCTCAATGCACCTTGGACTTCCTCCTTCAGTATCATTGGCTCTTAATCATATGCTATCTCTTGAAATGGTTGAACATTAACCATTTCCTTTTGGTACAGTGACTCTGTGTATTCCTTCCGTCTTCTCTTCATGCTTTCTGCCTCATTCAATAGTTTGCCCAGAGAATCTTTCAATAGTGAACGTCGAGGCTTGAATTTTTTCTTCAGTTCCCCCGGCTTGAGAAATGCTGAGCATGTTCGTCCTTTTTGGTTTTCTGATTCCAAATCTTTGCACATTTGGTTGTAATATTTGGCTTTATCTTCTCGTGCTGATCTTTGAAATTTTCTGTTCAGCTCTTGGACCTCCTCATTTCTTCCATTTTCTTCAGCAGCTCTATGCTGGAGAGCAAGTTTCAGTGTTTGTTCTGACATCCATTTTGACCTTTTCCTTCTTTCTTGTCTTTTTTATGATCTTTTGCTTTCTTTATGTATGTTGCATTCATTAAAAAAGGTCTAACACTATCAAATAAGTAATGATGTCAGATGTTGTTGATGTCATCCCGCAACTCTTCTTGTCTTTGGTCTTTAGTGTTAAAATCAGCTTTATACCATCACTTCATTGCAATGATTACAATCTCCTCAGTGCATCATCATTCAACAGTATTTGTTTCCATTCCCTTTCTTTTTCTTTCTTTTTTTGGTGGGGGAGCTGGGGAGATGTACACACAAAAAAGGAATATCTAATAATTTAAACCACCAAACGGCACGTTATGCAAGCCTGGCCTCCAGCGCCCAGTCTTTTTCTTTCCATGAGTCTACAGTTCTCAGCTGCTCTCTGTCTCCATGTCCTGATTTCTGTCTCCATCTCTGGTGTCACTGTTTCTCTGCATAAGGTCCTTTATTCTGCTTGTGCTTTTCTCTCTTGATGGTTTTAGAGACCTCTGTTTCTGGACTGTAAGATTAACTACTCCCCTGTTTTTGCTACAAAACTTCTACCTTTAATGTTGTAACAGATGCAGTTAGTTATAGTAACAGTTGCTCATTATTGAATCATAATAATCTTATTCCTATCTCTTAAACTATTCAGTGGGGACTCTGTCTTTCCACACACACTCTTAAACTAAACTACCTCTTGAAAACTCGTAAGCCAGTCACTTTGTGACTTTTTTGCTCCCTTGTTTTAGTTAGGTAGCCCGTGTCTTTAAGTTGCTCATCCTTGTCTACCCTGAGTATGTAGGGTAGGGGGTAGGATTGAAACTTGATGATGGCATAATTCTTTATACAGTAAATTCAAGGAGAAAACCATATTGCTGATAAAATTCAGCTACGTGGTTTACTAGAATGACTATTCTAGGAAAACAAAAATCAAAATCTTAGCACAATCTATTTGGTTTAGAAATAAAGCTATGAAAAAGACTGTCTACCAATTACCTTTGGGATTCACTTTATCTGGTTACTATGTGACTTCAACTCTGTGCTCCAAAAATATAAAATTGTGTAGATTATGTTTTCTTCTTTCTAGTTATGGCATGCATGATGATTATATTCAGATTTTCTTAGCACTTTGATGTAGCCTCAATAGCACTTTGACATAGCCCTTACATAAAGGTTGGTTTGAACTGCAAGGTTGGCGGTTCAAACTCACAAGCTGCTTCTCAAAAACTCTGTTGTTGTTTTTGTGTGCCATCCAGTCAGTTCCTACCCACAGCGATCATGTGTACGGTTTCTGAGGAACGGCTGGTGAGCTTGAACTTCCCACCTTACAGTTAAAACCGACTTTGCAGTCAGTGCATTAACTCACAGCGCCACACCAGGACTCTCAGAAACCCTAGACTCGATGGCATTTAACAACAATGACAATAATGATGAACTGTTAAAAGTAATTATGTGTTTATATCCTTTGACAAAATTTTCTTATTAATTGATTCTACTGATTGTCCCCCTCCCCCCCTTAGAAACTTGTGTTAGGTGTATAATTAGCTGTGTCATCAACAAAAATA
>NW_006408581.1:17283516-17301568 GCF_000296735.1 Chrysochloris asiatica | reverse complement strand
CAACAACAAATGGCTAATTATCATGAATATTTCTACATATATTTTTTGGATGTCTGGATGTCTTCCCTGGTTAAAGTGTCTGTCTGTTCATCTCCTGTGCCAGTTTCATCTCCTGTGCCAATTTTTAATTGGGTTGTTGGTATTTTTTCTTGTATAGGTGCTGTAGATTTCTATAGATTTTAGATATTACTCCCTTTTGTGATACACCATTGCAAAACATTTTTTCCTGTTCTGTGAGCTTCCTTTTTAGTCTCTTGGTGAAATATTTGAATGCACATAAGTTCCTAATGTTTTAGGAGGTCCCAGTCGTCTGTTTTGTCTTCTGCATGTACATATTTTGTAATGTTTGATAGAATATACATAGCCTGTATTAGGGACGTTTGTCCCTAGTTTTCCATTGATGGTCTTTATAGTTCTAGGTTTTACATTTAGATCTTTAGTCCATGTTGAGTTTGTTTTTTCATATGGTGTGAGATAGAGGTCTTGTTTCATTCTTCTGTAAATGGATTTCCAGTTTGGCCAGCACCATTTGCTGAAGAGGCAATCTCTTCCCCATCTAATGTATTTTGATCCTTTGTCAAAGATCAGTTGACTGTATGTGGATGGATTTACCTCTAGACTGTCAATTCTGTTCCATTGCTCTACGTAACTTTCAATGTACCAGCATTAGGCTGTTTTGACCCTGTGACTATGTAGTAGTATTTGAAATCGGAGAAAGAAGGCCTCCTGCTTTATTCTTCTTAAGCAATGCTTTGCTTATCCGAGGTCTCTTACCTTTCCATATAAAGTTCGTGATCATTTTGTTCCTCTCTTTAAAGAATGATGTTGGAATCTGGATTGGGATTACATTATATCTATAGATTGCTACTGATATTTTCATAATGTTAAGTCTTCCTATCCATTAGCATGACATATTTTTCCATTTTTTGTAAGTCTCTTTTGATTTCTTATAATAGTGTTTTGTAGTTTTCTTTGTAAAGATCTTTTTTTTTTTCTAGTCTCAGATTAAGTATTTCATGTTTGGGTGACTATTATAAATGGTATTTTTTTATTTTATTTTCTTTCAGATCTGTCTTTATTGAGTACAGTCTTTGATGTATGTATGTGTCTGGTAGCGTAGTGGTTACGAGTTGGATTGCCAACTGCAAGGTCAGCAGTTCGAAACTACCAGTGGTTCCGTAGGAGAAAGATGAGGCTTTCTGCTCCCGTAAAGATGTACAGCCTCAGAAACCCTGTACAGGTTAACTATGAGTCAGAACCAATTCCATGGTACTTAACAACTCTCTCTCTCTCTCTCTCTCTCTCTATATATATATATATACACACACACACACACACACACACACACACACACATACATACATACATACATACAGAATTCTTGGTGTGGCACAATAGGATCCAAACTAGACTGGGAACCACATGGTTGGCAGTTCAAATCCACCAGCTGCTCCTTGGAAACCCTGTACAGGTTAACTATGAGTTGGAACCCACTCGACAGCACATAACTGCCACAACAAAACACACACACACACACACACACACATAGAGGAGATTTTGTCCTTTTCATTGTTTCTGTATAGTATTTACTTTTAGTATTTATCTTCTTTGAGTCAGATTTGTAGGAATGTATTTTTAAATTAGAATTTTAATAATTTCTAGTTCTTAAGTTATTTTATAGTGTCTGTTGTTGTTGTTGTTAAGTGCCATCGAGTCGGTTCCGACCCATTGCGACCCTGAACAGGGTTTCCGAGGCTGTACATCTTTACGGGAGCAGAAGGCCTCAACTTTTTCCTGCAGAACAGTTGGTAGTTTTGAACTGCTGACCTTGCAGTTCGCAGCACAATTCATAACCACTACGCTACCAGAGCTCCATATTGGGTATTAAATTTGAGTAATTCTAAAGGTAACATTTGAATTCTGACATTCTCAATATATATATATATATTTTACCATTTATTTATTGCTGTATTGTTACTAAAATAACTCACAGGTTACTGCTGTAGAAACGGTAGCATAGCACGCTTATGAAAATGCCCTCGGGAGATGGTAGGGTTGGGGCAAAAAGAGGAATCAACTGAATGGCACTTAACAAGAACAACAGATG
The DNA here is from genome assembly GCF_000296735.1 of Chrysochloris asiatica. Lineage (NCBI taxonomy): Eukaryota > Metazoa > Chordata > Mammalia > Afrosoricida > Chrysochloridae > Chrysochloris > Chrysochloris asiatica. The sequence continues at coordinate 17,299,461 of NW_006408581.1, read as the reverse complement.
GGTTATTTGTGTAAAAATACAGAAAAATGTTACAGCTTTTGTTTTGTATATTTGTGTATTTTTTCTTACATATAACTACATTATACCTATCATTTTAAACATTGTCTTTTGTTTTCTTTTTAATGCTTTTAAAATTAATTTTTTCCTAGTCTGATACTGATAATATTGCAATTCTTGGTTTTCTTTTTTTAATTTTTGGGGGAGAATTTCCTTTTTCTTGTGGGAGAGTTTACATTTACTTGATTTTACTGTACATGCTTCCTTTTTTATTCTGTTACCTGTTTTCCTTGTGAATTTAAGGCTTTTTTGAATCATGTTTTGAAGCTCATTATCCCTGCCTTTTTGTAAAATTCAGTGTGCTCACATTGAATATAATAATAATTATACCTATGTCTTTGCTTTTTCCTTGATTATAATTTTTAAAAATGGGTAATGTCTTTAGTTTTTAGACTTTTTTGCTAGTTTGATCAGATTGATATTTATCTACATATCAGTTTTTCACTCTCATCAGTTTGGAAGCTGTGCAGTACTGTGTCATTCTACTAATGGTCAATATTTCTTCCCTAACTTCATGTTTAGAGCCATCACAAGCTCACATAGTGTTGATGTATGAGAATGTGATAAAGAAAATAGCATCATTTTCTTAAGACCACTCATGTTTGCCAAAAACCAAAATTGCTGTTATATACGGTCATCTGTCACAAAATTCTAATAAGGGTATATAAATCTGTGATGTCTACAGTGTGAATGACGGTGTAATATATAACTTGCATAACTGGATTAGGTAGGTCTGCTTACCTTCAGACAAATGCTAGCACCTTGGATATTTGAAAACAAATAATCTAGTAAGAACTTCAGACTAATTAATTCTATCTCTTTTCTTTATTTCAACCAAGATCTCACTTTTGGTGGGCTTCCAGTCTTTTTGACTTTTCTTCTCACCTGTCTCCTAATTTGTGCTGAAATTGCTACTACCAAGACTGTAATTTTGAATTTTCCTTCTACTACCTAGACTGTAATTATGAATTTTCCTTCTTTGCAGGTCTTTGTTTGATCATTGTTCTACATATGACCAAAAAAAGCTGGTGGTGGTGGTGGTGACGCTTGTGTGCCATTGAGTCAGTCCCGACTCACAGCAGCATTGGATAGGGTTTCCAGGACTGTAAATCTTTATGGGGGCAAAAAGCTTCACCTTTTTTCCTCGGAGTGACTGGTAGATTTGAACCGCTCACCTTGTGGTTAATAATCCAGCTCATAACCACTATGCTGCCATGACTCCTAGACAGTATTTATCTACTCAGATATAGACAGTCTTTTTCATAAATGTCTCTTCATCTGCCCTCATCTGAAGGCAGCAACACTGCTCTGATTTACTTGTTACTTGGTTAGAATTTTTCTGTATTCTCCTAAAACAAAGCCTACATGAGTGTAATTACCTCTGAATTCTTTTCCTTGAAAGACTAGCAAATGTTTCTACCTAGGTGGGTGTCACTTGAGTTCTGTTTTCTTTTTTTCCATTTCTCTGAAACCTTCCAGCACCCTTTGTTTGTGACAGAAGTCTGATTCCTTTTGAATACTTTTCCTTTGTGTATGCCATAGGCCCTATGGTTTAGCTAGCCTGTCAGTGCCTTCCAAGTATCTTTTCTGATGTGAGTATGTGTTCGCTTTATTGTCCACATTATGAGGTAAGATCTTATCAATGTCCATCCTTTGTTTTATTTCTTCTAATTAGTTTCTTTTTGTTTTATTTTTAAATTATAAAGTGTCTTTTTAAATGCTGTCCATAAATTCTCTCATGTTATTATTATTTTATATTTTTATCCAGTTAACTATGTTTTTCCTGTACAAATATCATCTTCTCTGGGGGTTTTTCTTCTATTATTTTATCTCACTAGCTACTGTGCTCATTTGAATTGGTTGTTCCTTTACTTCCTCAGTGTAGGAGTTCAAATCTTGTTGCATTTACCAAGTATCAGCAGCCCTGGGAGGTGTAATGTGCACTGGCAGTAAGCCATAAGGATGCTAGCCTCTCTGAAACTCCAGGAAGAATTTCTCTCATTTTTAGTTCCCTTACACTCTCCAAGCTATGAACAATTTGGGTTCTTTGATTAGGAGATACTATCACTTGAATGGGAGTCCTGGTGTGGTGCTGTGGGTTAAAGCACTGAATTGCAAAGTTGATTTGAACCACAAGGTCAGCGGTTCAAGCTCACCAGCCACTCCTCAGAAACCCTATGCAAGGTCGCTATGGGTCGGAACTGACTCAGTGGCACTTAACAACAACAACAATCACTTGATTGAGCCCTTGTGTGGAGCGGTAGGATAAGCACTGGTCTTTTAACCAGGTGGGCAGCTCCAACCTACCAGTTACTCTCGGAAATCCTATACAAGGTTTGTGGCCCAGAACAACAACTGGATTAGAGGTACAAATGGCATCTCCAGGGAGGTGCCTGTGAAGAGTAAAGACGACTAGATTAAGAGCAGGCTGATGGAGCCTTCAGACAGTGATGCTTATCTGCCACCTCTAAGAAAAGAGAGGGAAGGAAGGCCATTTGAGTGTGAGGAGTTTGTGACAGTAGCAATTATGAGAACTTCTCAGCCAGGCCCGTGGGGATTTCCTGAACAAATGAAGTCCTCCATTGGGCAGAAATGGCCAGGTGGGACCCTCCGTGTGATCACTCATTGGCTGAGCATCCCAGGAGAAGTGTGACCACAGTAGAAGTATTCTGGTGGATCTGCAGGTGTAACAGCTGGAGGCTGTCCAGCTACTATGTTCTGTGCACAGATTTTCTTGAAGAATGCATTATTTTGGGGTTTACTTATGGGATAAATTTATGTCATTTGGGTTGAAGATGAGAAAAATGAACACATTTTTACTGAATGTCCACTATGGAGAAGACATTATACTAAATGTTAGGAGACTAGAGTGAAGTAATCAATAGCCTTGCTATCTAGGAATGAAATGGTTTTGCATGGGAAAAGTAAAATAAAAAAAGCAACAATAATATATCAAAATAAGTTCCATACTAAATGTTTGGACAGTGTGCTCTGAAAGCATAGAACAGTGGTTGTGATTTTGTCAGCAGGATTTGGAGGGTTAAGTGAGGAAGAGGCACATTTGAGCAGGATTTGAATGATAACTGAAAGAGTACCTGGAAGAAAAGGAGCTTGGGTCAGGGAGAGGGAAATGTGTCTGAAACATCATGTCCTGTGTCTTTAACCACACCCTGTGCATTTCAAGTATTTAGAATGGAGTCATTTTTTGAAGTCATATTGTTAATTTGAAGCTGCCGTGTTTCAAATTCTAAAACTTTGTCTCCCAGTAAATGCCATAAAAATGTATTTAAAAATCACCTTCTGTCCACTTTATTACATACTCTCCTGGCTGAATCAGTTTGGCAGCTTAGATAAAATGTGTTGCTAGTGGTATGTATAGAAGGTAGTAATTATATACAACTCCTTCTGTCCCACAACAGGGTTTGGTAAAGTTTCTCTAAAGGCAAGACAGTAAATGTGAGGTAAACAAAAATATTGCTGTAAAATCATAGAAAGCTCTTATAAACAAAAATATCAAAGATATCCTGACATATCCTCCATCTAGATCCATATAGTTTTAAAGGTGGTGTTTGTATCTCTAACCCTTTCCTGAATTACACGATGTCAAAACAGCAGTTTTGGCATCCTCAAGGGATGCCCTTTCAATGTTCTTTGAGTTTGGGGAACAAAAAGAAATATGAAAGGGCAAGATCAGGGCTGTAGGGTAGATGGAATAAGGTTTCTCAGTGGAATTCTTGTAGGATAGCACATGCTTGAAGTCTGAGCAGGTACATTTTTGTGATGGAAAATAATTTCTCAGTGCACCAACCTTTCTTGCCTTTTTCTTACCCAGGCAGTTTTCAGTGTTCTTCCTAATGTGCTCTTTGCTCCCGTGATCGTCCTGTCTTTTGAGAAAATCTATCAAGATTACTCCTTTGAAACCACAGTATGTAGTTGCTGTAACCTTCTGAGCTGACCCCTCTGTCTGGAATTTCATTGGCCCAGCTGATTCCCATAGAAGTCCTTATTTTGATTGGACATTTTTTTTTTTTTTTTAAGTGAGATTAAGAAAGTATATTACTGCAAGAACTGGTCTGCAGACATCCACTGATAACAGGGAAATGTTTAAACATGTTTGGAGTAAACCCATACATATATATGCTTTCTGATTTACCATCCTATTTTAGGCTTTGTGGGCCATATAAGGTCTCTTTTGCATGTTTTTCTTTTTCAGATAGTTCTTTATTAAAGATATAAAAACTGTTCTCAGGGTGCATGTCTTATGAAAACTTGTGATGACCTCCAGTTGGTCCCTGGTTCAGGCTTTCCTACTTTGTGTTAATGTACTGAATTAAGGGTGACTTTTTACAGGAGGTCAAGTATTCCTGCTAAGAAAAACAGATGCCAAATATAAAAATTAAAAATCTGCACCAGAGTATGACTGATTAAAACTTATGGCTTGCTAGTCTTAAACTAAGAGACAAATATTGAGAAAGTTTAGAAATAGCTGAAAATTATGTATGCTTAGTTCAATGTTTTTTAAATAACTAACTTTCTTTAATAGTTTCTAAATGTATAAAAAGAAATTGACAGCATAGCATCTTGACTCTTTCTCTTACAGTTTCTCATAGTTACACCCATTCTCTCGAAAACCTACAGTTCTAGTTTCATAACTAGTAGCGCTTTAAAAAAAAATCATCTCACTTTTATCCGTGATTGTTTTCCCTATATGTCTTATTGAATTTTTTTAGAGACACTTCAACAGAATTATGTTCTTAAAAGCATGAATGATTAAGTGGGCAGTTTGAATCACCATATGAAAGCTTTATTATTAGATTGGCTTCTCATTTTTCAGTTATAGCTCTTGAAACAAATAGCTTGTAGCTTTAGAAATTATCAACAAATTTTATTAAGATGATTAACATCTTCTTATGGTGAGCTGCTATAGATAGCTCCAAGATTTTTTATGTTTAATTCCAAGAAAACAAATATGAATTAAGTGTTACAAAAACTTTATGCTGAACTTAAAATGAAAAGAATATTAAGAATATATCCACTCCTCACTACTGACATGGTTGGCTTCCAAAGACCAGGTTATTATTTAAAAATTGTTGTTATGTGAAAATTACATCATTACATAACTGCTAAATTACATCATTATGTAACTGCCAAATTGTGTCATTGTATAACTGCCAAACCACTGAGAATCATGGCTCAACCAAGTTGGCTGATAACTTTAACCATTACAGACAGTTCGTTTCTAACCTTGTACCTTGGAGTTTACCAGCTGCTGATCCTTGGAAACCCTATATAAGGTCGCTATGGGTTAGAATAGACTCCATGGCACTTAATAGCAATAATAATAACAGCCTCAGAATTCACTATGGGGTCATTAGTGTGCAAATTAGTAGATAATAAAATTTTTACTATTGTTATAAATGCAGAATGTCAGATAATGAGGTAGTTGTTAAGTGAGGAGAAGGTCTAATTCAAAAGAGATTTCATTTGCAGTTGCAAGTTTCACTGGGACTACAATGAAGTTTCCATCTTCTCAGGCTACACTGCAGTTCCTATCTGTTCTCTTTATTCCCTTAAGGATTTAGAGTGCATGTGAAACTGTAAACATTTGCTAAACTGAAAGGTAATTTTGGATGTAAATTATGCTATTGAAGTCAATCTCAAATACATAATGAAACTAATTGTACTTAGTTGTTAGTGGCTTTTTGTGCTTTACTTGGTATTCCGCATCCTGTTTTCTGGATTGCATGCCCCTGAGTCCTTATTTTAGTAAAGCCAGAGGAACAGTAGTAATCTCTGTTGGAGGTTCTTACATTGCTTTGTAAGGGGACTGGACAGCTCAGTGGCCACACCTTGGTGGGTGGGTTTCTTTTGAAAGGGTGGAGAGCAAGGAAAAGACTGCCTCAGACACAGGAAGCAACTGAGCTCAGGTTGAAGCAGGAAGTGCTGGGTGTGTATAGGGCAGAGATCCATTTCTGTGGCCAGTTTAGCCCACAGAAATGCTTTTCTGAAAGTATGCAATAATTCAAAAGTTTTAAGCCAACCTAGGAACATGGAGGTTTCCCTTTAAAATTCGAGGTTCCTTTGAAAAATTAGAAGATCTCATAATCACAGATTGAAGTTTACCAAGTCCCACAGTCTAATTAATGTATTTCAAAGATATTTTATTATGTTTCATTTCAACTCTCCCATTACTCTTACTTATATGGTACCAATCGATTCTTCTGTATGGCTTCTTGATTATTTTTTTATTCCTAGAAGCATGGTATATATTTTCAGTTTATTTAAATATTCTTTTATGTTCTTTAGTAAAAAATAGCAATTTCAGTGTTTTGCATTCTTCAGATAATTCATATTTGTATTTGCTATGGTGAATATTCCCATCACCCCTTTATATTTTCTAATTGCTAGTATCTTCTTGAAGGAAATCTCCACTGACTTGGATTGGTACTTGTATCATGTTAAAGAGACATCCTTCCCTTCTTTAAAAATAAAAATTATAGTCATAGAATCATGTTGAAATTTATTAAATGTTTTGAGCATCTTATGAATATATGATTTTTCTCTCTGTCATATTGACACTTTTGGTATCATGGTATTGCTTTTTAACAATAATTTTAAAATGTTCTGTCTTTTGTTCCATGCTCTGGAATTGTTCATATAGCATGCAAATGATCTCCTCTTTAAAAAAGTATTAACAAGATACATTATCTACTCTCTAAATTGGGAGCCTCGTGGCTCTTTAGGATGAATATTGGACTGTGAACCAAAAGGTTGGTGGTTCGAGGTCATCAGCTATTTCACAGGAGAAAGATGAGGCTCTCTGCTTCTCCAAAGTTTTGCATCCTCACAAACCCTATAGGAGTCACTATGAGGAACTGACTCAATACACTTAACAACAACTGTTTAAAATTGTTGGGAAAGTTAACATTTTATATGTTGTCTTTTTTTAATAATTAATTGTTCTTTTATCCCCATCTACCAGCAACTTTGTTCTGTAGACTGCTCCTCTCAAGTTTCCTATTTCTTTCAAACCAATGTTAATATATTAATGGTTCCTTACAAAATAATTTAGTAGCATAGCTTTGTTGTTGTTGTTGTTATGTGCCCTGGAGTTGGTTCCAGCTCATAGCAATCCTGTACAGGGTTTTCAAGGCTGTAAATCTTTACAGGAGCAGAAAGCCTCATCTTTCTCCTGCGGAACAGCTGGTAGTTTCGAACTGCGGACCTTAAGGTTCGCAGCCCGATCCGTAACCACTATGCTACCAGAGCTCCATAGCATAGCTTTGTTGTTGTTGATAAGTACCATGGAGTCGGTTCCGACTCATAGTGACCCTGCACAGGGTTTCCGAGGCTATAAATCTTTACATGAGCAGAACACCTCATCTTTCTTCCGTGGAACTGCTGGTAGTTTCAAACTGCTGACCTTGAGGTTGGCAGCCTGACTCGTAACCACTACGCCACCAGAGTTCCTTTAAACATGATATATTTTTTAAAATTTCCATTTGACACTAAGAAGCCCATTCTTATTCATCATTCCATGAGTTTTGTATTTTTATATATGTTTATATTTGTAACAAGTTTTGTGAGCTAATGAGCTGGGCTGTAAAGTCGGCTTGAATTTCAAGGTTGGCGGTTCAAGCTCACCAACCACTCCTTGGAAACCCTTTGAAGGGTTGTTATGGGTCAGAACTGACTCGACGGCACTTTAGGACAACAACAATCAGGTTGTAGTTTGTCTGTTCTCCTTGTTATTTTTCTTTAAATTACTCTGGAATAATTCATGTAGGCTCCAAATTATCTCTTCTTTTAAAAACTATGGTAAAATATGTTACCTATTCTTTAAATTGGGAGTGCAGTGGCTCTGTTACCATTTCCAATTTATTATTTAACGGTTACTAGCTTTTACATTCAGTTGCTGATTTCTAGTAGTTAAAAATTTGACATACAATTTCTGACTTTTATAGGTTATGGGGCATCCTGGTGTGGCTCTGTGGGTTAATGTGCCAGACTGCAAAGCCATTTGAACTGCAAGGTCAGCAGTTCAGGTTCACCTGTGGCTCCTCGGAAACCCTATACAGGGTTGCTATGGGTCAGAACTGACTCAAGGGCACTTAACAACAACACAATAACAACATAGGTTATGGATCATGTTTATGATGCAGTTTATTACTGATTTATATAACATTTCCATGTATATTTGAAAGCAGTGTGCACTTATTCAGTATAAACTCTGATGAATATTAACTTTCACCTTCATTCTTGAAGAGGTCTATTTAGCTTCTTGAAGAAAGATATACATAAATGAACATTATAATTTAATTTTCCTTTTGTAGAGTTTCTTTCAATGAGTTGTAGAGCAATTGGCTGAAGTAGGAATTCAGTAGCCATCTAATTTTCAAATAGTATTGAAAGAGTTGATCCAAAGATAGTCTAAGAAAATCAGAATGACGTAGATGTGGATAAAATAATACTGCAATTTCAGGAACATAATATATTCAAGGAGAAGAGGAAAATACTTTAACTTGGAAAGAGTTTTTATAATCTGTTAGGAGTTCTAGTATAGCCCTGTAGGATAAGCACTGGACTGCTAACCCCAAAGTCAGTGGTTCAAACCCACCTGCCACTCTTTGAAAACCCTATATACAGACAGGGTCTTTATGAGTCAGAACCAATTCAAGGACACTTAACAGCAACAACATTGAGTGTTAAGGATCAGTAATACACTTAAAAAAAACAACAAAACAACTTATCTAATTCTATACAGAAAACTTATTTAACATTTTCATGGAATATAAATTAAAGGACTGTATGCACGTCATAAAAGAGCTCTGGTAGCATAGTAAGTAAGAGTTGGACTGCTATCCTTAAGGTCAGCAATTCAAAACTACCAACTGCTCCATGGGTGAAAGATGAGGCTTTCTGCTTCTGTAAAGATTTACAGTCTTGGAAACCCTATTCAGGGATGCTGAGTCAGAAGCGACTCCACAGCATATAACCACCACCACCACCACCATGTACATCATAAAGGATTCCTGTATGCAATTCCAGTAGCATATTGGTTGTTGCAATTCCAGTATCATATTGGTTGTTGAGCTGGCCTGCTTGCAACCAAATCAACAGTTTGAATCTACCAGTTGCTCCAAGGGTGAAAGATGAAGCTTTTCGCTCCTGTAAAGATTTATAGCCTCGGAAACGCTATGGTCGCTATGAGTTGGAACTGATTGGACGGCACAAAATTATCACCCCCACCAAATTGTCTGAAATCATATCCCATGACTAAATATTTTTGCCTTAGTAGTATTGACTTGACCACATGTTGGCACGAGAATCTGAAGGTTAGTGTGTGGGATTGCCTTCTCTTTGCCCCGTATCAACCTCTGCTCTCATCAAGCATAGGTACAAGGTCAGTCTCATGGCTTTGCGTGGCTTTCTTTGATTTCTAGTTTTAGTTGCCGTGAGTCAGAGATGCTTTGACTGCAACTGATGTTGGTTAATTTGTGATTTATTTCTCAAAGCTGCCTTTTATTCTGAAAATTGGTGTACAAGTTTAAAAGTAGAGACCTCACACGGAAAAAAAGCTGAACATAAAATATTCTTACAATGATGAATTAACATTCCTTTTTATTATGGAAACACTGTTTACCCTGAAATTTAGCATTTTTCTTTTTGTCTTAGCTGAGTGATAATGTGATACAAATTTAATTGGAAATGTTGGAGAAAAGTTGTCTTGGGACTTTCTGCCAAATAGTTCCTCTTGGAAAAGAACCTATGTTCACGTGTCCCATAGTAACATCCTTATCCTTTCATTCAAACTTTTTTGACACTAAATCCCATGTCATGACTTTATTGCCAATGCAGTAGAAGAATAAGACAGTCTTTCTTGAATTGGTTGTCTTGGTTGTATTGTGTGGGCAGTAGAGAGCTAGATATGAACTGTTGTATACTTTCTGACTTTAAAGATGGAGAAACGTATCTAACTATACTTGTATTAGAGCAAACATCTAATAATCATCTATTTAGCATAATGTAATATCTTTTCAAAGAAGTTTTGTTTTGCAGAATATGATTTAATTCACTGTCTTGATAATGCAATAAAAATGTAGAATTCTTTTGAGCACAGCTGTATACAAGTATTCATTGAATTTATCTCTAGTAAATGTCATTGTTTATCAATAAGAAGAGCAATTTGGAAGCATTTTAAAAAAATTTATGTCTTGAAATGTACTGTTGACTAAAAATTGGAATTCAGTTATAAAGAGCTCTTCACTGGCCTCAGTTTTATTATATTAGAAATAATAGATGTTCTTTTGTAGTGAAACTTATTGATCACAACTTTGTCAATATTTAAACCAATAAATGCACTTTTCAAAAACTTAAATGAAATTTTTATGTTAAATATTTAAAGATTTTTTTTTTTGAATGGTCAATGTGTTCCATTAGAAAAAAAATTAGTATGGACAGCTATTAAATTCCTTTTTTCTCAAATTAATCTCAGATGTCATTTTGGATAGGTAATTGTTTAAGGCTCTGTGGTGTGGCGCTGGGGGTTAATGTGCCAGACTTCAAAGCCGTTTGAACTGCAAGGTCGGCGGTTCAAGCTCACCAGCTACTAAACAGAAACTATACAGGGTCACTATGGGTCAGAATCAACTCAACGGCACTTAACAACAACAACAGCAACAAGCATTTACAGGAATCCTGGTGTGGCATTGTAGGATAGTACTTGACTGCAAGGTCGTCATTTCAAACTCACCACTACTCCTCAGAAACCGCATACTGGGGTCACTATGGATCAGAACTGACTTGACGGCACTTAACAACAGATGCAGGCATTTTCTATTTACAGGTAAACATAGATGAAGTGTTTAATATCTAAGAAAGCATCAAATCTGATTAGGAAATATAATTGACTGTGAGTGCCTTGAGGACAGGAACAGTGTCTTATAAATAGCCTTGAATTCCCAATTACAAGCTATGTAGCTTGTGAGCTCAGTCAGGTTTGTTTTTTCTTTTTCAAACTGACAAGAAATTGCTCTGTGACAGCTACTGTAATGAGAGATGATGCTGAGATCATCAGTGGCGGCGGGGCTTGGTGCCATCTGCATCCTCTCACTCTCCTTATACATGGTATGAAAGACACTTTTTTCTCTTTAAGAAATCCTTCTTCACCTTCTCTTGTGAAGATAATTACGCTTAATAACCTATTAATTTTTGTCCTTTAATATTCAGAAGTTTAGTATTTGAAGAAAAAAACCCAAAAAACGAAACACTGCATCATCTTTTGGGAAAGTTGCTGCTTCAGAAATTACTTTTTGGTAAACATAGTCAAATTGGAAACAAAAAGCCTGTCTTCTCCCTAGTGCATTTCATGAGAGATAATCAGATAATCCAGCACAGGCATTCTAGTATATGTGGATTTTATCTGTTAACAGAGCCCTTTTTCTTCTCTTTTCTTCCCTTCTTTCTCAGACCTTGCCTCCTCAGGATATTTGCTCTCTTTTGTTTGGTGGATCTTCTTACAATAATTTCAAATGATTCTACTGTGTATTGTGTGATGCTTTTAATTAGCCTGTTTCAAATATGATTATGATGTGGTATTGTTTTCTTTCATTTATCAGATTGATATTTATAAAAGTTCAAACAAATAACCTGCAATCAAGTTAGGGATAATTAGAAACAAAGCCCTATTCTGTTTTGGGAATATAAAACTCTGTAGTTGTGTTTCTAGAAAATACTTCTATCTTAAAAATTCTTTGTTAAGTAAGTCAATATTTCCATTGACAGTATATTTCCTGACCATTTTCATAGATAATCCGAACTATATGATCATGTCTCTGAACTTTCTTAAGAGGCTTCTGAATATAGTCATCCAGTAACCCTGTTTTATTTAGTAAAGAAGAAATCTTTCTTCTCAGCAGTGTAACAATCACTGATTTATGCTGTCTGTGGACCTGGGGGTGTATTGAATATAATGGGGACCATGCCCACTATGGGCACATTCTGCTTACAGTCTGAAAGACAAAGCAAACATCAAGCAAATAATATCAGAAATTAAAATAAGTAAGTAAAAAGTAGTAGAAGTAAAGTACACAGTGTAATTGTGGAATCTGTACAGGGTAGAAAGGGACCCCATCCTCAGTTTTGTCATGTTTACTAGTGTACGGTTAAAATAATGAGAGCATGTACACTTCATATTTTATCTTCTGATGATCACTGTTTGTTGCTCTTCTGTTCTTTTTTTTTTTTTTTAAATCTTGTTGATTTAGAAGTTGCTTGATAAAGTAGAGGGCCAGAGAAAAAGAGGAAGACCGCTAAGGAGATGGATTGGCACTGTGGCAGCAGCAGTGAGCTCAAGATGAACAATTGTGAGGTTTTCACGGGACCTGGCAGTGTTTCCTTCTGTTGTTCAGAGAGTTGCTGTGAGTTGGAATTGACTCTGTGGCACCTCAAAACAGTAACAACAACAACAGCTTTAATTGAGAAACATTACATATATTTGTATGTGCTTATGAATTTTTAAAATTTTCTTGATATATAGCATTATTGAATTCCAACCTTGTAGACTGTCAAGGTATGTTACATTTTACAGTCTGTCAGACTGGCAAATGGCGGTACCATGAACAGAAATAAGAGAGCAGAGAGAAATATGGGGGAAACATATGGTAAAATTCTCTCCTGACATGGCCATGAAAGTTGAGTCTTGATCATTTAAAAGATTAGATATCTGTTGTTGTTGCCATTAGGTGCTGTCGAGTTGATTCCTCCTAATAGCTGCTCTATGTACAACAGAAGGAAACACTGCCCAGTTCTGCACCATCCTCACATTGTTAGGTTTGAGTCCATTGTTTCTGCCATTGTTTGTTAGTACATTTCCTTAGGGGTCTCCCTTTTTCTTTTGATGACCCTCCACTTTGTGACACATTATGTCCTTTTCCAGGGTTTGTGCCTCCTGATAACATATCCAAAGCACATGAGACTAACTATTTCCAATCCTAGCTTCTAAGGAGCATTCTGCCTGTACTTCTAAGACACATTTGTTTATTTTTCTGACAGTCTCTGTATGACAGTCTCTGGTGTTTGCCAATTAACTGTAATTCAAGTGACTCAATTCTTCTTGGGTCTTATTCAATGTCCAGCTTTCACATGCATATGACATAATTGAAAATGCTATAGTTTGGGTCTGGTGTACTTCGGTCCTCAAAGTGATAGCTTTGCTTATAGCACTTTAAAAAGGTCTTGTGCAGCAGATTTGCCCAATACCATATGTTGCTTGATTGTGTGACTGCTGTTAACATGAGCATTGGTATCATGGTTCCAAGTAAGATGAAATCCTTGACAGCTTCACTCTTTTCTGTTTATCATGATGTTCTTTATTGTTCAAGTGCTGAGGATTTTTACATTGAGTTTTAATCCATACTGAAGCCTTTATTCTTTGATCTTCAACAGCAAGTGCTTCAAATCCACTTCATTTTCAGTAAGCAAGGTGTATTATCTGCATATCACAAGTTGTCAGTGAGCCTTTCTTCAATCTTGATGCTGCATTCTTCATAAAGTCCAGTTTGTCGGGTTACCTGCTCATCATACAGACTAAGTATGTTAAAAGGATACAACCCTGACGCACACCTTTCCTGTTTTTAAATCTTGTGGTGTATCCCCTTGTTCTGTTTGAACACTGCCTCTTGGTCTGTGTACAGGTTCCACATGAGTACATTTAAGTGTTCTGGAATTCCCATGCAGTTATCTATTGTTTGTTGTAATTCACACAGTCAAGTACCTTTGCATAGTCAATAAAACACAAATAAGCATCTTTAAGGTGTTCTCTGTTTCCAGCCAAATCCATCTCCAGTCAGCAATGATCCTCATTCCATGTTCTTTTCTAAAATCCAGTGTGAATTTCAGGCAGCTGCTTGTGGATGTGCTGCTGCAATTGTTTTTGAATTATCTTAAAAGTTTTACTTGCCTGTAGTATCAAATGTTATTGTTCAGTAATTTCCACATTCTGTTGGGTTACCTTCTTTGGAATGGGCTCTTCCAGTTGGTTGGCCAAGTAGATGTCTTCCACATGTCTTGGCATATGATAGTGAGTACTTCCTATGTTGCATCAGTTTGTTGAGACATTTCAATTTGCATTCTGTTGATTCGTGAAACCTTGATTTTTGCTAATGCTTCAGTGCATCTTTAACGTCTTCCAATACCATTCTTGAATATATGCTACCTTCTGAAATGATTAAACTTTGACCAATTCCTTTTGGTGCAGTGACTCTTTGTATTCTTTCTATCTTCTGTTGCTTTCTGCATCGTTCAGTATTTTCCCCAGAGAATTCTTCTATATTGCAACCTGAGGCTTGAATTTTTTCTTCATTTCTTTCAGCCTGTGTAATGCTGTGTTTGCTCTTGCCTTTTTGTTTTCTAACTCCAGTTATTAGCACATTTCATGATAATACTTAGTCTTTTCCAGCAGTCCTTTGACAATTTCTGTTCAGGTCTTTTATTCCTCATTTCTTCAGTTTGCTTTTGATACTCTGTGTTCAAGAGAAAATTTCAGCGTTTCTTCTGACATCCGCTTTGGGCTTTTTTCCTCCCCTGTCTTTTTTAACGACGTTTTCCTTTTTTCATGTATGAAGTTCTTTCACACCTCTTTAGTCATTAGTGTCTAATGCATCAAATCTGGTCTTTCAAATCAGGTGAGATATACTTAAAGTCACATTTTGGCTCTCATTAACTTGTTTTAATTTTCTTCAGCTTTAGTTTGTACTTGCATATGAGGAATTGTTGCTTGTTCCACAGAGAAGCCCCCTGACCTTGCCTTGACCGATGATATTGAACTTCACCATTAGCTCTTCCCACAGATGTATTTAGTTGACTTCTGTGTATTCTTTCTGGTGAGGCCCCTGTGTATACTGGCTGTTTATGTTGTTGAAAAAAGGTATTTGCAATGAGGAAGTCGTCAGTTTTGCAATATTTTATCATGTGATCTCCTGCATCATTTTATCACCAAGGCCATGTTTTCCAACTACCAATACCTCCTCTTTGTTTCCAACTTTTGTGTTCAAGTGATCCATGCATCTTGATTGCACATTTGATCAGATTCAGACTGAAGTTGGTATAATTCTTGAATTTTTTTTTTAAACAGTGGTTTTGGTGGTTTGTGTATAAGTTTAAAAACTACTTGTATTATGGTCTTCTTTGTATCATTGTATTTCAAGATCTTGAAATGCTCTTTTTGATGATGAATGTGATGCCATTACTCTTCAATATGTCATTCCCAGGAGAGTAAACCATATGATTGTCCAGTTCAAAATGGGCAATACCTGCCCATTTCAATTCACTAATAGCCGCATATGCATGTCACATGAATAATGTAGAAGAATTGATGCATATGAGTTATGGTATTGGAGAAGAATATTAAACGTACCATTGACTGCGAGAAGAACAATCAAATCTCTGTTGGAATAAGTACAGCCAGAGTGTTCCTTAGATGCCAGGATGGCCAGACGTGTTCTCTCAGACTTCAGACATATTATTACGATGAACTTAGAGAAAGACATCATGCTTGGTAAAGTAGAGGATCAGTGATTAAGAGGGGGACCCCCAGTGACATGGATTGTCACAGCCACAGCAGCAGTAGGTTCAGGTGTAGCAGCAATTGTGAGGATGGCACAGGACCAGGCGATGTTTTGTGCTGCTGTACATAGGGTTGCTATGAATTGGAACTGATTCAGTGGCGCTTAACAACAACAACAACAGTGCCTGAGAGGGAGTCCTGGTGTGCTGTTATAGGGTAAGCACTGGACTGCTGTAACTGCGAGGTCAGAGGTTCAGACCCATGACCTGCTCCTCAGAAATCAGTATCAGTTGGAACCAACTTGAAGACACGTAACAACACCA
>NW_006408581.1:17268370-17282145 GCF_000296735.1 Chrysochloris asiatica | reverse complement strand
AGGCTTTCTACTCCCGTAAAGATTTACACCCTCAGAAACCCTGTACAGGGTCGCTATGGGTCGGAACTGACTCGACGGCACTTAACAACCTGCTGTTATAGCAGCACTAGATCTAATACAATGACAGATTTAGCTAGACTTACTGCCTTTAACAAAGCTTCTGACTTTTTGTGTCTCCGATCATGATTACCTAAACTGTGACACCATGCTAAAGTGAATTTTATGTGCTGCTGATGGGTTGTTAGCTATAATCTTTGTCTTTCATTTGGTAATTATTGTAGTAGTGCAAATCTTTGGAAATTAAGCATAATTGAATTATGGCTCATCGGTGCATATTTAGTAGTGATTTTGAAGTTTTTTGTTTTTTTTTTTAGTTTGGGATCTTTCAAGGAAAATGAAGTATTTCCTTAATTTTTGTTATTTGTGTTTTTCTTTTCAAAAGATGTATAAAGTCAAATACAAATAGCCTTTTAAATATAGCTAAATACCTCTAAGTGAAGATGTGGACTTTGCTCTTCATTTTCAAATTTTGTCTGGAGTGTACTTAAGACATTTTAGCATAGTACCTGTCATGGACTGGATGGCAGTCAGTGTATCCTTGTCCTTGCAACACTGCCTGCTGTCTTTGATCTAGAGTAACTCAGATGGGGCACTTTACACGCTGCACTGACGATGGCATTTTGTATCTGGACTAACATCTTTTGAGCATGTATGTTTTTAGGTCAAGTTGTTTTAATTTGCCATTGGGAAGAAAACATCTAGTGAGCTATTAAAATGATACCCTTGTTTAATCATTTTGATCCCGTGAACATATTTTCCCCCTATGTTGTTGACAACATTTTCCCCCTATAGTTGGAATAAAATTGCAGTGTTTTAGAATTGTGTTGAAATACGTTTTTCAGAATTAGTAATTTTAAGGATTATTTACTAAGAAATAATTAAAATGTATAGCGTATTGCAATAGCAGAACAATTGTTACCATTTCACCATGTTTGCTCCCTTGCAGACCTCTTGCTCCCCAGCAGCATTGGTATTTTTGTAATTGTATTTTTAAATAGTTGAGAGTAAGTTCTTGACATGATGCTCATCAACCCTAACTTTAGGGATGTTAAAGTGTGTTTCCTCCAAACAAGAATACTTAACAAATTGTGCTCTCTAAGAATTCTAATATTTTAGTTGTCTGTCACTTTGTGTTCGCATATGTTGTTTGTTGTTAGGTGCCATTGAGTCAGTACTGACTCCTAGCGACCTTATGCACAGCAGAACGAAACACTGCCTGGTCCTGGGTCAACCTCACTATTGTTGTCATGCTTGAGTCCATTGATGCTGCCACTTGGCCAATCCATCTCGCTGGGGGGGTCTTCCTCTTTTTCTCTGATTCTCCACTTTACCAAACATGGTATTCTTCTCTAGCAACTGGTCCCTCTTGACACTATGTCCAAAGTATGAGACGAAGTTTGGCCATCTTGGCCTCCAACGAGCACTTGGCTGCACTTTTTCCAAAACGAATCTATTGGTTTTTTTGGCAGCCCATGGCACTTTCAGTATTCTCCTCCAACACCATAACTCAAAAGCATCAATTCTTCTACTGTCTTCCTTATTCAGTGTCCAACTTTCACATACATATGAGGTTATTGAAAATACTATGGCTTGGGTCAGGCACACCTCAGTCTTCAAGCTGACATCTTTGCTCTTCAACACTTTAAAAAGGTCTTGTGCAGCAGATTTGCCTAATGCAATACGTCATTTGATTTCTTGACTGCTGCATCTGTGTTGATAGTTGATTCAAGAAGAATGAAATCCTTGACAACTTCAATCTTTTCTCCATTGATAAGAATGTTGTTTACTGGTCCAGTGGTAAGGATTTTTGTTTTCTTTACATTGAGATGTAATCCATACCGAAGGCTGTGTTCTTTGATCTTCTTCAGTAAATATTTTAAGTCCTCTTCACTTTCAGCAAGCAAGCTTGCATCATCTACAAATTGCATGTTGTTAATGAGTCTTCCTTCAATCCTGATGCCACGTTTTTCTTCACATAATTCATCTTCTCGGATTATTTGCTCAACGTACATGTTGAATAAGTATGGTGAAAGAATACAACCCTGTTACACATCTTTCTTAATTTTAAACCATTCAGTGTTCCCATGTTCTGTTCAAACAACTACCTCTTTGGTCCATGTGCAGATTCTTTATCTCATATAAATAGTTCTTAAAAGCATGTGATGCTCAAGGCCGGCTTTGTTTTGCGAGCAAATTAAACTATTGTTTGGTTTTAAGAAGACTTCCGGAGGTATTTTTGGTTTAAGGTTTAAAGACTCTCAGGGCAGTACCTTTGGGGGTTGACCCAGTTCTGTGACTCCAGAAAGTCTAGAGTCCATTAGAATTTGAAATTCACTCTGTGCTTTTTCCCTTTTGATCGTGATTCTTCTATGGAGTCTTTGATTAAAATCTTCAGTAATAGTAGCTGGGAACCATCCAGCTCTGGTCTCATGGCATAGGAGGTATTAGCCACATAGTCCATATTCTTCTCTTCCTGATTTTTCTTCTTCCTCTGTTGGTCCAGGCAAATAGAGACCAATTGTATGCCTTGGATGACCCCTTGCAAGTTTTTAAAACCCCAGATACAACACATGAAGCTAGAATGTACAGCAGAAGAACTAAACACGTTATTAGACCAACTAGCGTGAAACCATGACTTTGAATCTCCACACTGAGACACCAGTTTCATGAGATGTTTGGTTATACATAAACAGTCCCAGTAATTAATTTGTTGTTGTTATTATTGTAAATATATGTCATATAGCTTTTACCAATTCAATGTTTTATAGGTATACAACTTATTGATATCACTTATGATAATGAGTTGTGCATCCCTACCCTTAATCATGGTGAGTTTTCCATCTCATAAGACTAAACTTCAGTATTCCATAAGCATAATTCTGTTTATCTCTTTATTTGTCAAACTGATATCTTAACTACATCTCCAGTTCCAATCCAATACCCCAGGGTTCTTCAGAGTCTTAACCGTTTCTGTTAGTACATATCTCCTATAATATTGAGAAGCATGCTTCTCATTATCTTTAGAATACTTCTGTATTGGCTCATTTGATCTATTTTCTGTAGTCTGTTTCATTTGCTTGGTGTTTCCTTAGCACCACCTCCAGTGTCCTGTGTTTCTGGTCTGTAGTGGACAGCTGCCAGAATGCCTCCTTGCTGTTTACATTTCCCCTCAGTGCTTGAGCTGATCGGTACAAATGTTTCCTTCTATTTTCAGCTTAAATCAGTTTTTTTTTTTTTTTTAAATGATTGCTTATTATGTCCTAGATGTTCTAGACATTACTCTTGGGGATATTAAAAAAGTGCAGAAGATGACATAGTCCCTCCCTGTTCATGTGGTAATAGCTCTTGTTAAGTTTTGATTCATAGCAACCCTATGTGCAGCAGAATGAAGCGTTGCCTGAATCCTGTGCCATCCTCACAGTTGTCCATTGTTGTTGTGTTTGAGGCCATTGGTACAGCTATCATGTCCGTCCATCTTGGTGAGAGTCTTTCTCTTTTTCAGTGGCCCTCTCTTTTACCAAGCATGATGTCCTTTTCCAGGGATTGGTCCTTCTGATAAGTATGCCCAAAGTCTGTGAGATGAAGTCTTGCCATCTTTGCTTCTAAGGAGCATTCTGGTTCTACTTCCTCCAAGATGGATTTGTTTATTCTTCTGGCCGTCCTTGGTATATTCAATAATCGTCACTTATACCTAATTCAAAAGCATTAATTCTTCACTTTTCTTTATTCATTGTCCAAATTTCATATGAGTATGAAGCAGTTGAATATACCATGACTTGGATTAGGCACACCTTAGTCTTCAAAGTGACATCTTTGCTCTTTTACACTTTAAAGAGGTCTTTTGCAACATATTTGTCCAATGCAATACGTTGTTTCATTTCTTAACTTCTGTTCCCATGGATGTTGATTGTCACTCCAAGTAGAATGAAATTTTTGACAACTTCAATCTTTTCTCCATTTATCATGATATTATTTATTGGACTGATGGTGAATATACATATATATTTTTTTCTTTACCTTGAGGGATAACTATACTTTTTTCCCCTCACCAGCAAGCAAGGTATATTGCAAATTGTAATGAGTCTGCTTCAATCCTGATGCCATGTTGTTCATCTAGTCCGTCTTCTTGTATTATTTTCTTAGCATACAGATTGAACAAGTATGGTGAAAAGATACAGGCCTGCCACACACCTTTCCTGATTGTAAACCATTTAGTGTCCTCATATTACCTCTCTTGGTGTATGTAGCGGTTCCACTTGAGTGTTCTGGGATTACTGTTCTTTGCGGTGTTATCCATAGTTTGTTATGATTCACTCAATTGAACGTCTTTGCATAATCAAGAAAACACAAGTCAGTATCTTTCAGCTATTCTCTGCTTTTAGGTAAGATCTGTCTGATGTCAGTAATGATATCCCTCATTCCACATCTTCTGAATTTGTCTTTAATTTTCGCAGCTCCTTGTTGATGTTCTGTTGCAACAGCTTTTGAACTGTCTTCAGAAAAATTTCACTTTCATGTGATATTAATGATACTTGCTCAGTAATTCATATTAAATTGTTGAGGACAAGTTTTACAAAATTATAAGAACAGGGTGTTTTGGAAGCATATTAGACATGCTTCTCAGTGCGCTGTACATAGCTTCTCATCTTCTTTGCCCTGCAAAATATACTGAATGATTTGTTTGGTACTTTTGATTTGGGTTGTGTATGTAGTTGTTATTGTTAAGTGGCGTCGAGTCTGTTCCAACCCATAACGACCCTGTATAGGGTTTCCAAGGAGCAACTGGTGATCTTGAAACACCAACCTGGCAGTTCAAACGGCTTTGCAGTCTGGTGCATTAACCCACAGCGCCACACCAGGACTCCACTAGCCAGGTATAAGCCTGGCTAAAAGAATGACTCAGAGTTTCAGAATCTAAGACCAGTTGCTTAATTTTGATGATCACACATTTCACATCATCTTCTCTTGGTTACAGAATGGTAGCTCATGATTTTGAGAAAGGCAAGATTTACATTCTTGAGCTGATGGAATTGATGTAGGGCAGAGGGGATTCTCGGTCCTATTTATATAATGATAAACAGGAATATAAGTCCAAAAGCAAAAAAGTGAGTCAGAAAAATAGCCTTTCGTAGCCTCCCAAACCTTGAAAACAAACTAAGTTTAATGAAACTTCACTCATTTGTATTTAAAGAAAGTCCTATTACATATAACGTATAAAAGGCTTCAAAAAATTCGTGAAAAAAATCCCTTCATTTCTTAATTCTGTTTTCTTACAAACTTTTTGAAGTGCAACCCCTCGCCCCCATATTTAGTGTGAATGTGTTTACTGAAATATAAACCTCTTTACATTTTGAACATAATTGTTTAATGCCAAATAAACTACTTACCTAAATATTAAAAAAAGAGAAAAGGTTAAGCCTATTATGTAGACTTCTTACATAATTTTTTTTTTTTTTTTTATGAAGTGGCCAGAATCTCATATATGTAGTGGTTCTTCAGTAGTATTGACCGAATATGAAGTATGCATTGCTGCCTTTTGGTGAAAGTCATGGATGAAGTTTGGTGCAGTCATTCATTATTCCTTATATGGATCACCAGGGCATATAGACTATAGAATTCTGGAGGAGGGAAGGAGCTTGGCAAATTGCCTTTGCTGTTTTGTTGTTGTTTTTAAGTGCTGTCAAATCGTTTCCAACTCATAGTTACCCCATATAGAGTTTCAAAAGAGTAGCTCGTGGGTTTGAACCACTGACTTTGTGGTTAGTAGTCCAGTGCTTATCCTAGTAGTAGGTAGCCCAGCAGTAGCTTATAGAACTTAAATGCAGTAGAGTCAGAAAACTGGATAGGAATTTAGCACTTTTGACTCTTTTTAAGACCTTAATACTCAAGTTTTTCATGTTTCAGATTTGGTGATGGTGGTAGTAATGTTTTGTTGTTTTTGTTATTATTTGATATCTTAGAATTTTACAACACTAAACTTTTACAAGAAGGTAAGTAATATGAAGATTAATAATTATTTAGACTATTTTTGCCATCGAGTCAGTTCTGATTCATAGCAACCCTCTATAGGGTAGGTTTGCACCATTGAGTTGACCTTATGGTTAGCAGTCCAGTGCTTATCCTACAGCATTACACCTGGAATCTAGAGTCTTTCTAACACTTAATGAAAATGGGTGCTCTGCCCTGTAGTTCATGCGTAATTCAAGATTCTAAACAGTGAGTTCAACATCAGCTATATAATGATAGAGTTTAGCGTTAGTTGAAGTCCCGGTGTGGCGCGCTGTGCGTTAATCGCTGAACTGCAAACTCTGTTTGAACACAATGCCTGCAGTTTAAGCTCACCAGTCACTCCTGGGAAACCCTATACAGTCGCTATGGGTTGGAACTAACTCGACGGCACTTTAACAACAAGAACATATACTAAATAGAACAGTCTTATTTGCCTTTACTATTTGGCACTGTGGGTTAATGCGCCAGACTGTAAAGCTGTTTGAACTGCAAGATTGATGGTTCAAACACACCAGCTACTTCTTGGAGACCCTGAACAGGGTTGCTATGGGTTGAAATCGACTTGCCGGCACTTAACAACAACATTATAGTTGAAATAGTTACATTCTTGGGTCAAGATTTCTGAGATTGTATGAGGTGGTAAATGGTAATTAGAGCCACTGAGTATAAATATCTATTTGCTACTCATGGCACACTGTAATCCATGCAAATTAATTTAGCTAGTTATTCCCATTGATTGGTAGTCCATTTCATTTTTGCTTGATTTGTGCTGTAATAGGGGAAAGAAAACAATTGAATCTGAATATCTCCCTTATTGGGGACATACAGATACCTGTATGTCAAAAAGAGTAATTTTAAAAGAAGTGTTTAGAACAGCAGTTGTGGAGTTGGGGCTTAGAGTATAGAATTATGAGTTGCTTCTTTAGGAAAAAAAGTTGCTTTGCAATTTCAGGCATTTAAACTATCAACACATATGGGTCTGTGGATAATATATTAATATTTGAAAGTATGGTCTGCATATATATGTTTGGGAAATACTTAAAGTTTATATATGTATTGGAATGTGTTCATCAGCATACATAATACTGGTGTATTTGAAGCCAGGGTTGTGTTGCCTTGCATGTTACTGTGATTTAACAGTGGTTTCCTGATGAGGCTCTTTGATCAAACTCTGCAGACATGTGTACAGCTCATTCATTTGTGGTTTATGTCTCATTTATATTCCTGTACCTGGTTGTTGATAAACAGAAAGTTAGAGCAAGCTTAGGTACTGTCCAAGTAGTCATATTTTCAGGTTAAAGGGTCATTTGTAGATGTTGGTAGAACTGGCACTTTGTGCTTTTTCACATGCTGTGTCTCTGTGTAAACACTCTAAGATTAGAGTTTAAAACAAAGAAATCTATTTTACACTTGTGATAAAACCCATGAGAAACTACTAGTTTTATCATATCTGAGCATTACTCTTGGAGAGTCTTTTGAAATAGGAAATAAAGGACCAAGAAGTTATTAGAGTCATGTTGGATTTGGCATTTTATATTCATTTAAAAATAGAATTATCATCAACATAGTATCAGGTAGATATTTTCCTTTTGTATTTAAAGAGAGTCTTAGGTTCAGAGAGGTAGCTTACTCAAGGGACAAGTTCTAGGAAGTGATAGATCTGGAATTTGAACTTGTAAATATCAGGCCTGGTGTTTCTAACAAGTGGAGGTGTTTGAATCTCTTGCCTTTCACATAATAGATTAAGCTGCATGTCACACACTGTGTTGTTGGACACTTCATTAATTTTCAGAGTTTTCTAGGCAGGCTTTTATTGTTTGTTCTTCCATCAGATTTCAAGAAGATATCCCAAGAGCAGAAAGGAGCAAGCTGTAGTCTGTCTCCTTTTTGATTGCATTGCAATTGTCCGTGACACTTAGAAGGGATTTTTTTCTGTTTTTCTTTTTCCTTTTAATAAGCAATAACCACACGAATGAGCCAAGGATAAAAGAAAAATGACATTGGTGAGTTTTCTTGCCATAGGTATTACCTACTTAGTTTCCTAGGCAACAGAAACATGATTTCTAAATATTGATTTGAAAAGCTTAAAGGAAATCCTAGACCATTGTTTCTGTCTTTAAAATATATTTTTTTTTTCTGAAGAGAGCAAGTCAAATAATTGGATCCTGACTGACCACATTTTATTTACAATTCATCTTGTGCATTAGATGAATCTGTGAAATTTAGATTATGGTTCATAGTTTTTGTAATCTTTGGGACCTATCTTTAACCCTCTGTGTAGGAGAAATGGTACCGTCCACCAAACTTGTCCAACCCATATCTGACAGAATAGAACTGCCCCACAGGGTTTCCTGAATGTATTCTTGATGGGTATGAATTGCCAAGTCTTCTCCTGAGGAGCAGCTGGTGACTCTGAACTTCGGAATGTTCAGTTTGCAGAGTGCTTAACTGCTGTGTCACCAGGGTTCCTTTCAAGAGAAATTGCTTTTGTTAAGTGCCGTTGAGTCGGTTCCAACTCATAGCGACTCTATGTAGGGTTCCCAAGGGCTGACTGCTGGATTTGAATTGCCTGCTTTGCAGTTAGTAGTCTAACAGTGTTTACCCTGTAGTGTCACACCAGGACTGCAAGAGAAATGGGGCATCTATTTTTTTTTTAAAATCCATCAGCATATGTGGTCTAAGGAACCTTAGTAACACCATTAGTCCGAACTCAGATATGTGTGGAAAGGTTGGTGATAAGTCAGTTCTGACTCAGTAGTGACTCTGTAGGAGGCCAAGTGGTACTGTTAGATAAGCACTGACTACTAAACCACCAGGTCGGCAGTTCAAACCCACCAGCCACTCTACACAAGAAATACGAGACCTTCTGCTCTCATAAAGACTTACAGCTTTGGAGACACTGTACAGGGTGGATGTGAGTTGGAATTGACTTGAAGGCAGTGAGTTTGATTTAGAGGACAGAGTAGATTTGTCTGGTAGTGTCTCCTAGGCTGCAGTCTGTTTGGAAGCAGATTTACCAGCTCTTCTTCCCATGGCCTAACAACAACAACAACAACAACAACAACAACAACAATGCACAGTCCAGTCAGTCATCTTTTGATTTGTTGAATGCCAAGGAAGTGGAGAGTGGACACAAAAAGGAAGGTACATAAAATTAAAGACAAAGCTAAAAATTTACCGTATATCCCATTTGATGGAAAACTTTAGTAATAGGTTGAATTCAGTATGGAACAAGATGGAAGGTTTCTGAGCTCTATTAACGAAGATGGGAAGACAGCCTTCATAAATATCATCTGTGCACTTCTCAGCAAACGAACATGACTAACATAACATGAAAGGAACTGTTCATAAAGTGTGTAAAAATTGAGCTTCTCCAAAACAAAACAAGCAGCTCGTGAAATGATTGAAGACAGTAGAAATCTGGGTGGAGTAGCCACTACTCCAATCAAAGGATTCTTTGAAGGTGGAAGAGACATAGTGTGTGTAGAACTGTGTGTCCTTGATGTTATCAAAGTACCATGTTGAAGACATCCTAACACACCCACTATAATTTTGAAATCAGATATGTTGGAGAGAGAGAGCTCTTTGCTGTAATTTTTAAGTTCAGAAAATCACTGAAAATAGTTTAAGTTGTTTGTAGTACGTTCTTTTTAAGGAATTGATAATATGTAACATAATTTACATTTTCATTGCTGCTGCTACCTTGTGGTAGCAAGTCACTTGCAACTCTGAGCAACCCTGTGGAGGGTTTCTGAGGCTATAAATCTTTATGGGAGCACAAAACCTCATCTTTTTTCTGTGGAGTGGCTGGTGGATTTGAACTGCTAACCATGTTGTTAGCAGCCCAATGAGTAGTCCACTGTAATACCAGGGGCTCCTTTTCATAAAAAAAAAAAAAAAAAATTAAAAACTGATAAAGACATGTGTATATACTTTGTAAGCCAAGATGTATAGTTATCTAAATACCTGCCATGGGTAAATTTTATGCTTTTATTATTAATGAAACCATGGTCCTTAGCTTTTTCTATTTCCAAGGCATTAAAGTATGGATAAGGAGCTCTGGTAGCGTAGTGGTTACGAATCGGGCTGCGAACCACAAGGTCAGCAGTTCGAAACTACCAGCTGTTCCGTGGGAGAAAGATGAGGTGTTCTGCTCCCGTAAAGATTTACAGCCTCGGAAACCTTGTACAGGGTCACTATGAGTCGGAACCGACTCCACGGCACATAATAACAACAACAAAGAATGGATACTGTAAATGAACAAATTTTAAAACCTTTTCTACTTGCTTATGTATGAATTTTTCTATGTATGCATGTATTGGTTTGCATGTGTTTGGACCTTTATGCATTTGTAAACTACGTATGTTGTTGTTAGTTGTCCTAAAGTCATTTCTGACTCACGGCAGTGCCATGTGTGCAGAGTACCACTGTCCCCATAGAATTTTCGAGAATCTCCAGAAAAAGATTGCCGAGGTTTGTTTTCCAAGGTGCCTCTGGGTGGGTTTGAATGCATAACCAACAAGGGACTCCTTAGAAAATATATAGGAAAGAGAAAAATTACATGCTTCGGAAACTATGAAATTATACAGAATTCTTAAATACATATTTGTATAACTTGAATAGGGAATGATTCTAGATATCAGAACCCCCATTTTCTACTAGCATATCTAGTGAGTTTGGAAGTATTCGGAGAAACTAGTGTTGCTGTTGTTATGTGACGTGGAGTTGGTTCTGACTCATAGTGACCCTGTACAGAGTTTCTGAGGCTATAAATCTTTATGGGAGCAAAAAGCCTCATCTTTCTCCTGCAGAACAGCTAGTAGTTTCGAACTGCTGACCATGAGATTAGCAGCCTAATTCATAACCACTAAGGAGCTCTGGTAGCGTAGTGGTTACAAATCTGGCTGCGAACCTTAAGGTCAGCGGTTCGAAACTATCAGCCGCTTCGCGGGAGAAAGATGAGGCTTTCTACTCCCGTAAGGATTTACACCCTCGGAAACCCTGTACAGGGTCGCTATGGGTCGGAACCGACTCAACGGCACTTAACAACAACAACAACAACGCTACCAGAGCTAGTTCTTCTTTAAGTAAGGTATGACTTTGAAATGCTTTTAGTGAGCAAATTATGTTGCAATCAGAGTAGTTGATTGGTATTTAAACCAGTTGGATGCTCATTTGCTTAGTTTGTGTTTCTATTTTATTAACTAGAGACATTAATCTGAGATATGTAATATTGGTTATGGGTCAATATATAATTTTCAGTGTCAGTTCTTGACTGTAATTTCTTTTTGTATCGGGTTATGTATTTTGGAATGCTATGGTTGTAACCTTAGTTCTGGATGGTTCAATAAAAATTATTTTGGTATTTTCATTCAAATGATAATGACAATATAAAGGAGACCTGGTATAAGCACTCAGTTACAAGGTCGGCTTGAACTGCGAGGTTGGCAGTTCTTACTCACTAGCCAGTCCTCAGAAACCCTATACAGGGTCACTTTGAGTTGGGACCAACTCGACAACACTGAACAACAACAATGTAATGGTTAGTTATG
Source organism: Chrysochloris asiatica (assembly GCF_000296735.1). Lineage (NCBI taxonomy): Eukaryota > Metazoa > Chordata > Mammalia > Afrosoricida > Chrysochloridae > Chrysochloris > Chrysochloris asiatica. The sequence goes on along the minus strand of NW_006408581.1, from coordinate 17,270,524 downwards.
GTTTACAAAGTTCTTCTTCATTAGGTGAAACTCTAGCTTTCTGAATGTAGGTCCTCCATATTTTCCATTTCTTTATTCTTTATCTCATGCTATGTTGGATAATAAAAGCAGCTACTAAAAAAATGGAGCAGTGAAATTCCCATAGCATCTGGAAGACTGTTGGAGAATTTTGTAAGTGTTCAGATTAAATATGTTGATTAATGGATGAAATATAGTTGTAAAAACTTACTAAAGAGACACTGTGTGTCATTTCTTTATATGGGTGTTGTTTTTGTTAAGTGCCGTTGAGTTGGTTCTGACTCATATTACCCTGTATAGGTTTGAACTGCCAACCTTGTGGTTAGCAGTCTAAATAGGCAGTGGAAGGAAAAGGTACCTTTTTTTATTCCATGGGAAAAAGTGAGGGAAATAGCTGTGTATTTGTATCAAAGAAAAAGTAGAAGCTGAGCTGTGTAACACACAAGTTACCTAGTCTTTTCCTAGTTCTGGGTTTACTGCCCCCAGTCTGTAGCCAGCCCATATAGTGTCCAGTAGTGTCCAGTAGTGCGTAGTGTTTCTGCTACACCCACAATGCATTGTGCGGAGGAGAGTGTGTCCTGGGTTATGTTAAACCCAGAACAGGGTGACCTGCTACTGATGCAATTGCTGTGGGCACTGGCATGGTGCCCTAGTTCAGGAAATCACCTCTTTGTGCTTACATGCAAAATTGCTTCTGTTGCCACCTCAAGTCCCAGAACTTTGAATCAACATAGAACCAGTCACCTCATACCTTTGGATTCCAGCGTTCTGTCCACTTTTACTCTCTCTCCTTTCTTTTTCCATTTTTTCTTATAAACCTCATTCTTTATTAATAACACACACATCTTTATTGCATCCTCTTTTCTTCATTATAGAGCTCTGTCTAGCTCTTTAAACAGCTGGGGGAAAATTTTTCACTAGAAAGCCCTACTATCATTCCTTTGTATGAAAAGGAATGACTGCATGAAAATTATTTTCCTAATGATGATAAATGAAACAGGCACTTGCACCTCCACCATCTAGGCCTTCAAGTGGGGCTGAGGGTAGTAGATTTTGGAGCCCTATTGGATTCCTTGGGAGCTCTGGTAGCATAGTGGTTATGAGTTGGTCTGCTAACCTCAAGGTCAGCAGTTCAAAACTATTAGCAGTTATGTGGGAGAAAGATGAGGCTTTCTGCTCCTGTAAAGACTAATTAATAGCTTCAGAAATCCTATGCAGGGTCACTATGAGTCAGTACCAACTCCACAGCACATAATCACCACCACTACTGACTGGCCTCCTGGTGTACCGCTGTAGGATCAGCCCTGGACTGTGAGCCACAAAGTCGGCTGTTCAAATACATCACACACTCCTTGGAAACCTTATACAGGGTCACTATGTGTCAGAACCGAATCAACAGAACAACAACAACAACATTGTGTAGTCATTGAGGGATATAATGGAACTTTTCCAGTAGGACAAAGATAATGAACACTTTAATGTGAAAACATTAATGTGAAAACTTAAACCTGAGCAGAATGCAGATTGAATTTAATGGAGAGGAAGTAGAGTCAAGAAGCCCTCGTAGAAAACTTTTAATTCTAGGCTGAGCCTAAATTAAGGAAAAGAGGTCTGGTTTAGTATAAAACAGAAAAATGGGAGGAATTGTAAATGTTTCTTGAAGAGCATTTGGCTCCTGAGAATTCAAATGTGGAGTAAAAGAGGGGGTGCGTCAAAGAGGATTCTGCGGTTTCTGGGCAGGTGCTAGGGAGAATGGGATGCCATTTACATATGGATGTTCTAAGAGAGACTTGATTTGGGGTAAATTCTGAGTTCATTATTCGTTGTATTATCTTTGAGTAGATGTGTGCTCTGTTAGAATTATGGAACTGGATGGAGCTCAGGGGAGATAAGAACATAAGGTTTTGGGTGAACACTGAATTGTGCTCATGAGGAATCTGAACATGGACCAAGAGGCAGTTGTTCAAACAGAACATGGGAACACTGAATGGTTTGAAATTCAGAAAGTTGTGCGGCAGAGTTGTGTTCTTTCACCATACTTATTGAACCTGTATGCGGAGCAAATAATCCTAGAAACTGGGTTCTAGGAAGAAAAACATAGCATCAGGATTGGAGGAAGACTCATTAACAACCTGC
>NW_006408581.1:17245375-17267660 GCF_000296735.1 Chrysochloris asiatica | reverse complement strand
AGTCGCTGGAAAGGATATCATGTTTGGTAAGGTGGAGGGTCAGAGAAAAAGAGGAAAATCCCCAACGAGATGGATTGGCCAAGTGGCAGCATTGATGGATTCAAGCGTGGCAAAGGTAGTGAGGTTGGCCCAGGACGGGGCAGTGTTTCGTTCTGCTGTTCATAGGGTTGCCATGAGTTGATACTGACTCAGTGGCACCTAACCACAACAGCAACAATTGAGACACAATTCAGTTACTAGGTGAAAAGAGTTTGTCTTCAGAAATAGCTATTTCAACTTCGTTGCTTCCCAGATTCTGTATCTGTTCTGTTTATACACTAGCATTTTGAACTATGTGATTTAGTCAATTGAGATGTTTTCAATTTTGAATAAATAAAAGAATTCTAATGGAATTAAATAATAATGGGAACTTTTTGGCTGCCTGATAATAGGCGGTCTAGAGGTAGGTGAATATTCAGGTAGGGCTTGATTTAACATCTCAACAATATCGAGACTGTATCTAGTTTCTTTCTGTCTCTGTGTGTCAGCTAATGTTTCATTGTAGCTTCCCCTCAAGTGTGCAGGAATGTATCCAGTTTTTCACTTGGAGAGTAAGAAGGAAGTTGATTTCAGGCCACTCTCTCAGAAAAGCCAGGGAATTTCTTTTCTTTCTCAGATGCCACTTGCAAATGAAGAAACCCATCTTATTAGTTAGGGGTCATGAGTAGTAGTTAGGTGCCACCCAATCTGTACCAACTCCTAGTCACCTTATATACATCTTATTGGTTAAGGGTCATGAATAGTAGTTAGGTGCCACCAAGTCTGTACTAACTCCTAGTAACTGTATATGGTGGTGGTGATGGCTATATGCTGTGGAGTCGGTTCCAACTCATAGTAGCAACCCTGTACAGGGTTTCCGAGGCTATAAATCTTTACAGGAGCAGAAAGCCTCATCTTTCTCCTGCAGAGCAGCAGCTCTGGCAAGGGTATGGCATTACCGTGATTGCTGTCGGCCTGAGATACATGTTCCAGCCATAAGGACAAAGGTAGCTCCAGCTGTCTGGAGAACACATAGTATCTCCTAGGGAGATATGGGTTGTGAACCTCAAAGTCAGGAGTTCGAAACTACCAGCTGATCCGCAGGAGAAAGATGAGGCTTTCTGTTCCCGTAAAGATTTACAGCCTTGGAAGCCCTGTAAAGGGTTGCTATGAGTCGGAACCGACTCCACGACACATAACCGCTACTACCACGGAAATTGAAATGGTTTGAGAAAAATGGGGTGATTACCAAGAGAGGGAGGGTGAGTATAAGGGTACATTCATTGTCTTCTACCCATATCCTAAAACTTTTGGATGCATTCTTGATTGTTTCCATTTATGTGTATTCTACTTTTCCTGTTTATGGTAGACCCATTTTAGCTCATCTTTCAGCAATACTTTTGATAATATACATAGAGGCATTGTAGTGAATGCGTTGAAGATTAATTATCACTTTGATTATTTAGCCAGACCTAAATTACTAATTTCAAGTGCTTCCCCCTAATTATTTCATGGCAAGAATGACTTGTTGGAGACACTGAAAGAACAAATCTGAGATCTTGGAGATTTACTCCTAAATCATTTTTGAGTTAATTTTTGTAAATGTGAAAGTATGGGTCCAACTTCTTTCTTTTGCATGTATTTATTTATCCAGCTGCCCCTGCACCATTTATTGAACAAATACTCCTTCTCCATTGAACGGTCATAGAAGCCTTGTTTACAATGACATGAGCATACCAAACTAAACAAAAACCCTTGGCTTTGAGTTGATCTCCGATTCTCCGTGCTCCCATCTGTTATAGTGAGTTGCACTCCATCGGGTTTTCATGCTGCATGACCTTTTGGAAGTACATCACCAGGTCGTTCCTCTAAGGTTCCTCTGGGTCTGTTTGAACTGTCAACTGTATCCTACCGCTTATCCTGCCCTTGTTCATCCTACAGCTCCACCAGGGTCCTTTTCCAGTTGACCTAGCCACTGCCATTGGGGCAGTTCTGCTCACAGCTACCCTATACAGGGTTTCTGAGACTGTAAATCTTTACAGGAGCAGAAAGCCTCATCTTTCTCCCGCGGAACAGCTGTGGTTCGCAGCCCGATTCGTAACCACTACGCTTAATTGATACTTCTTTATAATCTCTGAAACCAAGAAGTTTGAGTCTTCCTAGTGGTGATTTGGGTTAAGCATTGGGCTGTTAACCAAAAGGTTAGTAGCTCAGCTGGGGAAAGATGAAGCAGTCTGCTTCCATATTTCCCGCTTTAGAAACCCTGTGGGAGCAGTTTCACTCTGCATTACAAGGTCAGTATGAGTCAAAATCTACTGGATGGCAATACCCCGAGTTTGCTTTTCTTTTTTGAAATCGTTTTGGCTATTTGCGTCTTTTGATATTTTATATGGATTTTAGAATTAGGCAGTCAGTTTGTAGAAAGAAGTCAGTTGAGGTTCTGATAGGGATTGCATTGAAATTTGCAGATCATGTTTGGGAATATTGACAAGTTAACACTAGTAAGTTCCCAGTCTATGAACATATAATGGTTCAGATCTTTAATTCAGATCTTTAATTTCTTTCAACAGTGTTTGTGGTTTTCAGAGCATAAGTTTTAAACTTCTTAAGTTTATTTGCCAATAATTATTCATGATGCTGTTGTAAATATAATTTGTTTTTTAAATTTCAATTTTGGATTATTCATTGCAAGGGTATAGACATACAATTGATTTTAGTATAAGGATCATGTATCTTAAAAGTTTGCTGAACTCTTTTATTAGTTCTAATAGAATTTTCTGTATATGTGATCCTGTCTTATATAAACAGTGATAGTTTTACTTCTTCCTTTCCAAACTAGATGCCTTTCATTTATTTTTCTTGTACTGTCTACTACCCACACTGTTTTGTCTACTGTGTAAACACTTCAGTATAATGTTGTCTAGAAGTACCAAGAGTGGACACTTTCTCTTGTTCCTGAGCTTGGGAGAAAGAATCTGGTTCTTCAACATTAAATAGACGTTAGCTGTGGAGTTATCTCAGGTGCCCTTCATCAGGGTTGGGACGTTTCCTTCTGTGTCTACATTGTTGAGTTTTTAATTAAGAAAGAGTGTAGTAGGACTTTGTCTTTTTTTTTTTTTTTCTTTATTCATTGATGTTATATGATTTTTGGTTTTAATTCTATTATATGTGGATTACATTTATTTAACTCTTCCTGCTTAGAACAAATCTCACTTGATCATGGTAAAGCATCCTTTTTTACATGTTGTTAAGATTTTTTTTTTTAGTGTTTTGTTAAGGATTCTTATGCCCATGTTCGTAAACGGTATTGGTCTGTAGTTTACTTGTAATGTATTGGTTACAAATCATTAATTAAAAAATACCTAGATACCTAGATTGTGGACTTTTCACCATGTTATTGGTGACTGTTGAAATATTTCTCTGTAATGACCAACTCATAAAGGAGTACAATAGGAGTGCCCCATTGAACTTCTAAGGCACTAAGTCTTAGAAAGCAGATGGCCACATCTTTCTCCTGTGGAGTGGCAGGTGGGTTTGAATGGCCATCCTTTCTGTTAGTAGTCAAGTGCTTTACCACCACACCATTGATACATATGCTTAAATGAGGTCGTATAAGAATTAAAGTCACCTAAATATTTTGAAAGTATTTGTTTTTGCTTCGTGTTAGAAAGAGAACACAGAAACACCTGTTTTAAAAATGGAATGACAAAATTAATTCATGAGCATGGTTTGTATCTTTTTCTCCATTAGAACAAATAAATGCTGGAAGTTTTTTCTGACTGTGTGTGTGTGTGTGTGTGTGTAGTACAAGCACTCACTTGTACTCTCATTTACCTGAAAAGCAATGAATATATTATAGTGTGAATACAGTATAAATGAATTTTATGGAGATTAGGCTTGGGTGTGTATTTAAGGCTTTATTACTTTTTGTGATGATTAAGACCTATGCATTCTACAGAAGATAATTGTCACAGTTCCACTAGAGATCCATAGTAATTTATTGCACAGGTTTCTTACTTCTCAAACTGATTTATGTGGTTTACAATCCACTCCAACAAATGGAAACTTAAAGTTAATTAGTGCTTACCATGGGTGGGAAGGGGGGGAACACAGTGGTGCTGTAGGAGAAGTGCTGTACTGCTAATCACAAGGATTGTGGTTCAAGCCCACCAGCTGTTCATGGAAGAAAGATGAGAGCCCTGTACTGGATCACTGTGAGTCAGAACCAATTGGGTAGCACTTACCGACACCAGCGGTGGGAGGCAGGAGTAAAGAGTAATGGTAAATGGTAATGGGGACTCGCATTGATTAAGGGTAGGGTTGCAAGTCAGTTACTAAAAGGGCTGTCAGTAGTGTAAACCTGTAAAAAGTTCAATTGGCAAAAGATGTATTTATAGCAAATAGATATATTTATAGCAGTGATGAAAAAAAAAAAAAATTCTGAGGCTGCTTATGTTCAACCAAACACCTAATATCTCATGAGATTTGGTTTGTTGGTTTGGAGGTTTAGGGTCAATTAGGGTCATGGTTTCATGGGAGACCCCAGTTAATGGACTGATGATATAGTTAGTGCTCCTGTTCTACTTCCTAATTGAATGTATAGTACCTGGGGTTTAAAAAAGTTTGTGAGTGACCATCCAATTGATCTCTTCACCTGGAGCAACAGAGGAAGGCGAGTCAGTAACAGGAGGAAACAGAGGGTGGGGTTAAATGCCTCCATGAACAACGGCCTCCTTTCCTATGAGACCAGAAGAATTGGATGGTGCCTGGCTATGATTACTGGACATTCTGAACAAAGTTTCCATAGAAGAATCTGTTCAAAAGAGAAAAAAAATAAACGAGAGAATTTCAAATTTTCATGGACTGCAGACTTTCTGGAGCCATGGAAGGTGGATGACCCTCTGGAGCTATTGCCTTGAGATCATCTTTAAACCTGAAACCAAAGATTTCCCCTGAAGTCATCTTAAATATGAAGAATAGTTTAGCTTAACTAGTAAACATGTCTGCCTTAAGTATTATCCTCTTTAAAAAGCTGTTTCTGTGAGCTCAAAAAGCCAACAACAATTAGATTACATAGGAACCTTCTTGGACAGTGAGTTGTATGTTAATGAGGAAGAGACAACTTGGAAAATGAGGGTGAGAATGGTTGAACAACTCAAAAGAATATAATTGATGCCATTTAATTGTACATGTAGAAACTGAATGGGCATCTTGTATACTGTCGTCAATAACAACAGATAAAATATAAACAAAAAACCAAAATACCTGTTGTCTTGAAACATCCCTAAGCACGTATCAAAGTTTGTATCTTTAATCTTAGTTCCTTGTGGTGAACTTTAGAACGTCACAGTGCTTTTATATTCATAATCCCATCTGTCATCATTAAAATCCTATAAAGAACTAGTAATGATAATAATTTTTATATGTAATATAATTAAGTGCAAGTAGCTAATAATTTTTAACTTAATAATAATATGCTCTTCATTTGTCAGAAAAACAAAATCGGGCATTGGAAGACCTTTAGGTTTCAGATCTTCATAGAGACAGGGGCAAGATAGTTAACTCTTCGCACCCTGTGTTCTGTTCTATTATTGAAAACCAAATTGTCATTGCCATAAAGGTACCATCTGATGACAGGATTCTGATTTTAGAATGCCAGAATGCCCGTAGACTTTTTGGCATTGTCTTTTGGTATGCAAGAGAAGAAAAAGAGCAGCAGACAGCCATTATATCAATTGTTGTTGTTGTTAAGTGCCGTTGAGTCAGTTCTGCCTCATAGCGACCCTGTATAAGGGTTTCCTAGGAGCAGCTGGTGAGCTTGAACTGCTGACCTTGCAGTTTAAGTAGTTTTGCAGTCTGGTGCATTAAACCACAGTGCCACACCAGGACTACCATCAAATCAGTTCAACTCCTAGTGACTGTGTATAAGATATCCAAAGAGTGGGTAGTGGGTTTGAACCACTTATCTTGTGGCTAGCAGTCCAGCGCTTACCCTGCAGTGCCACGCCAGGACTCTTGATGTCAGATAAGTGTTGAATAAATGATTTCCTGATCTGGATCATGCTGCTGACCCAGCTGTGTGCTGTTGTGAGATTATTTGTGTGGAAGATTCTGGAATCCCTTACAATGAACCTCTTCTTAGAGTTGGGGAGGGAGTGAGGGCACCATCTACTTTTATGTGGTAAAACAATCCTCCCAAGACTTTTTGAAGTCATTCTGCTGACTTGTCTCTGACCTACATAACTTCTGACCAAGGTCCTGTGTCAACATTCACGTCACGTGTCCTTGCTGGTGGCTGAGGAACACGGCAGAGTTTATGTAGCTGCTGCTTCTTTGCTAAAACTCGCTGTCTTCTTACTCGACAAATTGTATTGTCAGAATTAAGTCCAAATGAAATTATTGACAAATCGTGTTCAATAGTTTCTGCAACATCTACAGTGGCACATAAATAAAACCTTCTAGACAGTATATATTTTAGAAGATACAAAGATAGAAGTATGATAGATAATGGCCTGTAAAATGAAAATGCTAGCAGATGTTCCACTCCTACTTGTTTAAAATATTAATAATTTCTTTTTCTAGTAATTTTGAAGCAAAATTTGTTTTATTTTTTAAAAAAATGTTAAGTTTTTGTCCTGTATTTATTTTTAAAAAATTTAAACACCCCGTATATGCGAGGAAGATTACAAAAGCTCATGGAAACATGAAATAAAAGGATAATGAAATTATTTCATTGAATATTTAAAGCCCCTCAATTTTTAAAATTTTAATGCCCGAAGAATATTAAATAATCTAAAATTTGCTTTACTTTTATCATCTGAGGACAATACTTTTTAGTAAGTATTGGCTATGTCTATTTAAAATTTTGCCTGATACCTATAGTGTATTTCAGAATTCCTCAGTGTTTGCCCCACTGACAATTTACACCACAGTTACCAGAAGTGTGTGTTAAAATGCAGAGTCATGGACCTAACTCCAGATTACTAACTCACAAAGGTAGGGTGTAGGGATTGGGATTTTTTTTTTTTTTTTTAAATAAAACCTCCCATAGATTCTAGTAGACTGTCGAGTTAGAAACCCACTGCGTATTAGATAGCAGCTCAACCAGAATCATAAATAATCTGCGTTTAGCCTCTGGTACTATTTAAGCAGGAGAAGGATGAGGCTTTCTGCTCCCATAAAGATTTACAGCCTTGGAAACCCTACATAGGGGTTGCTATGAGTCGGAACCAGCTCCATGGCATGTAACCACCACCACCATCACTATTTAAGACAGGTAAACTTCAGGGAAATTATTACATTTCTGCTTCTGAGGTAGCTAATAATAGTAGTTAGGTACCTGAAGGATGTGTAGTACTTGGAGTATCTGAAGTGCTCAAGTCTTATCACTGGCAGCAGGGGCAGGCATAGAGGTGCTTGGTGTTTTTATCATCACAACAGAATTACGTCACTCTGGGACTTGTTAGCTGATGTTGCCTTTGCCTCCCAATCATGATAATGCCACGCACAACACACTGCCAGGATGCCTGGTTGTGCGCCAGCCTCATGATCAGTTGTAAATTGGACCGTTGTGATCTTCATGGTTCCCATGGCTGATTTGTAGTCCATAGATGTCCAGGTTTTTCATCCTAGCCTGTCTTAGTCTGACAGTATGCTGCTGAGACCTGTTCAGTGTCATTGTGACATCACTGATAAGCAGGTGATGACTGTGCACATTGACCTTGAACCACTCATCTACAACTGCCCTTTGATAGCTATTCATACCAAAGAACCCCTCACTGCCATCTGGTCTAGTCTGACTCACAGTGACCCTGTATAGGGTTTCTGAAGCTGTAAATCTTTATAGGAGAAGAAAGCCTCATCTTTCTCCCAGGGAACAGCTGGTGGGTTTGAACTGTCAGCCTTGAGGTTAGCAATCCTGTATGCCACCTAATAACATTGTAGCACTGTAGGATAAAGCACTGGACTGCAAGGTTGGTTTGAACCAAAATTAGTGGTTCAAACTCAACCTGCTGCTCCTTGGAAACCCTATACAGGGTCGCTATGAGTCTGAATCAATTCAATGGCACTTATAATTTAGTTATATCTAGTTTTTTAGTTGTTGTTGTTAAGTGCTGTTTGAACCTGTTCTGGATCATTGTTGTTAAGTGCCATCAAGTCGATTTTGACCTATACCGATCCTGTATAGTGTTTTCAAGGAGCAGCTGGTGAGCTTGAACCACCGATATTGCAGTTCAAACGACTTTGCAGTCTGATGCATTAGCCCACAGTGCCACACCAGGACTCTGTTCTGGCTCATCACAACACTTTATAAGCTTTCCAAAGTTAACAGCGGGTAGGTTCGAACCGCCAACCTTGTGGTTAGCTATTCAGTGCTTATCCTGCAGCATTACACTGAGTCCTAATGTCTAGTAATGGCCTTCAGTAGAAATGTTTTGAGAGATCAAGTAATTGGGATTGCTAGTTCATGGTTGTGTGAATTTGACTGTAGGTACTTTTCTTTGTGTATTTCTTTTTCTTAAGTGTCTTGGGTCTTTTTCTGCATACCTGTTTCATTGTCTTCACTTGATTCCCTCACACTTCACCTTGCTTATTTAACTGGTCATAGGAGTGTATCCCATGAGTCCTGTGTTTATCCAGTATAACTAGCACAACAGTGAACATTTTTTCTTAAAAAAATACACAAACCAAACCTTTCAAAACTAAAACCGAGAAATTCTTTATTTATGTGCCCCTTGATTAATATTTCTATTAGGTCACCGACTCTTCAATAAGGAAAAAAAAAAAAATCCTGCCCCCTTTTTTTCTGGCCTCTCTGTGTTGCTGTCTTAAAATGTTGGAGTAGATAAAATTCCCCTGATGTTTCCTACTCATTCTAAATTTGGAATACACCTACAGTATTCTTTTAGGCTTTATTGTTTCCTAAAGCATCTATTTAAATACAGTGCTAAAGCTGAAACGGAACACTGTTATTGTGCCTAAGAATACTGTGTGTAATGGAGCAGTAGATTAGACCTCATTGCCATCTTCATAACCATGTGAGCAGCCAGCCAAGTTGGTGCTTACCAAAACTTGGAATAAAACAAATATGACTTAGAAAGTTTCCTTTTACTTTTAGTATTTTCTAAGCTGAAGCAGCATGAAGGTGGTGATTTACAGAAGTATGTGAGAGTCCCAGTGTGGTGCTGTAGGATAAGCACTGGACTGCTAGCCCACCAGCTGTTCTTTGGAAAGCCTCTACAGGGTTACTATGAGTTGGAACTGACTCAGTGGCCCCAAAACAACATGGGTTTATCTATCTTAATATTTATTGGTTTCTTTCACTTAAGAGTCTTCACAAAAATCAGCAAATAGTATTTTGTATTACTTCAAAAAGTTTGTCATATGGTGGAAAGAGGCACACATTCCTAGGGTATAAATTTAACTCGTTAAATATATAAGCTGAGGCCTAGTTATTCACCCTAATGCATATCTTCTAACACTCTAATCTCTGTGTTCTAAGAGACATTTTCCCTTGATTCTATTTAGCAGTTATTTCATTAGCTTTATGTGATGTTGTTGTTGTTAAGTGCCGTCGAGTCGGTCCCGACCCATAGCGACCCTGTACAGGGTTTTCGAGGGTGTAAATCCTTACGGGAGTAGAAAGCCTCATCTTTCTCCCGCGGAGCGGCTGGTAGTACCAGCTTTATGTGATAGATATTATATATTAGATTATATTACGTTTGTCTTTCTGTCTATCTTTCTGTCTGTCTAAATTAAGCTAGAAATGTTGGTGACGCTGTTGGATAAGAACCGAACTGCTAATCACAAGGTCAGTGATTTGAGCCCATCTAGCTGTTCTGCAGAGGAAAGGTGAGGCTGTACATCTTCATGGGAGCATAAAGCTTCATCTTTCTCTCTCATCGGTTCCCATGAAGATGTACAGCCTCAGAAACTCTGTACATCTTTGCTGTGCGTTTAAACGGACTCAGTGGTACACAATAATGACAACAACATATATTAAGTTGATTGTATGAAATTGCTATTATTCAACTGTTTTTAAGTAACAAAATATGTCAAGTTCATATGGTTTCACCTAATATATGTTTCAAAAGTTAATGGATTCAACTTTGGATCTTAAAATATGTTTGAGTTACATAAAGTACAACTTAGACATGGATTTATGTGCCTCTGTCTTAGAGCATTTGCAGGGCTTTGCACAAGAGAGTGTGTTTAATGCTTGTTGAAATGTCTTCATTTGGCTATGTCAAAGTTATCTTTATTCCTTAAAAGAAAAAAACAGTCAAACAAAAATAGTTGATGTGGAAATGATGTCTGGCTTCTTAGTGACACCCTTTTAAACTCTTGCGATTTTGAGTCCACTGTGTACTTGTTCAGACCATTTTGATATTGTTGTAGGTAACAACAGTTAAATTGACTGTGTTCCTTTTAAGCTAAGAAACCCTGGGGGCACAGTGGTGAAACGCTTGGCTGCTAAACAGGTCAGCAGTGCAAATTCACCAGTGATTCCATAGGGAAATCGACATTCATTGATCCAGTCCCATTAAGATGACTTGGAAATTTTAGGGGGCACTTCTACTCTGTACTTTAGGGTCACTATCTGTTGGAATCAACTGGATGGTACTTAACAATGATGACAACACTTTGTTGAAACATTTGTGTTTATTTTGTATGCACTTATTGTATTTTACTTTATTTAATGCAAAAGTAATAATGCTTTTGTTTTTTACTTTGCCTCTGAAAAGTTTTTGCCAATTTATTCTTTGGTTGGAGATCTCTCAGTGTGTCTTTTTACCCATCTCTGGAAATGTACCCTGGCTTTCTTTATTCACTTGTGGGGAAAAAAATCCTTTCCTTCTTTTGAAGTTATGTTTTGTGCTTGCTTAAAGGTCCAGCTAAATCAAAGGAGATAAACGTTGAACTGACAACCTTGGACGTCCCTGCTCTTTTGCCAAAAATAGCAAACTAGATACTTATCTTGTAAAAAATATGCATATATGTATCCTCATGAAAAACTCTGGTATTTGGTTATTCTTAGAGAAATAGAAGCTTAAGTCAACTTGGGAGATGTGGGGGGAAGGAAACAAAGTACCACATGGAAGGAATGGAGAACATTGTATTTTTTCTTTATTGACAGACTCTCTAAAACGTTTGTTGGTTTTCAGTAGGTGTTATCTTTAATTTACTACCATATGATCACATTTTTTTTTAAGTTTTTATTGTGAATTGCATGATAGTTTATGTGGTAGAATATCAGTTTTACACCATCACTTCATTGCATTGTTTACAATCTCCGTACATCATCATTCAACAGTATTTGCTTCTATTCCCTCTGCTTTTGTGTGTGTGTGTGTGTGTTTTATTTTGGGGGGGGGGTGGAGGCAGGGAATGCACACAAAAACACTCAGGAATATATAATAATTTAAACAACCAAAGGCACTTTTCTGCAAGCCTACCAACTGGTTGCCAACACTCAGTCTTTCTCTTTCCATGAGTCTAGAGTCCTTAGCTGCTCTCTTTCTCCATGTCCTTATCTCTATCTCCATCTCTGTTATCACTGCTTCTCTGGATAGGGTCTCACATTCCGCTTATGCTCTTCTCCCTTGATGGCCCTAAAGTCCTTTATTTCTGCACTGTAAGATTAACTACTCCCCTGTTTTTGTTACAAAACTTGTACCTTTACAATTGTGACAGTTGTAATTAGTCATGATAATGATTACTCACTGTTGAATCATAAGAATCTTATCCCCATCTCCTTTTATCAGACCCATATAGACAAGTTGAAAACTATTCAGTGGGGACTCTACCCTCCTCTGCACACTCTTAAGCTACACTCCATCTTGAAAACTTATAAGCCAGTCACTTCATGCCTTCATCACCTACCCCTCCCCTCCGTTTTAGGTAGCCAATGTCTTAAGTTGCCTGTCCCATTCTACTTTGTACACAGAGGGGATAGGATTGATAGTTGATGTGATATAATCACATTCTTAACTGTTTATAATGTGTCTTTTTACATTCACTTAAACATTTTTTTCATAACTGGAATAAATTTTACATGTAAAAAGATTTTGGAAATGGAGTAAGAAAGCTTAGTCTGAATGTAGTAAAATATTCTACAGCATCCTGTATAGAAATGTTCATGCTTATGGGAATTTCTTTTATCATTGAACAAATAGTTTTGTAGCAAAATGCTCTTAATTACATAAAAAAAGTTAAGATTGGCTCTATGATTAAGCATATGTAGAGAACGTTTTTTATATTTAGGCACATAAACATCATGGATAGACATACAGTTGAAATTTGTAGTTTTAATAATTAAAATAGGTGAGTTATTTTCAGACATTCTTTGGCAAGAGTAGAGAACAGTTTGTTGTAAATCTATGAATTGAGGTTTTTCCATGCCTGTGTATAATAACCTATATGTGTTTTGGTTGTTTCAATAGGTAATTCTGTAAAACAGAATAGACTTTACTGAGTGTAGATTGTAAACTTAAAGGAGCAGAAATCTGCTTCATGGCAAATCTATAATTTTTTGTTGAGTGAATGGTTGAGTTGATAAATATCTATTTGTTGCTTACACCAAATGATGAGTTCCTAGGAGTATAGAAAAGTATAGTAACATTAAACATGGTTCTTGAGATTGTAAAAGGAAGTAATGACCAAAACTATACGTATTAATAACTAGAGAATGAGTAGTACTGAAATCCTGTAGTACTAAAGGTAATTCTTAATGAAAAATGAGAGTTGAGATGAAAAGAAGGCAGCAGTAGTGATAATAACATTAATTATAGAATACTTATTTTACACCTTAACTGTGTAAAGTGTTTTACGTATATTGTCAGGGAATCTTTGTCATGAAGTTATTGCTATTATCTCCATTATTCCTTGTGAGTTAATCAACATTTAGTGCCTTGCAGAGCCAGATTATGAGACCCTTTTCTACTACTTTGCTGTAACTACTTTGTAAGTTACATAGGGTTGCGTGAACCAGGTTTGACCTGTCTTTGGACACCTGTAGACCCAGTAGAAGACTTGGACACCTCCAAAACCAGAAGTGTAACTCACATACTTCTGTAAACAGACCTCGAGTCCTATCCACTAGGATCAGTTCAGAGATGGGAGTAGGGAATATTGTAGACTATTTCATGAAGGGGGCTTCCTTTGTCTCTGCCCTCATCTGTGTCAACATTTAAATCAACCATATTTTAGTGATATTTTTAAGCTGATCAGTTTTTGTTATACGAAGTGCTTTATGATGCATCTATGCAGTGTTGTTAAATACAAAAGAAAGTGATAAACATGACTTCTATTGTATTTGAGTTTCTTTTTTATTTTTAATAATTTGGAAACTGATATTATTGATTGATTTCTGCTGGTTCAAGTTTTTTCACCTTGAGAAGTTTTTACTATTGTTGTTTTAGCCCAGTCCTCAGAAATTCAGTCAATAGGTTTTGGATGGAGCTTAAAGAATTGTTTAAAAACCCACTGGTGCTTCTGATGGTAGGCCAGATTTGTGAACCACTATCCCAGCAGAATTTTCTGTTCAAAGTCCAAAACAGTACCAGCTTCAGGGATTGGTAAGAGAACAGCAGATCTTTCTAGTTTATTGAGAGAGGACTTTGAATAACTGCACAAATACAGTTTTCCAAAATGTGTACTTTTTTTTTTTTTTTTAATCCAAGCAACGCAAGCCTCCGTCCCTTCCCTGCATTTTCGTAAGAAAGCGATACTATTTTTAATTATTTTTCACAGCACCATGTAAAGAAAAAAAAAGCATGTTGTTAAGTGCCAATGACTTGTTTCTGACTCATAGTGACCTTATGTAGACTTTCTAAGGAGTGGCTGGTGTATTTGAACTGTTGGCTGGTGTATTTGAACTGTTTACCTTGGTTAGGAATCCAGTGCTTAGCTACAGTGCCACTCCATAGTTATGTTGTTGTTGTTGTTGTTGTTGTTGCTAGGTGCCATCGAGTCAGTACCGACTCATAGTGACCCTATGTACAACAGAACGAAATACAGACCTGTCCTGGGCCAACCTCACAATTGTTGATATGCTTTGAGCCCATTGCTGCCTCCACTGTGCTAATCATTCTTTGTTGGGGGTCTTAATCTTTTTCTGACCCTCCACATATCATCCCTCCTGAAAATATGTCCGAAGTATGAGAGACGAAGTTTGGCCATCCTGGCCTCCAAGGAGCACTCTGGCTGCACTTCCTCCAACACAGATCTGTTGGTTCTATTGGCAGCCCATGGTATTTTCAATATTCTCCTCCAACACCATAATTCAAAAATGTCAATTCTTTTAAGGTCTTCCATATTAACTGTCCAGCTTTCATATGCGTATGAGATTATTGAAAATTCCATGGCTTGGGTCAGGTGCACCTTAGTCCTCAAGCTATCTTAGCTCTTCACAACACTTTAAAAAGGGCTTGTGCAGCAGATATGCCTCAGGCGATACGTCATCTCATTTCTTGACTTTTGCTTCCATGAGTTGTTTTATGAGTTGTATTAATGGTTGTTTATAGCTGTTTCTCTTCATTTTGAGTTGTGCTCCATCATCAGTTGAAGGTCCCATGAACTATACTCCCACAGGCTTTACTCCATTCGCATCATCACCTTCAGCTATACTTTGAGGAGGCAGCTCTTCCCCATTTGCATTTTGAGTGCCTTCCAACCTGAGGTGCTCATTTTCTGGCACTATATCTGACAGGGTTTTTCTGATATTCATAAGGTTTTCAGTGACTAAATTTTCAGAAGTAGTTTGTCACTCCTTCTTCCTAGTCTGTCTTTGAAAGCTCATCTGAAACCTGTCTACCATGGGTGACCCTGCTGGTATTTAAAATACCAGTAGCATAGCTTCCAGAATCACAGCAACTCACAAGCCACCACAGTACGAGACAAACTGACAAACGAGTGGTGGACTCCATAGTATAGTGCTTATGAAAATACCTTGCAGTAGTTGGTGGTTAGAAAACAAATATGGAAGGTGCGCTCATGTTATTTGTTTAAAAATATGATAGTGGGGGAGGTGGGGGAAGTGTAGGGAGAGGGTTTCTGGGATTATACCCTTTGGGTGGTTGATGATGCATGGAGGGGATTGGAACCATGGCAGTGAGATGATATAAGATGGAATGAATGTAAAACTAAAGTTCTCCCATGTAAACTATCATATAATTCACAATAAAACATTTAAAAAATATGATAGATTTGCTTCAGTTCAGGCTCTTTGCTATTCAATATATATATTTAAAGTTTTCTTTTTCTTGTTGTTCCTATTTTGCATACCATTCCCATTGTGAAAATATTTTGTACATTTTAAGAAATATTTACTTAGTAAACATTTTTATGGAGTGCCAAAATGGTAGTTTCATGCCATTGTGTCGATTTTGACTCAGTGGTGACTGTAATGTATTTTCTCCAGTGATTTCAATGGTGGTTTCAATTTGCCACCCTTTCTCTAGCAGCTGAGATTTTCACCATCGCGTTGTCTCCAGCCGCACTGCTGTCCGATACATTCCAACCCATAGCTACCCTATAGGACGAAGTAGAACTGCCTAGAGGGTTTCCAAGGCTGAAACTCTTTATGGAAGCAGACTGCCACGTCTTTCTCCCAGGGAACAGTCATTGGATTCCATCAGCTGACGTTTCAGTTATTAGCTAAATGCTTAATCATTGTGGCACTAAGATGCCTTATTATGAAAATAAACTCTAGAATCCCCATTGTCCTTTCTTTTTATCTACATTTTAATATTCTTGAAGGCATCGACTAACAAGCGCATGTGACCAAGTAGAGCTGCCCAGGAGGGTTGTCTTAGCTGCTCACTTTATGGGAGCAGATGCCCAGGTTTCTGCAGAGTTGCTGTGTGGCTTTGAACAGCCAGTGTCTTGGTTAGGAGCTGAGCAGATAACACTAGTGCTTCTGGAAATCCTCAGCATTGTGCCCTAGTGAACCTGATGAGGTTTTTGTTTCTGAATCTTAAAATTGGTTGTACGATATTTCCTATGAAGGGTTGTTGTTGTTGTTGTTGTTAAGTGCCATCAAGTCAGTTCTGACCCATAGCGACCCTGCACAGGGTTTCTGAGGGTGTAAATCTTTATGGGAGTAGAAAGCCTCATCTTTCTCCTGCAGAGCGGCTGGTAGTTTCCAACTGCTTGACCTTAAGGTTTGCAGCCTGATTCGTAACCACTACGCTACCAGAACACTTGGTAGCGTAGGTGATTTTAGTAAGGGGAAGTTATTATTTAGAACATATTTATGGATACCCCTATGAATCCCAGATTATGCTGTGTTGCGTTGGTTCCGACCCATAGCGACTCTATAATGGGTTTCTGAGGAGCAGCTGGTGAATTTGAACCACTAACCTTGTGATTCAAACCATCCTTGTGGTCAAGTTCTTATCCTACAGCACCACACCAAGACTCCAGCATTTAATTTGACTGGAGAACAGAAAAGCTATTTGGAGTTATTAGGCAGTATTTTGAATTATTGCTCTGAAAGATTGTGCTATTATTTATTTTGTGTCAGAATGTTTTTCACATGATCATAGAGAATAAAAGTGCATCATTAATTACAGTTTGAGCTGCTCATACACTTGTGGGTTGTGTATATTTCCAAATCACCGCACATTGAGGGGAATTTAATAAAACAAATAATTAATCTTTCTAAAAGAGTTGATGGTTTAATTAAGTTACAGTATTAACTTCATAGCCATTTATAATTATGGCTTACAATAGTTTTACTATTGCTTTAAACAGTTTGGAAAAACATTTTCATTCGATGGAAATCTCTTCTCATACTGTCATTTTTCTTTTGGGGTGGCAATTATGTGCTTTTGAGGAAAGTGTGACTAGGTTTTGAAATGGGATTGCTTAATTTGGTGAGCTTTTTTTGTGATGAAATTGATGAAATAGGATACCAAGTATTTTAAGAAGTGACATTTTGGTCATACACTTGGCTCCTTTATTGTAAATATGGTTGCCTCCGGAGGAAAACCACTATGTGGGCCTGCTCTTTTAAGTACCAGAGCCCCCAGGTCCCACACTAATTGTTCCTTCTAGTCTAGTTTCTTTTCCCTGGTGGGTTGGGACACTTGTTTTTTAAAAAAAAACAACAAAAACAAAACAAAACACAAAACAAACTAACAAGCAAAACCCCACATGCAGTCCGTGCAGTATTGTAAAAACATACTACATCTTCCTAGATCTATCTATAAGGCAGATCAAGGAAGCCAGGCCATCGGTTTGTTTCATCAGCCGCACTTATGTTCCAGAGCAAAGTAGAGGATGTAATTTATAGTTTAAAAGAACAAATACGCCCCTTTTTTATAGTTGAGAAGATATGTAGATAAGAAGAGTGTTAAGTAACTTAATGGGTGGGACAGGGAAAAGTGGGTGGAGAACACAGTTCAGACATTCTTGGAGAAAGTAACAGTCTCTTTGTAAACTCTGCCCCTATTCCTCTTGTAAAAAAGGCCAGACAATTCTAACACTTCTAAAATGCTCTCTTAAATAGTGTTTCCGTTTATTCTAACAGTGAGTTTGTGATTTATAGCAATTTTGAGTGGCTCATCTAAGGATGTTCCTGCCACCAGTGATGGAGACAAAGCTAGGATTCAAGATTTCTGACTCTTAGGCCCATTTCATGTCCATTCATCACACTTAGTGATTCACACAACTTAATAATTATCCCTCACTCCTAAGGTACAATATTGGCAATTTCTGTATTAGACTTTTTATCATTTAAAATAATTCTCACGATTTTTGAATTTTGGAAGCAATTAAAGTGATAATTCTGCCAGTGTGCAGTGTACCCTTGACGTGGAGAATGTGAGAGATAAAAAGAGATTTCACATAACAAAATAACATATTAGTCTTTTGAGGAAAACTGATAATCTAAGTAGTTGTTAAGTGCCAAGTCAGCTCCGACTCATGATGACCCTGCATAAGGTTTCTGAGAAGTGTATGGTGAGCTTGAACTGATGATCTTGCAGTTCAAACCAACCTTGCAGTCTAGTGCATTAACCCATAGCGCCACACCAAGACTCTGGCAGTCTAAGTAGAATCATGAAAAACACTCATCTTGCAAATATAGAATTAAGAAAGAAGATTTACTTAAATTTTTGCATGTAGCAGTTTTATTTAGATGTACTTCACATACCATGCATTTCATCCATTTAAAGTGCAGAGTTCAGTTTTTAGGATATTCCAAGTTTTGCTAACATTCAATACAGTCAATTTTGGATGATCAGAAAACCTACTTTGAAGGAGACATCTGTTTTGCTTTTTTCCCAGTTTTTTGGTACTACAAAAAAATTATAGACAATTATTAGACTTGGTGTGGTGATAGAAGATTAGCATTACACTGCGAACCACAAGGTCAGCAGTTCAAACCTACCTGCTCCTCCCAGAAACTGTATACAGTCACTGTGAGTCAGAACAAACTCGTCAGCACTCTACTACATACGAGCAACAAGAGCAGAATAATTAATCTTCGAATTAGAGTCAGAATTTTGCATTTGAAAATCTTTAGTATTTTCATTATTTCTCAGTCATTAAGGATATTTACATCTTCAGCGTACTAATAAAGCTCCCTTCTCTCTCTGCTTTTTGTTTATTTAATATCAAGGACTTGCTGACGCTCCACTCCTGTTCTTAGAGGCTTCTGATGAGGAAGGTGGCATGGAGGATGTGTGTTTAAACAACGAATGAGTGTGTCTTGCGTATATATATCTGTGAGTGTCATACATGGTTGCAATGGTAGTTTAGATTTCTGTTTTATCAAGTCCACAGTGGGCTTCATGCTACTGACTTTGTAGATTATTATTAATGATAGCTTGCTGTTGTTAAGTGCCATCAAGTTGGTTCTGACTCATAGCGACCCCATATAGGGTTTCTGAGTAGCGGCTATTGGATTTGAACTGCTTACTTTGTGGTTTAAACTGATCTTGTGGTCCAGTGCTTATCTTACAGCAACACAACAGGACTCAATGTTAATGAGCAGTGATTCTCAATTATTCATGCACATTAGATTCCTACAGTTATTTTCAAAATGCCTATATTTTTACCTGCTCCCTAATTTGTAATTTAATTGGTAATTTAATCTGACATTAAATTATTAAATGTTGAAATATTAATGAAATTAGTAAGTAATGAAAATACTAAAGATTTCAAACACAAAATTCTGACTCTTAATTTGAAAACTGGTACCATTGAGGTACCAGCCAGTGGCTCCCTGCCTGATTCTAATGTGTGGTCAGGATTATGCACCACTGTTTCAGGATCTTGCTGTCAAAATTTAGTAACAGAAAACTATAGCTTAATTTTAAAGCTAGATTACCCTTTGTCCATCTGTCTGACAGTTCAGGAAAAGGAACTGATTAAATTAGAGCCTGGTTAGAAAATAGGGAAGGGTGGGATGGGGTGGGGGGCTGAAGTTTTGGCCGTGTTTAACACTTGTCTGCTGTACAGAAGCATCTACATTCTTCTTCCCTCTTTCTCCCTGCCCTTTTTCCTTTCCTTGCCTTCTTTTTCTTCCATTCCTTCATTCCTTCATTCATTTAGCATTTATTAAATGCCTACTGTCTGTTCTAGCACTGTTTTAAACCCGAGGATATAAATACAATTTGGAGTGTTTCTTACACTTAAGTTGGCTAAAAAGGCCTGATAAATATTTGTTGAATTGAATAGAACTACAGCTGAGCCCTTTTGGCATACTGCTGTCCTGGGCCTCAAATCCTTTGTAGAAGTTAGCCTTCTTGATATGCCGGAACATTCCAGGCATTGTCTGTAACTTTGTCATTTGTTTGTGTTCTTATTACCCCTTATATTTAGGGACACCCCAACTTTAGTCAGGCCATAATCCATCAAGTGAAGTAGGTGAGGATTGAATTATTAGGGTAAAAAATACCTAGAAACTTAAGATCTCACTACTCTAGGAATCACAAACCTACCAACATCTTTCTCTGCATTTGGGGTAAACTCAGTCAAGTCAGATAACAGGAAGAGGAGGGGCATTGTGACTGATGAGTTATAAGTCAAAAAAATGCTACCTGGGGAGAACGTCTACAGATTTTCTTAAAATAGTTCCGTACAAAGGAAGTATGTTCTGCCTTGTTGTTGTTGTTGTTAAGTGCCATCGAGTCGGTTCCGACCCATAGCGACCCTGTACAGGGTTTCCGAGGGTGTAAATCTTTACGGGAGTAGAAAGCCTCATCTTTCTCCCGCGGAGCAGCTGGTAGTTTCGAACCGCTGACCTTAAGGTTTGCAGCCCGATTCGTAACCACTACGCTACCAGAGCTCCTTAATTAATATTATTTACAATTTATTTCTATAGACTTTGTACTGTGGAGCTTTGGTGGCACTGAGGATAAGCCCTAGACTGTGAACCACTAGGTCAGCGGTTCTAGCCCACCACCCACTCGACAGGAGAAAAATGAGACTTTCTGTTCCCACGAAGATTTACAGCTTCAGAAACCCTTGGGATGGATGGACTTGGTGGGACTTAACAAAAACAACAAATAGGTAGCAAGAAGCTTTGATGGCAAATAGGTTAAACACTAAAATACTAACTGAAAGATTAGAACCCACTGCCACCCTCACGATTCTAAGTCTAATGCTTGCCCTACAGTGCCACCAGCACCCCGTATTATTAACATGTGATAATATGAATAATATAAACTTCTTTAATGGAGTGATTTTTAACAGTTCTGCCTTTACTTTGTAAGTGAAATGTACTCATTGGGTGAGGTTCTGTGGTGACCAGTCATCTCTGATATCAGATTTGATTATTTGTATTTTGGCAGTTTGACTTGCTCAGTCCATTTTGCAAATAATTTGTGTGTGACTTTTAGAGGATTTTGTTTGTGAACCCTTTAAAGATGCCAAAGGAGTTTCTATTTGGCCACCATTAGAACAAAGCTTCCTAATTTCAGCGTCATTAAGTCAGCAGCTGGTGCAACTGAATTCACAGGAACAAGCGGAGTTATTGACTGTTTGCGCTAAAAAAACGCCCTGAACAAAGCATTTCCTTAAGCAGCATTGAGCAGGATTTGGAACTTCCTATGTCTCAAAAAAAAGTCTTAGAAAGATTTACGGAAGTCTAAAGGTCAACATTGCTGCAATTGATTTTTCCTTCTCAATCCCTGGCAATGGACTCCTTTAAAAGAATACTGCATTTAAAAATCATATGTTCAGAAACCCTGGGCAAAATACCATAAAGTAACTGGTAAAGTTGGTGGTCAGCTCAGTTTCCCCTGGACACTATTTTCAGCATCACCAGAGGAGTATGATAACACGCATCCAGGCTAATTTCATAACAAGCAAGTTTAGAAACGCTAAAGCATGCACTGTAGCAAGTATATACTGTTTTAACAAATACACTGTTTAGGTCCTTGCAGATAGTAAACAGGAAGAATCATATGTATGAATATATATTTTTAGTGTACCTATAAAATGCTTGGAAATAGAGATTTAGTAATACTGTTATCAAGAACTTATTCATTTTCATAGTAATTATGAATTCATTATTTTTTCATAAGAATTCTTTCATCATTTTTTTTTTTTTTTTTTAAGTCAACATGTACCATGTGTTAAGTGCTGGTGATTATGTGCTGTGGAGTTGCCTCCAACTTGTAGATACCCTCTATTGTGTTTCTGAGGCTGTATATCTTTTCAGGAGCAGAAAGCCTTATCTTTCTCTCACGGAAGAGGTTGGCAGTTTCGATCTGCTGACCTTGAGGTTAGTAGCCCGACTCGTAGCCACTATGCTACCAGAGTTCCTTATGTGTTAAGTACTTACAGGTTTAAAGAAAGTGCATTGTAATATACATGCAAACTAATAATAAATGAATGTGGCGCATAATTTGTGGTGCAGATGAGTGGTATAGATTTGTTCTCATATGTTTCATTTTCAGATAAATTTGTATTTCTAGTAAAAATTCCTCTTGTATAAAGAACTTGGAGCTCATAAATCTCTGTACACTATGCCTGCATTCTGTAATCTGTGATCTAAATTTCTGCGGTAGGTTGTTGAATTGTTTTTTGAGGGAGGAGAATTTAGTCGAAGAGATGTTATTTACTAGATTATAGACTATTTTACACTCTTCTGAGTGCTGCACATGATTAACATGCTTGGCTGCTAACCAAAAGCTGGAAATTGGAGGCAACTCAAAGGTGTTTTGGAAAAAAGGCCATGTGATCTACTTCCCAAAACTATGGTGCACAGGTCTACTCTGACATACATGGCCTCACCATGAGTTGGGTTGACTTG
>NW_006408581.1:17233362-17245275 GCF_000296735.1 Chrysochloris asiatica | reverse complement strand
CCCAGGATCAGACATTGTTTCGTTCTGCTGTGCATGGGGTCGCTATGAGTCGGTTCTGACTCGATGGCACCTGACAACAACAACAAGTATATATATATATATATGCCATTAGACTCTTAATATAGGTCAGCAGTTCAAAACTACCAGCTGTTCCGCAGGAGAAAGATGAGGCGTTCTGCTCCCGTAAAGACTTACAGCCTTGGAAACCCTGTACAGGGTCACTATGGGTCGGAACCGACTCGACGGCACTTAACAACAACAACATAGCAACCTTATGTAACAGCAGAACGAAACACTGCCCGATCCTGGGCCAGCCTCACCACTGTTGCCACAGTTGAGGCGATTGATGCTGCCACTTGGCCAATCCATCTCGTTGTGGATCTTCCTAATTTTCTTTGACCCTCTACCTTACCAAGCATGATATCCTTCTCCAGTGACTGGTCCCTTGTGACAATATGTCCGAAGTATAAGAGATGAAGTTTGGCCATCTTGGCCTCCAAGGAGCACTCTGGCTGCACTTCTTCCAAAATGGATTTGTTGTTTCTTTTAGCAGCCCATGGTACTTTCAATGTTTTCCTCCAACACCATAACTCAAAAGCATCAATTCTTTTGTGGTCTTCCTTATTCACTATAAAGGCACTACACTGTGTCAGCACCATGGCCAATTCTGCAGAGTTTTGTTGTCAATGACTCCTTTAGCATACTGCACTAACATTTTAATGTCGAACTGTCCACTTACAGTAGCCCTCTACAGAATTTCCAAGAAGCAGCTGGTGGACTTGAACCGCTGACCTTGTGTGTTTGAACTACCGACCTTGTGGTTCACAATCCAGTGCTTATCATACCATAAGTCCTAAATCCATATTGTTGTTGTTGTTAAGTGCTACCCTCTATAGGGCTTTCTAGGAGCAACTGGTGAGCTTGAACTGCTAACCTTGTGTTTCAAACCGACCTTGCAGTCCAGTGCATTAACCCACAGTACCACACCAGGACTCAAATCCATTTTTTTGCTTTAATCTATATTAACCTAACAGGTGAAGTACATAATTTATATAAATTTGTAACCTGCCATGTATCATTTTCTGTTTCCTTTTTTCTATATCTTATGTAAGATAATGGAATTATAATAAAATAATGAAATCTTATTTCATTATATTCCATTCCATTTTTCCATGAACTTTCTGAAGCCCCCATGTACATTTCTCCGAGGTTGTAATGCGATATAGCTGGGCGTGCTGCTGCCAGGATTTGGTAGACATATTGTGATGTGAAATCTGTAATTATTTAGTTCATATTGCTAGATCTAAAAGTACTATTTTCATATATCATTTCCCCATTCTCACAGTCATTGAATTGTAAATAGGTATCATCTTTAATCTTTATTAAGTTTGGGTGGTAAGTATTATGAGTACCATCACAGTCCTACAAAGGCAATGTCTGTTTTATTTTTAGTTTTATGAGGGTGATGCTTATATTTTGTTAATGTGTGTATGAATGTTAAGATAAAAGGGATCTCTTCTTATGTCTTGTTCATAACTGAGTACTGAACCAGCCTCCTTAGTTTACTAATAGCCAGGAACCCATGATAGGTAAACATAAAGTGGATCATTTTCATTCATAAGTTGATTTATCCAATAGTTGTCTGTAACAGAGGATTCCTGGGGTGAGATAAGCACTAGATTGCAAGGTCAGTTTGAACTGCACAGTCAGTGGTTCAGACTCACCAGCTGCTCCTCGGAAACACTATACAGGGTTGTCATGAGTCAGAACTGACTTGATAGCACTTAACAACAGCATCCATAACAGAAGCAGCATATACCCTCTCCTATCAGTGGTTCCATCGGAGACAGATGAGGCTTTCTGCTCCCGTAAAGAATTATAGCCTCGGAAACCCAGTACAGGGTCATTATGAGTCGGAACCGACTCCACTGCATGTCACCACCACCATCACCACCACCAAAGATTTATAGCCACAGAAACCGTGTACAGGGTCGCTATGAGTGAGAACTGACTCCACGGCTTACCACCACCAGAGTGTCTGGGGTCTCTTGCATTTCCCACAGTGAGAGTTTCAAAACTGCATTTCTCGTCTCACTCCTTCCACCAGAATAATGAGGCTCACTCGTACTCTCTCACAGATCAACACCTATTTCATTGAAACAGTAGATCATGGAAGTTAGAAAGCCCCTCAGCTCTTTACCAGTCTGCATACCTATTACTACTTAGTTCCATCTTCCTCTCCTTTCTTTAGACTGAAGAAGATGAGTGTTTTTGGCCAGTTTTGACTGGAACTGTTAATCTGATCTGGTCCTTTTCTAGCTTCTCTGAGATTTTGGTGGTTCCGTTGTACCCTTTCTAGATCTCCTCAAAGTGACTTTCCTCTCCACTGACTCTTTCTTTTTAGTCTGTGAAAATCTCAAGAGATTTTCTTCCTTGATTTTGTTTTCATTTCCTAAGGAAGGCTCTTCCTTTTCCTTCCCTTAAGGAAGCTTTCTTAGAAAAACTTGTTTTACCTTTTTCATATTCTGTTCACTCTCCAACTCAAGGCACTTGAGCTTTTTGCACCATGTAATGCACGCAAACGTTTGCAAACATAAGTTGTAATTTTATTTGACCTTGCTTTTGCATTTGACGTGGCTCATTACTCAGGTTTTTTTTTGTTGTTGTTGTTTTTTTCTCTTGGCCCCCATGCTATTCCCCACGCTACTGCCACTTCCTTTCGAACTGTCACTTCTTAAACTCCTTCATGGGGTTCTCCTTTATTTCTTGCCCCTAAAATTGATAGTTGGAGAGGATTCATCGTATCCCCTCCTTTCTACATTTACCCTCCCTTGTTGTTGTGGTTATGTGCCGTCTCATCAGTTCTGACTCATAGTAATCCTGTATAGGGTTTCTGAGGCTGTACAACTTTGTGGGAGCAAAAAGCCACATCTTTTTCCTGTGGAGTGGTTGGTGGTCTTGAACTGTTGATCTTGTGGTTAACAGCTCAGTGCATAGAGTACAGAGCCATTGTGCTCCCATACCGTCCCTTAGTGAGTCCACATATTTCTGTAGCTTCTAGTTTTACCCTTAGCTTAATGAATTCTGAAAAGGAATCAGTGCAATATATAGTTTAGCCTCTTCATTGCTAACTCTAGATAGTCAACTTCCAGTTAAATATACCCTTCTGGATATAGGATGGCATTCCAAGTTTATCATGCTAACAACACTGTTCTTTATTCTTTCGTTTCAAATAATATTTATTAATGAATCCTGATGTGGCATTGAACACTGGACTGCAAAGTCAGTTTGAACCACAAGGTTGATGGTTCAAACTCATCAGCTGCTACTCGGAAATCCTATACAGGGTCACTATGAGTTGGAACCGACTCGATGGCACCCAATAACACCAACAAATGAATCTTTGGCCAGCTCCTAAATTTCCAAACCTGGATCAAAATTCTCTTGAACTCAGTGTTATCCAACAATCTTTAGCCCTTTTATCAGTTGTTTCAATGTTGTTCTATTGTTAGTATTTTATCTATTTTTAGACCATTTTCAGCATCTTATCACTGGTCTCCTGCTGGTACTTCTGTCGTTCATTTTCTGAACTGTTGGCAAAGATAATACACTAAAATGCAAATATGATTATGTCGTTCTTTTGTATAAAATATGATTCCCTATTGTTATGGTCAGATAACTTTTTTCCTTATGACTGCTACCCTACCTTTCCAGCCACTGCCGTTTGGGAGAATTTAGTACCTAGGATTGAGTGCTTCTGTGTTCTGTCCTATTACATACAAGATGCCCGGTGGTACCGCTGTTAAGTGTTTATCTGCTAACTGAAAGATTGGCTGTTAACTCCCCCAGAAGCTCTCTTAGAGAAAGATATGGCAGTCTGCTTCTTTAAAAATTGTGTTGTTTGAAATGCTGTTGAATTAGTTTCCACTTGTAGACACCTTATGTAGGTTTCCGAAGCTTTAAATCTTCACAGGACCAGAAAGCTCTCATCTTCGAGCTGGCTTGCTGAAACTGTGGACCTTGAGGTTTGCAGCCTTGGAAGCCCTATGGGATAGTTTTACTCTGTAGTGTAGGGTAGCTGTGAATCAGAATTGACTTGATGTCCAAGTGTTTTTTGTTTGTTTTGCTTGTTTGATTTACATATGTGTTTTGTCATGAGTGTCCCTTTTCATCCAGTTTAATTCACCTGAATTTAGTCTTCAAGCATCAATGAAAAGTTAACCAACAAAGAATTGGGAAGGAGGGAGAAATGGAAACAAGGACCACAGGGAGGAAATAGGATTAACTGTGGTTACATGAATTGCAGTCATTGAGATGAAAAAAAATTGTATGATTTGTTCCATGTAAAACTGGTGACGTTCACTCAACTCACAATAAAGTTTCAAAAAAACAAAACCCAAACTAACATGACCATTATTAACCAGCACTATCAACTCACCTTACAACTCTCCATTCTAAGTTGTTATTATGGATGTTTAATAGACTGGAGCTCTGGCAGCATAGTGGTTATGATTCGGGCTGTGAACCTCATGGTCAGCAGTTCGAAACTACCAGCTGTTCTGAAGGAGAAAGATGAGGTTTTCTGCTCCCACAAAGATTTATAACCTTGGAAACACTGTACAGGGTCACTATGAGTCAGAAACAACTCCATGGCACATCACAACAACAACAAATAGAATACATTTGCTTAAAATGCCTAGTGTTCATGTATAAGTATAAAATACTTAGTATAGTGTTATTTATTAGCATGTCTATCTTTCCCATTGATCCGTATATCTTGGAGGATTAAAACCTTTTAAATACTTATTTGCCTTCCTAGTAACTATTACTATGCCTAGCATGTAGCTGGTATACTCATAAATACAGTGTAATCATCTCAAAAGAAGAAATAAATAGTTGGGTCAGTTAATCAAAAAAGGTAGGATATAAAAATGACATATATAAATCTCAAATATTTTATTCAAGCCTGAGACATAGAACTTTTTTAGCAAACATTTAATGAAGGCCGTTTGGTCTGGAGCCAGTTTCATCTCTGTGACCCAGATCACACCAGTCATGGATTGTTTTTTAGTCCCAGTGTTTTTTTTTTCTTTAAAGTGAAGTAAAACTTTTGAGATACTTTTGCATATAGTTAGGATTTATTTCTCTGGCCTTGACAATTATGATACCCACACCTTATTCAGCAGCGGTTTTAACAAATGAGTTTATAATGGACTCATCTTTGATGTTTTTTTAAAAAAGCATTTGCCTCATTTTTCATAGTGATAGGTATTGTGTTTCTTTCCGTACTCTAGTAGGCTCCATTTAATGAAGTCATACTATTTTAATAAAGTATAACTGCATAAATAGGTCTCACATCAAAAACTCTGTGTGTGGAAGTCTGACTTCACTGATCGGAGCGCATGTACGCATGCTACTCAGAAAGGAGCCTGCTACTTGGAGCCTTGTGCATCAGTCAGTATGATTTACCAAGGGAATGGAGGTCATTGGTTAATCTGGACAGTTGGTTAAGTAGAACTTGGTTAAAAGGTTTCTACCATATTTGTCAGGTTTGTACTAAAAGTATGTTTATCTTTGTTACTTGGCATTTCAGTAACTAGATGAGTTCAATATAGACTGCCTACTTTCCTGTGTACTCTCTCCTCTGCATCATTTATAAAGATGTTAAATAAGACCACTTTGAACACCTGTCTCCTGGAAGTCATCAAATTGATACCTCTGTTTCCCTGTCATTTGTTTTTCCTTTAACCATGACAAAACGTAATTTTTAAAACTCGTGTTTGGCTCGTTATAGTCTGTGACTTGCTACCAGGTAGAGTGACTTCTCATTCTGTCAATAATTTCAGTGTTTTTATTTTGTTTTACCCTTTATTGTATTGTTTTCTTCAATATGGGAAAAGCCTTTGTGTCGACACTGCTGTGGTTGGACACCATTGTTAGCAACTGCTTCCTTCAACATTATTGTAAATTAGAAATTTGCACTTGTGCCAACATGTTAGAAATTCCACACTGAGTTTTTAACTCCTTGGTAGTGCCCATCCAGTTTTCAACGTCCAGTTTATGGCACTGTAGGATAAGCAGTGGACTGCGAACCATAAGGTCAGTAGTTTAAACTCATGAACCACTCTTCAGAAACCCTGTATAGGGTCACTATGCATTGAAATAGACTTGACAGAACTTAAAAACAACAAGAGTTTAATAATTAATAATTATGTGTTGTTGTTGTTAATTACCATCGAGCCAGTTATGACTCATAGTGATCCTGTATAGGATTTCCAAGGAGCAGCGGCTGGAAAGTTTGAGCCACCAACTGTGTGGTTCAAACTGACCTACCTTGTGGTCTTGTGCTTATCCTACAGTGCCCTAAGACTCTCCTATAATTAATGTTAATCAACGTTTGATCTTATTTTTCCAACCTGATTCACAAGATGAATTGTAATCTATTAATATTCTTAACGTGTTTCTTACTAAAGCATCTCAGTTACTTCATGCTGCCGTAACAGAAATGCAATAATTGGGTGGCTTTAGAAAATAGATAGGCATTTTCTTAGAGTTCTGTAGCTAATCAAAGTCTCAGATATGTTTATTCCTTCCATGTTAGTAACCACAGGAGTTGTTGGTTCCAAACCCTCACAGGCAATCTGTCTTCCCCCAGTGTTTATAGATCTATGTGTCCAGTCTCCTCATTTTCTAGATTCGCTTGAAATCAACTCCCAGTCAGATATGCTCTAACAAACATAACCAAGAAAACCTTATTTCTGAACAGTATTAAACTCACAGGTTGGTTGGTCGTTGTTAGCTGCAGCTTCCTCACTCTTGGGGGGCTCCATTTGTTACAGAGTAGAACTGCTCCATAGGTTCTCTTTGGAGGGTGAAGTGAGGCGGGGAGCTGTAATCTTGAGTGAAGCAGTTTACCAGGCCTTCCTTTTGCCACTCCTGGATGAATTTGAACCACCAACCTTTAGGTTAGTAGGCAATCGCAAACAGTTAGTGGCCCCCAAACCCCTCAGGTATAAGGGTCAGGATTCCAACATGTAGTTTTAGAACAAACACCTAAAGATCACAGACAATTAGACAATTTCACTCTTTCTCTCTCCTTTTCATCGTAAGTATATATATATATATGCTTTGTGCCAAAATCTTACTTATTTCTTTTTTGAGTAATGCTTTTTATTGGCTTTGGAGTACGTTGTAAGGTGCCTCTCAGATTCTTTCTTGGCAGGCCTCTTTATTTGTGTTTGGCCTGCTAAACATTGAGGGTTTCCCCATGTTCCTTGATAGGCATCTCATTCCAGTTTTCGAAAGCTTTCCCTTGCCAGGTAGCCATTTATGTTTCTTTCTTCCCCGTACAAACCTTACCCAGAGCCTGATCTTTTTTGATCCTTGACAGACCTTGGGCTAAGGATTAGTTCTTTAAAATAGTCTTCAAAGTGTCTGTGGTTTCTTTTCTAAAAGTAGCTCATTTCCTTTACAGCAGTAATACTCCATTTTTAAGAGCTGACCGGTGACTTGCTATAGCCATCCTCTAAGGCCAGAGTGATGATGCTGTCAAGTTTGGTCACACGCTTTTCCAGTGGGCAGCTGTCTCTGATTATTAAAGGTCAAGTAGAACTCAGTCTGCCTAACACCCCAAGTATGGGAAATGAGTACACTCACATACTACATTACTGTTATTATTGGTGTTTTTTGTTTATTCCCCTCCCCTCCAGCCATTTTAAGTAAAAATACGAGAATATTACCAAAGGAGCATAAAAGCCATTTGAATATCTAGACTATTTGAATATAATGCATACGTCTGTGTGTGTTGGGAATGACTGTATCTATTAACAGGAGCCCTGGGGACTCAGTGGCTCAGTGCCCAACTGTTAGCTGGAAGTTTGGTGGTTTGAACCCACCCAATGCTTCCATGGGAGAAACACGTGGCATTCTGCTCTGATAAAGATTACAGTCTAGAAAACCCCTTGGGGGCACTTCTGCTCTGTCACATGGGGTCCCTGTGAGTCAAGGAAATGCTTTGGTAGCATCTAACAACATATCTGCCATTCATAAGGTTTTCAATGACTAAATATTCGGAAGTAGTTCATCACTCCTTGAAAACCAAAGAGCACAGCCTTCGGTAAGGATTGCATCTCAATGTAGAGAAGACGAAAATCCTTACCACTGGACCAATAAACAACATTCTTATCAAAGGAGAAAAGACTGAAGTTGTCAAGGACTTCATTTTTCTTGGATCAACTATCAATACTCAAGGAAGCAGCAGTCAAGAAATCAGACGACATATTGCATTAGGCAAATCTGCACAAAACCTTTTTAAAATGTTGAAGAGCAAAGATGTCAGCGTGAGGACTAAGATGCTCTTGATTAAAAAGCCATGGTATTTTCAGTAACTTCATATGCATGTGAAAGCTGGACAGTGAATAAGGAAGACTGTAGAAGAATTGATGCATTTGAGTTACGGTGTTGGAGGAGAATATTGAAAGTGCCATGGGCTGTCAAAAGAACCAACAGATCTGTATTGTGGAAGAAGCGCAACCAGAGTGATCCTTGGAGACCAGGATGGCCAAGCTTCGTCTCTCATACTTTGGGCATATTGTCAGGAGGAACCAGTCACTGGAGAAGGATATCATATTTGGTAAGGTGGAGGGTCAGATAAAAAGAAGATGACCCCCAACGAGATGGGCTCAAGCATGGCAACAATTGTGAGGTTGACTAGGACCAAGCAGCATTTCATTCTGTTGTAATGGCACCTAACAACAACAACAACAACATATCTATTAATAAAAGGAAATTATGGATAAGAAATTATGCTAGACTGTGTAAGTGGTTTAAGGAAGCCACTTTTGAAAAGCATTCACCATCTGCTTCCATAGGCTTTTGGAGATTAATATAGTACAGTCAGTCAGAAACCCCCAAGTATAGGCATCTACATTTCTCCCCTTTTCTCATCTACTCTCACTTCTAGCTATGTTCATAGATGCTGCTGGATTGTGACTGAATAGGACTACGTTGTCCAAGTAATCTGCATTTTCTGTTAATGCACATACCTTCTCCTGTAGGTTCTTAAGGCCCCTTAAAACCTTCCTCAGTTCTTTTCTCTCCTTTTCCCCAGGGGTCATGCTGTATGTACTTACAGACCATTCTATTAGCTATCTTCTCAGTCTCACGCAGTCCTTTGCTTGGTCATATTCTCTTTTAATAAAACGACCTAAGAAGATATTGTTGTTGCTAATTCTGACTACTAAGAATCATAATTGTGCATGGAAGATGGTTTAAAGGAGCCTCTGGGTGGCACAAGACTGGCAGTTCAATAACCCACTCGTAGGTTCCTGAGAAGACAAAGCTCATGATCTGCTTCTCAAAGATCACAGCTCTGAAAAATCTGATGGATCAGTTCTACTTTGCACACATGGAGTCACCATGAGTAAGAAATGAATTAACAGCAACTAATAGCAAGAGATTGTTTGCAAAGTGCAATAGACTTTTACTAGTCTTTGAACAGACAGGAGAATGGTTTTTCAGGTTACATTTTGTATTTGGGGTCCTAAGCCAAGCTGCCCATACAGCTCTTGTAATGTTGTTTTGTTGTTAAGTGCCGTAGAGTCGATTCTGACCTATAGCAACCCTATATAGGGTTTCCAGGGAGCAGCTGGTGAACTTGAACCACTGATCTTGTAGTTCAAACAATTTTGAAGTCTGATGCCCACAGCTCCATACCACGACCTAAGAAGACATTGTTGTTGCTAATTCTGACTACTAAGAATCATAATTTTGTTATATATAGTGCAGTGGTTACGAATCGGGCTGCGAACCTCATGGTCAGCAGTTCGAAACTACCAGCTGTTCCACGGGAGAAAGATGAGGCTTTCTGCTCCCATAAAGATTTACAGCCTTGGAAACCCTGTACAGGGTCGTTATGATTCGGAACCGACTCCGCGGCACATAACAACAACAACATCGTGTACCCACCTGTATTTGTGGACTTGGAAACCAAGAATTTTCCCTCTATCCCTGGTTTCTGTGCATATTTCCACTGTGACTCCATCTCTTAGAAAACAAGTAATATTCTCATGTTTGAACTAAGAAACAAAGTCATCC
The DNA here is from genome assembly GCF_000296735.1 of Chrysochloris asiatica. Classification (NCBI taxonomy): domain Eukaryota; kingdom Metazoa; phylum Chordata; class Mammalia; order Afrosoricida; family Chrysochloridae; genus Chrysochloris; species Chrysochloris asiatica. Next base: position 17,235,180 of record NW_006408581.1, on the reverse strand, counting down.
TTCAGCTCTTAGCCATCTTCCCTTTTTCACTGCAGCCACAGCCATAAAGGTCTAACTGTGCAGTTTCAGCAGATACACAATATACCCCGGACACGGGAGATGCTATGCCAGGACCGATGGGAAGATTTTCAAGTTTCTTAATGCAAAATGCAAGTCTGCATTCTTTTCCAAGAGGAACCCTCGGCAGGTAAACTGGACTGTCCTCTACAGAAGAAAGCACAAAAAGGGGCAGTCGGAAGAAATTCAAAAGAAAAGAACCTGCCGTGCAGTCAAATTCCAGAGGGCCATCACTGGTGCATCTCTTGCTTATAGAATGGCCAAGAGAAATCAGAAGGCTGAAGTTAGAAACACTTGAAGAGAACAGGCCATCAGGGCTGCCAAGAAGCAAAAAAGGCTAAGCAAGCATCTCAGAAGACAGCAATGGCTGCTGCTAAGGCTCCCACAAAGGCAGCTCCTAAACAAAAGATTGTGAAGCTTGCAAAACTTTCTGCTCCCCAAGTTGGTGGAAAGCGCTAAGTTGGCAGACTTGAAAATAAACATTCAACTGCAACTCTTAAAAAAAAAAAGTCATCCTGCAAATGTCTGTCTGTGTTCACCAGATTTTCAATTTCATCAGATACACCTAGAGACGTTCTCATTTCAAGACATTAGAGACTCCTATAGAGGTAAATGAAAGTTCAAGTAATTTATCTTCTATGGCTTTCTATACCACATTTGCCTGTCATTTTGTCATACTGTGGTGACTTGTGTGTTGCTGTGATGCTGGATACTATTCTATCAGTATTTTAAATACCATCCAGGGCTACTCATGGTGGACAGTTTACAGTTGAGCTTACAGACTAATACAGACTAGGAAGAAGGAGAGCTGGCCCACTTCTGAATGGTTATCCAATGAAAGACTTACGAATAATAGCAGAACATTGTCTGATATAGTGCCAGGATATGAGCCCTTAGGTTGTTTTGTTGTTGTTAAGTGTTGCTGAGTCAGTTCCGACTCTTAGTGACCCTGTATAGGTTGTAGGTCATTCAAAATATGACAGAGTAACAGCTGCCTCCTCAATGTAGAGTTGACACATCATTTAATGATGTGGATGGAGCAAAGCTTTTGAGATGTTCATTTGCTGATGAGGCACAACTCAAAACATCCATTAATAATGAGAACATGGAATGTATACAGTATGAATCTAGGAAAATTAGAAGTCGTCAGAAATGAAATTGAAATCATAAAGAACGATACCCTAGGCTATCATTATTATTTCATTTAGTAAGCTTATTGGACACACAGTGGCCATTTTGAATGGAACAGTAATACTACTTACTGTGCTGGGAACGACAATGTAAAGAAAAATGACATTGCATTCGTCATCAGAACGAGCATTCAGGTTCTATCTTGAAGTGTAATGCTGTCTCTGATGGGATAATATCCATATGCCTCCAAGGAAGACCAATTATTACAACTCTTACTTAAATTTACAAATCAGCCACTAAAGTGTATGATGAAGAAATTGAAGAATTTTACCAGCTTCTCCAGAACCTTAATGTGGCACTAGGCATTGGGCTCATAATATCTAAGACAGCAGTTCAAACCCACTAGACACTCTTGGAAACCTTATACAGGATCACTGTGCATTGGAACCAACTCAACAGCAAGTCATAACACCACCAACTTTTTCAGTCTGAAATTGATCAAACATGCAATTAAGTAATTGGTCATTACTCATGAGTGGAAATGTGAAAGTTGGAAGAAAAGAAGGCTCAATAGATGGGAAATATGGCCTTGGTGGTAGAAATTATGCTGAAGATCGTATGATAGAATTT
>NW_006408581.1:17231008-17233077 GCF_000296735.1 Chrysochloris asiatica | reverse complement strand
TCTAGCAGCTGCTCTATGGGAGAAAGATGATGCTTTCTGCTCCTATAAATATTTACAGCCTTGGAAACTCTATTCAGGTTTGCTATGAGTTGGAACTTACTTGCTGGCATGCAACGATGACCATTACCACCACCTTTTTTCATCAGCATTACCTCACCAGATACAACACACAGGAATCAAATTGACTGTATATGTGGGGAGAGATGATGGAGAAGCTCAACGATATCAGCCTAAACAGACCAGGCTCTGACTGTAGTACAGCTCATAAATTGTTCATATGCAAGTTCATGCTGAAGTTGAAGAAAATAAAAAACAAGTTCATTACAGCTGAAATACCACCTGAATTTAGAAACACCTCAATAACAGATTTGATGTATTAGATACTATGCACCAAAGACCAGAAGAGTTATATGAAGGATATTGTATATGAAGAATGTGAGAATTCATTAAAAACCCAGGAAAGAGAAGACCAAAATGGTTTTCAAAAGGCACTCTGAATTTTGCTCTTGAGCATAGAGTAGCTGAAATGACTAGAAGATATGATGAAGTAAAACAGCTTGCAGAAGATTGCAAAGGGCAGCTCAGGTAGACAAAGTAAAGTATTATAACGATATGTGCAAAGCCCTAGAGTTATAAAAGCCAAAAGGGAAGAACAAACTCAACATTTCTCAAGCTGAAAGAACTAGAGGCAAAATTCAAGCCTTGTCTTGTAATACTGTAATATTTTATGGGCAAAATATTCAATGATGCAGGAAGCATGAAAGGAAGATGGAAGGAATACACGGATCACTGTACCAAAAAGCATATCAAAAACTGATGGTGTTAAAGGAAGATGTCTAAGCTGCACTGAAGGCATTGGTGAAAAGTAGAGCTCCAGGAATTGATGGAATACAAATAGCAGTGTTTCTACTAACTGATGCAGTGCTGGAAACACTCACTCGTCTATGCCAAGAATTTTGGAAGACAGCTACATAGCCAACTGGTTGGAAGAGATCCATATTTGTGCCCATTCCAAAGAAAGGTGGCCCAATGGAATGTGGAAATCATTGAACAATATTATTAATATCCCATGTATGCAGATATTTGCTGAAGATAATTCAGAAATGGTTGCAGCAGTACATTGACAAGGAGTTGCCAAGAATTGAAGCCTGATTCAGGAATGACGTGGAACGGGATGGCATTGCTGATGTCACGTGAATCTTGACTGAAATCACAGAGTACCGGAAAGATGTTTAATTGTGCTTTATTGACTGTGCAAAGGTTTTTGACTTTGTGGATTATGACAAACTCCAAATAACATTTCAAAGAATGGGAATTCCACAACACTGAATTGTACTCAAGAGAAACTTGTACATAGACCAAGAGGCAGTCATTAGAACAAGGGGATACTGAATGGTTTAAAATCAGGAAAGGTGTGCATGAGGATTGTATCCTTTCACCGTACCTTTTCAATCTGTAGCTGAAGAAATAATTCAAAAAGTTGGGTTATATGAAGAAAAACATGTCATCAGAATTGAAGGAAGACTGATTAATAACCTGTGATACGCAGGTGACACAGCCTTGCTTGCTGAAAGTAAAGACAACTTGAAATACTTAACTGATGAAGATCAAGGACTATAGCTGTCAGTATGGATTACACTTCATTGTAAAGCAAATGATCGTAACAACTAGACCAATAAATAATATCATGATGGTGGTGGTGGTGATTATGTGCTATGGAGTCAGTTCCGACTCTTAGTGACCCTGTTTAGGGTGTCTGAGGCTATCAATCTTTAAGGAGCAGTGGGCCTCATCTTTCTGCCACTGAATGGCTGCTAGTTTCGAACTGCTGACCTTGAGGTTAGCAGCCTAACTTGTAACCACTACATTAGCAGAGCTCCTTAATGCCATGATACACGGTAAAAATATTAAAGTTGTCAAAAGACTTTGTTTTGCTTGGATCCACAACCAATTCTCTTTGAATCAGCAGTTGTTGTTGTTGTCAGGCGCCATCGAGTCGGAACCGACTCATAGCGACCCCATGCACAGCAGAACGAAACAATGCTCGATCCTGGGCCAACCTCACCAAC
>NW_006408581.1:17179790-17230188 GCF_000296735.1 Chrysochloris asiatica | reverse complement strand
AATTTTAAAACATTCAGTGTTCCCATGTTCTGTTCTGTTCGAATCAGCAGTAAAGAAATCAAATAATGTATTTATTACATTGGGCAGATCTGTTGCAAAAGATCTCTTTAAAGTGTTAAAAAAAGCAAAGATGTCACTTGTGGACTAAGGTGCGTTTGGGTCAACCATGATATTTCAGTTGCCTTATAGGCCTATGTAAGTTGGACAGTGAATAAGGAAGATCACAAAAGAATCTACGCATTTGAATTAATGTGTTGGTGAAGAGTATTGAAAGTGCCATGAACTGCCTGCTAAAAGAAGAAACGAATTTGTCTTGGAAGAAGTATAGCCAGAGTGTTCCTTAGTCATGATGATGGTGAGACTTCATCTTTCATACTTTGGACATGTTGTCAGGAGAGACCAGTGCCTGGAGAAGGACATTATTGAAAAAGAGAAAGAAATCTTTGTTTCCCTCGCATTATAATATAGAGTAGACACTGGAGAGGGAGAGAAAGGAATACTCAAAAACACCGCACTAGAAGGCTTGTAAGTCCGTCTTCTGCCTATGACTGATTGGAATGCCTAAAATGGGGCTACAGCGTACCCAGTGAATGAGGCTCCTTGCGGAGCCTTTGCAATACATAAAACTATAGGTAGAAACCAGAACCACATCCAGATCTCCAGAGATGAGAAATCTCCACTTGAAAGGATGAGCAGACCAGCCTGGAATGGCTAGAAGAATAAAAGATACCTCTTGAAAGAAAGACCTGCAGGAAAAATGGAGGCAGATGGACTGTTACTACGAGAACAAACAAATCACTTCCCTAGAAAACATCAAGGCAAGTGGCCAGGTACTCTCAATGCAAATCCCCTTCCAAGACTAAGACCCAACGGAAAGGCACGCTCTGATGGGTGACCATACACATCACCGATGGGGGGAAGTGGGGTAAAAGCAGCAATGAAGCGGTAAGCTAAGCCCTACAATGTTCAGTGGACTTCTGTGGACCCAGTTGGGGACCTGGTTGGCAAACAGTGTGAAGAGGCCTGGGGACTCTTGGGCCCAGAGTCAGTGGCGTGGCCACGGAGGACTCGAGAGGAGAATGGAGCTACCAGCTGACGGGAAGAGAGGACATATACACAAGAGCGCCCACACTTACAGATGATACCCACGTGACCTGGTCCGGATGACTGGATGATCGGAGCTCAACCAGGAGAGGAAAAAAGGGGGAAAAAAAAAAAAAAAGAGTGAGCTGATACAGTCTGATGAACTTGACCTATACCTATGGAGCAGCGACTCAAAAGAGGGAACAAATCCTCACAGCAAGAAACATTCACACCCACACACCCACACAGAGTAGACGGATAAGAGCAGCTTGGACATTGAATACTCAAATGGGGAGGGGGGACTACAAAGGCAAGAAGTGACTGGCTTACAAGCTTTCAAGAGGGAACCTGGTGCTAGGGAGCATGGCGGAAGGTAGAATCTCCATTAGGTACTATTCAATCTGTTTGGGTGGAGCTGATGAAAGGAGATACAGATGGGTAATTTGTGATACTGTAGTGAATAATGTTTATCAGGAAGGATTATGAGGGTTGGAAATGCAAAGGTGGAAGTTTTGTAACAAGGAAGGGAATTATTAATTCTCCAGGATAGGAGCCGAGCCCTCTCGGACCATCAATGGAGAAGAGCCAAGAGCTGTACCCTACCCAGAGAAACCGAGATGCCTGAGAGAGAGAGACAGAGGTGATGACGTGGAGTGATGAAGCGACTGGGGACCTTGGACCCAGAGAGGGAAAGGGACTGTGGGCCGAAAACTGGGGGGAGGAGGGGGAAGGAAGTGTAGGGGCGGGTTTCTGGGATATACCCTTTGGGTGGTTGATGATGCATGGAGGGGATTGGAACCATGGCAGTGAGATGATATAAGATGGAATGAATGTAAAACTGAAGTTCTCCCATGTAAACTATTATATAATTCACAATAAAACATTAAAAAAAAAGAAAAAGAAAAAGAGAAAGACCCTCAAGGAGATGACTTGACACCGTGGTTGCAACATCTGGCTTAAACATAACAATTTCAGGGACGGTGCAGAACTCGGCAGTATTTTGTTCTGTTGTACACTGGGTTGCTAAGAGTTGGAATGCACTTCATGGCATCAAACAACAACAACAATATGAATTACTATGAATTTGAAATGGTTACATGACTAGTGGTTTGTATTTTAATTTTTCACTCAAAAAAATACATATGTTGGACATGATCTGCTATTTTGAATTTTAGTGTGTATGTCTATATGTCAATTTCTGTACATAAAAATGAGACATCTAATAGTATAAAGTGAATGTGAGTATATGAATCAAATTCAGATTAGTGTGATATATATCTGAGTTCTGTTGTATATGTGAACCACATACAGAGGAATTGAATGTGCACATGGATCAGAAAGAGTATTGTAATGTGTAGTATGTATCTATGTTTCTATATCTGGTGTGCCTTATTCACACACAGATATAGACTCATAGATACATAGTACACTATGGAATGTGTGTGTGTGTGTGTGTGTGAATCAATAGCAGGTAATATAATGTGTGTATATATGGGTGTGTGTATGAATCAGATACAGATTATATAAGGAATGCATATTCATGTGTATGTTGATGTGCATGTGTGCATATGTGTTTATGTATGAATCAGACACAGTGTGGCAAAATGTATATATGTATATTTGTATGTTTGTGTGAACCAGATGCAGAGTATATATGACAGAATAAACACAGGATAAAGGAAATCTAATGTTGGTTCCAAGATGATAACTTAACACCTGCATGCCTCTGTACAAATCAGACAGCCTATCTGGCCATCAGTAGTAAACTGTGAGAATTTTGCAAGCTCTAATTCAGGTTTGTGGTTCTGAATTTTGATGGTTAGTACAGTCACCCTCACAGATCATTCAACTCTGTGTCACTGTGTGAATTAGTATCTCTGCAACAGCATTTAGAACTGTCCTTTCAGCATTGAAACCCTTCATTGTAAATGCATTTGTTAGCCTCTGTAGGAGACCCAAATGACAAACACGAATTTTATCAGCATTTTTCTAAATGATACCAAAAACGTCTTTGATTTTTATGATTATGAAATCCAACTTTGTTGTAAACTAAATTTTCTAAATCATTGGATTGTAATAAAGAACAAAAATTGTAGTCTGTGGCTCATCTTGTTAAGGCTACGGTGTGTAACTAAAACTGACTGAGTGCATAAAAGCCTTGAAGGCATTAGTAATGTCCCCTTCATCTTTGCAGGGAGTGTGTTCATACTACGTGCCACATGCCTAGGTCCTCAGTAGATACTTAGGGAGTAGACAAATGATTGTATTGTAAAAAGCTTTTTAGAAATCAGTGTCATTCTGTATGTTCTGTATATTCCCTAAAGATTCCTTTTGTTTGTGGGATGTGGTGGGGAGAGGCAGTTCCCTGATGTCAGGGTATCAAAATGGCTGTGTGTTTTAGATGCTGTTTTGAACTGTGGAAGATCGTGAGACCTGTGACAGATGTTGAGAGGCATTAAAAGGTGGTGAGAGCAGAACGTTAGTGATTTTTTCTTCTTCTTTTGGGACCAGTGACTGTACCCCTTTACAAGGAGCCATCATAAACCAGTGAACCAGACCATTTTATGAGCTCTATACCTGCAGAATCGTATGTGCACTTTTTTGCTGGGCATCTATCTTGTGCCCATAAGGCACTGAAGCAGTTAATTTAAATGGTCTCTTTTGGAATCAAAGAGCATTGCAGACATACCTCTGAGTTATGGTATCAGAACATCAGAAGGCCTGACCTTTCTAGTAGAATATGCTCTTATTAGCATGTGTTAACAGTAAAGGGAAGTGAAAAACTCTTTAAGGGAAAGTTTTAAACACTAAAATAAAGTTTGGTAATCTGGTGTTGAAGAAGACTATTAAAAGTACCTGGGACTGCTAGAAGAACAAACGAATCTGTCTTGGAAGAAGTGCAAGATGGCAAGATTTTGTCTCAAATACTTCGGGCATATTATTAGGAGGGACCAGTCTCTGGAGAAGGACATCATGCTTGGTAAAGTGGAGGGTCAACCAAAAAGAAGAACATCCCCAGTGAAATGGATTGGCCTAGTGGCAGCACTGTGGGTTCAAACACAACACTTGTGAGGGTGGTACAGTACCATCCAGGGTTTTCTTCTGTTGTGCATGGGGACACTATGAGTCAGAACTGACTTGATGGCACCTAACAATGTATAGAAAAGTGCCTTTTAAAATTGTACGAATGCCTTAACGTATATATTATTATTATTGTTAAGTGACATCAAGTTGGTTCTGACTCTTCATGACCCTGTATTCAATTTCTGATTAGCAATTGATGAGTTTGTACTGCTGACCTTATGGTTCAAACTGACCTTGCAGTCCAGTACTTATCCTATGAAGTCACACTGGGACTCAAAATCTATTTGACCTTAATACTGAAAATTGCTATGATGGTAAAAATACATTTAAAGGTCCTGTGTGATCTCATGCCGTTTAGGACCACTGTTTTTTATTTTATTTCATAACTGAATACCTTATGTTGGCATCATTACTTGCCCTACAATGAAGGAAATAAGAATGTGTTATTTAAAGTGAGTTTGCAAAGTGTTTTTGATGCCCTTTAAGTTTAGCAGGAGGGAATAGTGATAGGGAGTTTGGATGTCTGATGTTGACTTTCACTTAGCTCTTTTAGGTGTGATCATCTAAAATCACCTTGAAATTTTTGCATTGAGAGACTTTCCTGAGTCAAAATGAAACTAAATATTCATAACAAGAGGGAGGTGGGGAATAAGTACAAAAACCTGCCTTCTACTCAGCCAGTGTATCAGAGTTCTGCCAAGTGGCCTGTTTGTGAGAACTGGTGAAGTCATCCAGTCAGTGCTATTTTAATACATTGACACAGTGCGCCAAGGCAGCTGGAGGTGTCGCACAGAGGAAGCTCAGAGAGAGGCTTTCAGAAGCAGAAAATCTCCTTGGAGACTAACAGCATCATTGTTTCACTCCAACTGGGGCTCGGACAGGTCAGGGAAGCGTGAGGGGCTGTGTCCAGGCAGAGGGAGGGTGGAGAGGATCCTTAGCCTTTACAGGTTATCTGAAGCATTAGATCCTTGTCAAGATCCCAAGACGATCTAACAGAATCTGTGGGCATGGGTAAGGAAGATGGTGACAGAGAAAAAGCCTGAGATGAACTCTTTTGCTTATAGAGCAAGACAGATTTTGTAAACAAAACAAAACAAAACAGTAAAAGCAGATCACAAATGTAAAGACTGCCCCTTTGCTGACACAATCGTGTAGGGGATTATGAGCAAAAAGTGGGAGGCACATAAATAATTTATCTGCTTAGTAAAAACAAACGAAATGTCTTGCTGGATGGTAAAGTACCTCAAAATAGCCCAAAGGTGTGTGTGTGTGTGTGGGGGGGAATACCAGTTAGCTACAGTTTTCAACCTCTAAGGAAAAAAGTCCATCACATATAATTATTCTTTCGTAACCTGAAATGCATTTTAATTTTCTAATTGTGAGCTCTCTCTGGCAGGCTTTGCCACTAAAGACCTGTAGGAAAACATAAATAGAATGATTGGTTGTAGAATCGTGTACCGGAAGCTGTTTTAACCACTTCCGAAAAGATCTTATAGCATATCAGAGCTCCACCCCTTTGGAGACTTAGAAAAAGTCCAGAAGTATCAACCAAAGGAGATAAATTTAGAGATAATAAAATAGTACATTTTGAATGCAAGAAATAACTCTGTTTTCAACCTCATGGCTTTTGAAAGCAACAGGTATTGTCTGAGGAGTATCTCCTACAATAAAGAGTTAATCGAACCAGACACTTTGTAGCACGAGTACACTTGGGGGTCAGCACTGTGAAAGATGCTAGGATTCAGCCTGATTTAGCAATGGAACCCAGGGACAGGAAGTTGCCTTGTTTATTAGAAGTAGGTTAACCACACTCTCAGACAACCAGGCAAGATCCTGCTGTACTTTCTCAATAGCAAGACCTAGTGTCCTCCCGAGCCCCTACCTACCCCTTCCCTCCCCTACATACTCACAAGCAAGCCATATCACTTGTTATAGGTGTTTCTAGGTGTGATGCTGTAGTATCAACACTGGACTGCAAAACCACATGTGAATAGTTCAAATCTACCAGCTGCTCCTCAGAAATCCTGTACATGGTGGCTGTGAGTCGGAACTGACTCAATGGCACTTAACAACAGCAATCACATATTGCTAAAAGTTAGAGGGTTTTGTTGTTGTTGTTGAATTAAACAAAGAAAAATACAGAAACAATTTCTCATTTTATATCACTCAGTAAACAGTTACATCTTTCACCCAGAAATGATAGAAAGTCAAGGTAGGAAACAGTGCATGGCTCTTTGAGTTCCACATTCCTTTAGGATTTTTAAGTAATGTAAGATTTACATAGGAAGGTGTTTCCCTCAAACTGTCCCAGAAGATATATTTAGCAGTGCCCACTGTTTTTCAGCAAGAGAAGGTGATTATTTGATAGAAATCAGAGTATCACTTGGAGAATTTTCATTTATAAATGAACTGAGATCCAAAAGTGTCTTTCTTATGTGAAGACTAGTAGTATAGTGGGTATCACAACAATCGAATGGATGAATTGAATTCAGAGCTGTTGTGTTTAATAACTGGCTTGCTGCTCTCCCACTTCACCCACGACCTTCTCCAGTGTGTCCCAGAATGTCACTTTTACCACACTGTATTGGTCAAGTAAGGCAAAATATCTGTATTACTTCTTGGGGTAAGAAATAACTTTGATCTTTTGTTGGAATGAGCTGTGACGATGGTGGGCTGAGTCATTACACAGATTGATGTGTGATGTTGCTGTGTTGGCACTCTCCCCATTTCCATTCCTACAGTTTTCCCGCCTCTCCATGTCTTCTCAGTTTTGCTTTTGTGAAAAGTTTACTATTTGGTCTTGTATAGTTGGCTGTTGTAAGAAGCACATTCTTCATGGGTGTGACTGTTTGTTTTATTGTTGTTGTTGTTAGGTGCCATCGAGTCTGTACCGACTCATAGCGACCTTAAGCACAGAACGAGATACTGCCAATCCTGGACCAACCTCACTACTGTTGCCACGCTTGAGTCCATTGATACTGCCACTTGGTCAGTCCATCTCATTGAGGGTCTTCCTGTTTTTCTCTGACTCTCCACCTTACCAAATATGATATCCTTCAGCGACTGGTCCCTCCTGACTATATGTCTGAAGTATGAGAAATGAAGTTTGGATCTTGGCCTCCAAGGAGCACTCTGGCTGCACTTCTTCCAAAACAGATCTATTGGTTCTTTTGGCAGTCCATGGCACTTTCAATATTCTCCTCCAACACCATAACTCAAAAGCATCAGTTCTTCTACGGTCTTCCTTATTCATTTTTAAAAAAGTATATTTATATTTATTTTATTTTATAGGTCAATCTCTTATTTGGATGAAAGGAGACCTCCAGAAGTGGCTGCAGTTCCAGGTTAAAAGAGTGTCTTCAGGCAAGAGCCTTGGGGGCTCCCCCAGTCTCTATATAATCCAGTAAGTCTGGCCTTTTTTTTATGAATTTGAATTTTGTTCTGTATTTCTCCCATTCCACTGGGGCCAGTCTATTGTGTTCCTGGTCAGAGGAATCAGCAGTGGTAAGTGGGCACTATCTAGTTCCTCTGGTCTCAGGCTAGAAGAGGCTGTATGGTTCATGGACTTTTAGTCCTGTGGACCAATTACTTCCTGAGTCTTTGGTTTCCTTTACTCTCCTTTGCTCCAGATATATCTTAGATACAGCTCACCAAACCTAGTTGTAGAAACTTATCTTTAATGTACTATGTTATACCAGCAATTCAGTCCCACCAAGTGTTTGGATATGTCTAAGAAGTTTCCACATCTGTGTTCCTTATGAGCTCTGTTAGACTTATATATGAGGGGGCTTCCATAAGTACATGGAAGAATTCCATTATTTTTCAATTCCATTTTTCCACAGAGTTTTAAAATCCCCTTTGTGTGTGTGTGTGTGTAGTATATAGCTTGTCGCTTTGGGGTGAATATTAGGGAGGTAATACTAAAAAATTTAATATCCTGGGCATAATTTAACCTCTTCCTAATATTTAGAAGGAATGTATAGCGCTTGACCTTTGAGATGATAATTAAAAGCAGGACTCCGGAATTTACTCATCTGTATTTGAAAACTAGCTCTGCCTTTATTGCTGTGAATCTTGGGCAAGTTGCATATACCATTTTAACTTCAATTGAACTTAATAGTACAATTTTCCTGTTGTGAAGTTTTGATAGAGTAGATTGAAAATGCCTAGTATATTGACTAGTACACAAAGAGCAGGGTGTAATGGTGGACTGTAGTTATGGGGGTTAAGAATCTTGTTAGGATATTTTATCCTGCAATGTTTCCATGCCCTGATTTGAAAGACCCATTTTCAAATGTGTTGAAGCACAGGCCCACAGACCTGTGTACTGGAAAATACTTTCCTACTGTTTGAGTGAGTATAATAAATTAATTCTCCATCAGGAATGGACTTTATGCAGTTAAAACCCCTGGATAGAGGTCAGTGAGCATTTCAGGGAAAGTAGATAATTGGAATAGCAATTCCCACTTTTCAGAGCTGATCTGATTCACAGTTATCTGGGTTTTTCAGATCTCTTCTTTCCTTCATCTCCTTACTCGGATTCTTAAAACTTGTAAATAAGTGTGTGTATTTTTCCATGTCTGTTACTTTTACATGTAGTATTTCAATGACGACAGAGTTCCAATAGACGTGTTTTGTACCCATTTTACAGATGAGCACACGAAAACTCTGAGAAACTTAGCAAAGGTTGTTGTTGTTGTCGTTAAGTGCCGTTGAGTTGAAAGCAACCCATAGTGACCCTGTATAGGGTTTCCAAGGAGCAGCTAGTAAGCTTGAACCACTGACCTTGCAGTTCAAACCACTTTGCAGTCTGACGCATCTAAAAAGTGGTTGAATTACCTTTGTTTCAGTTTTTTTTTTTTTTCTCTCCCTGTGTCTCCTTTACAACTACTTCCCTCCCTCTACAGCTTTGGACCCTTCTGAATCTTTCTCCTCTTCTCCCTTTGCATGCTACTACTTCCATTTACTTTTCCCCATTTTGCTTTTGTATAGCAATGCTAACCATTTTAAGTAGTTGCTGTCTCAAATAATTTTTGAATTTTTGTACTACATTTTTCAAATCAGATCATATAGTAACACATTTTCTTTTAAAATTTTTGATTCAGTTGCAACTTGGGAAGATTGATCCAGCTCACCTTTTGTTTTGTTGTTGTTAAGTGCCATCATTCTTACTCATCGTGACTCTGTATTAGGTTTCCAAAGAGCAGCTGGTGGGTTTGAACTGCTACCCTTGTGGTTCACAGTCCAGTGCTGATCCACGGTACCATATCAGAAATCTTGCTATATGTCAATAATTAGCAATTAAAAGGAATTAAAAAAGAAAAGTCATTTGTTACTTGGCTTTGTAGATGGAGTTGACCCAATGATGTCTGAATATACTGAAAATGATCTTTTTCACTTATAGACATTTCAACTTACATTTCTTGAGTGCTCTGGTTTTGAAAGGAACCTTATAATCCACCATTTCAAAATAATGCTGTCAACTCTCCTATAGGAGGAGCCCAGCAGAATTAGCGAGTCCCTTTTCCAGAGCGATGAGAGGGAGCGACAGCTAAGATGCTTATTATAAATATTTGTCTCTGAGAATGAGGTGGAGATTTGGGGCAGCTGACCTCCAGGTCTTGTTTCTGTCTTGCCATGTTCACCTGGCTATTTCTGTTCTACTTTGTACCTAGCCACAGTGAACACAGGCCTCTCCCTTACTTCTTCACAAAGATCATGTAGAATGTGCTTTATGAAGCTGAGGAGAGACTGAAAAGCAACAATAGAAAAGTTTGAAATTCAGCATAAGACCATGTTTTTAAAAGTTCCTCATTAGTATATAGCAAATTGGGCCCTGGCAGTCCATTATGGTTTTTACTGTCTTTTTTGTTAAATGGTTCCTAGCAAAGCTAAGAAGAATTCCACACTCTTCGTTAAGCAGAGCATTGCAACTCTCTCTGGCCCTCATGCTAACACCCAGTTCTGGATATTTCTACCCATCTAAAGGCACATTAAGGTTTTATGTCCCAAAATGGACTTCCAGTCTATCTAGGTCTTCTCTTCTCTCCTTCTTTACAAGCCCCTATGAGACCAGGAGATTGCCTGTAAGTTTACTTTTCCACTGAGATGATTTGCACTCCCCTCCCCTCCTCACAGAAGACATACGTGGCTTCTAAATATTTTTCTACTTCCCCTGTTAAATGTGGAATTCAAGCCAAAACAAATTATGGTAATCTCAGCTGTTTTGGTTGAGAAGACTCTGGATGAGTTGGAATTTACTGTAAATTTGACATAACATTTTTTAGTTTGACACTAGAGTTGGGTAACACAATTTTCATTTTCACAGATTACTTTTCTGAGCCTATTTTAGAGCTGAGCATGGCAAGACTGTAGGTCTCACTTCTCTTCTCTGCAGGGAACTTTTCATGTAAAATAGGCCTCTTGTATTCTCCAACTGATATGTTGCATAGTTTCACACCTAGCACCATTGAAATTGAGTTTCTTATTCATAGCATCCCATATGTAATGTTATTAATCTTTATTGTAAGTAGAATAACACGTAAGCAGTCAAAACCAAAACTTGAAAAAAAAAAATGAACACCTACCAACTAACAGTTGTTGTTAAGTTCCGTTGGTTGGTTCCGAAAATCTCCTAACAGATGCTTTAGAAAAAGTGACTGTCAGTGAAGTTTGGGTTTCCTGTGTGTTGCATAGCTCATGGCTCATGGTGGATGCTCAATATGGTCCTTGGTTTTCCCTTCAGATCACAATAAGGGCTCCATTCTTTTTTTCTTCTTGTTCCTCCTCTTTACTTCCACCTATTGAAACCATGGTCTCTCATTGGGAACTGCTTGGTGCATTACCTCCTCTTCTCCATTCCTCAGGCAGGTATCTGCATCTGCTGTACCCAGGCAAGTCCTTAGCCCGCCCGTATTTTCCTGAACCAGGTTGAGTCCAGCTTTAGAAGGTGGTTGGCACTGCTTAGGGTTGATGCTTTCTTTGTTCCTGTTCCTATTTCCCTGCCTTTGTTGCCTGCCTGTCTATATCCACTGCTGATTTGAGGAGCTGACTTTGCTATCATTTGCTTTACCTGTCCTGTGTAACTCTGATCTGTTTCTGGTCTTTAGCATGCATCCCTTTATCCTGGTCCCCGGTTTGATGATGCTCTGTGCTCATTGTCTACTGGCATCCATTATTCGAGACACCTCAGGATTCAGGGTAAATTGATGCTGGTGTATTTCGGAGGTTATTGTATTTTTTTTCTAACTGGTGCTTATCCATACCATCCTGTATCACATGAAAAATGTTTGAACTCATTTTGATGTTTTCATGACCTGAGAGTTATGGTGAACCCTGCTTATAGAGATACTACGCCCAAAGGGCAGTGATCTGATAAGGTTCTGGAAAATAGGTTGTTGACTGTGCCTACAATGTGTTTCCATACTGTTGAGTGGATGGTGATGAGCATCAGATGTGTACAATGATATAGAGACCTTATTGGAGCAAACTTTGCTGCTCTCTATTGCACCAGGCAAAGAACCAAGAGAATACAATTTAAATGTAACCTTAGGTACTCTGATGGCAAAGCAAATGCTTGCTATTGATTTAGCATTATGGCCCATAACTGCAAGCATCATTTCCCCCCTTCTTCTCCAGATAAATTGCTGCACATTCAGGGTTTTGCTGTTTAAAAGACTTAAAGTGAATGGAATGGATTGAATCTTAGAAATAGAAGTCTATAGTTTCAACTTACTTCATGCTAATAATCCAAGGCATTTTCTATGTGAGAGAAAAAGGCAGAAGCTGACTTAATAAAACATTGAGTTTGCTTTCTCATTATAGTGTTTCTTAACTCAAATTTTTTGATGTGTTTTAATTAAAGATTTGTCTGCTTCCTAGTCATAAAACAGTGTCATTATGAGTCAGAACCAATTTGACAGCACTTAACAACAATGGTCATAAAATATTGTGCCTATCTAATACTTAGTGGAACCCTTTGTGGTGCTGTAGGTTAAGCTCTTTATAGCTAACCACAGTGTCAGTGGTTCAAACCCACCAGTCACTTCTCAGAAGTGGTTGCTGTGAGTTGGAACTGACTTGCCAGCACCTACCAACAACAGTACTTAGTGTAGTTATTATTTAATATGTTGTGGATAAAGGCAGAAGATTAGACAAGAAGAGATAATGCTATCAGTGACTGGTATCTGGGGGGTTGGGTAAGTTTTGTTCTCTGTTGCACATTCCAGTAGATGCCCTAGAGCAAGACATTTAACTTCTCTTTGTCATACTTTTTCTGCCCATAAGATGTTAATTATTGTAATTGTTTCTTAATACTGTACTATAAAGTTTTAAGGCGTCGTGGTGTGGTGCTGTGGGTTAATGTGCTGCACTGAAAGGTTGGTTTGAACCATAAGGTTGTTGGTTCAAGTTCACCAGCCACTTCTTGGAAACATTATACAGGGTCACCATGAGTAGAAACTAACTTGATGGCACTTAACACACAACAACAGTAATGTTTTACAGTAAATGTTATACGTCAGTATAAACACAGTGTAATCATGGAACCATTAACATTTCCATCAATGTTAAATCCTTTGCTCACTGGTTCAGAATTAGGATAGAAGTGCACTGAAGGTACCGAAGCTCACTGGTCATTTTCCTTAATTAAGCCATAGACTTATTCCTTTTGTTTTTATTTAAGAACACCAAAATCATGACATGAGCAGAGGAGGCAGTATAGTGGTGAGAATGACACTGGCAGCCATCCCCAGGGGCTGACCTGGAAGCTGTCTTTCATTAGCTCTGTGCTTTTGGTTAAGGCTGATTGTTTTCTAATCTGGCAAATGAGTCATTTGAACTGAATAATTCCCAAATTCTTTTGTGTTCTCCCTTTCTAAAACCAAGTGTCCACTTCCCTGCCCTTCCTTGCCAACCTCTTCTGCCAACATCAGGTGCAGACTTTACCAGCTACCAGGAAGTGATAGGTGTCTGAGTGGTACAAATGTCTTGAAAGGTTATATTCAGTAGAATTAATATATGTAATATATTAAGTATACTCGGGACACAGTTCATCCTTTATTGTTTTAGTTATTTAAATTTATTATAGCTAGGATCTAAAGATGCTTATTATAAATAATTTGGCCAAGCTGGGAAGGGTGGGGATGAAGGAAAAAAGAAATAACTGACTTTTCTGATTAATAAAAAGACTTTCTCTTGACTATGTGCAAGTTGCTCTGTAAATTCTTAATGAATGTTTGTGTGACTATAATGGTGTAGTTTGTAGGGCAACCAGAGTAGACTCCAAAGGTTTTACAAGGAAAGCAAAGGTATTGATGTATTGATAGGCTAAGAAGTTTAGGCAAGGAAAGAAAAAAAAAAAAAAGGAATAAAATAGTTTAGAAGTTTATGAGGCGGAAATGAGCAGGGGAAAGTGAATTGCTCTCCAGCATTTCACCACAATTGTGGGTAATGGGAGAAAAGGACAGGTATCAAGAAGTGGTCATGGTGTGTAGGTATTACTATTAAAAAGTTGAAAGGCTTACTTTAGGGGGAGAATTTTCCCATTGAGTCCTATGTAATGTGATGTAGCCAAGACTAGTAGGGTGATGTTGGTCAGGGCATATAATATTCTTACTGATTATTTACTTGGTTCTTAGCTTTGATAAATGGATTAATTGTTATTATTATTATTAATACAGAATAGTTTATTTTTAAAGGATAAAAACTTATTTTTAATGGATAGTCTTCTTCAGAATGGGACTAGTAGACAGCATTTTAAAAAATTACAATTCATTAAAAGGTCTACTTGTCAAAATTAATTAATGAGGGGTGGATGGACAAACCATGAGAATTCCTGTCTCTGACATGGTTTTCCTGAAGAGACACACATAGTGCGCACCACATTTCTGATGCTGCAGAGCAAACACTTTGCATTTAGGTTTTCTCTACCCCACCCCACTTCAGTTTTTTTGGCTCAACAGTGAAACAATACAAAACTTCTCATTGATATACTATTTTATAGCTTAATCTTCACAGTCACTCTTATAAAGTTGTTAAGTGCCGTCCTGTCTGTTCTGATGCATAGCTATCCTGTTTTGGGTTCCCAAAGAGCAGTTGGTGAGTTTGAACAGCTGACCTTATGGTTATCAGCTCAGCACTTATCCTATATCACCATACCAGGAATTCATGAAGAAACTATTTCTATCTTCCTTTTTTAAATTCTTTTAAACCTACGTGGAAATTAAGGCATAGAAATATAAATTATCTTATCTCAGTACATAGAAATGGAAGGTTTTGGAACCTGGCGTTGAAATCCGTGTCTTCTGGTTCCAAATCCTGTTTTCTTTCTTCTTGATCTTACTTTTATCTCTCTTTCTCTTTCTGGGTGTTGGAGTGTTGGTGGGTGGCGATGATGTTTTTGATCTTGTGATGTAAAGAGTTCAGTCTTCTTATATTACTAGTTCATGCCCGCCCCCCTTCCTTATTGGCCCTTGGAACACTTCTCTCTGTGTTTCACTCATCTTCACATTCTGTGTCTTCAGTCCCCAGTATCTTGTTCTCACCATCAACCAAGCACCTGTTTTAAAGTGCCTGAAAGTTTCCCTGCAGTGTGAGTCCTTGTAGAGTGAGTGGTCTTTTAATTTCCAATCAATGGCTCCGAGAAATGGAACTCATTTCTTTTTCTTAAGAGTTTTCATCCTACATTATGCTTTAAAGTTATATTTGTGTTTCTGTTGGTTTTCACTTCTCCTTAGCATTCTGGAGTATTTACCTACTGTATTTTACTTTTTATTCCTTTGAGGACACCTTGATTGTCTTCACCTTCCATTACTACAAACAACTTAAACATTTCTAAACATGTTTCCTTCAGAAGAGTTGAATTACGTGGTCATCTAGGCATATACAATGTCAGATTCACTTTCCAGAATGACTGTACAAGTTTAAATACCTACTAACTGTACATTCACTGATGACGATCAAAGAGCCCAGCCTTTGTTATGGATTACAGTTCAATGTAAAGAAAACAAAAATCCTCACCACTGGACCAATAAACAACATTCTTATCAATGGAGAAAATATTGAAGTTGTCAAGGACTTCATTCTTCTTGGATCAACTGTCAACACTCACGGAAGCAGCAGACACGAGATCAGACGACGTTATTGTGTTAAGCAAATCTGCTGCACGAAACCTTTTTAAAGTGTTGAAGAGCAAAGATGTCATCTTGAGGACTAAGGTGCACCTGACTCAATCCATGGTGTTTTCAATAACCTCATATGCTTGTGAAAGCTGGACAGTGTATAAGGAAGACAGTGGAAGAATTGATGCTTTTGAGTTTTGGTGTTGGAGGAGAATACTAAAAGTGCCACGGGCTGCCAAAAGAACCAATCGATCCATTTTGGAAGATGTGCATCCAGAGTGCACCTTAGAGGCCAAGATGGCCAAACTTCGTCTCTCATACTTTGGACATATTGTAAGGAGGCAGCAGTCACTGGAGAAGGATATCATGTTTGGTAAGGTGGAAGATCAGAGAAAAAGAGGAAGACCCCAACGAGATGGATTGGCCAAGTGGCAGCATCGATGGACTCAAGCGTGGCAACAGTAGTGAGGTTGCCCAGGATCGGGCAGTGTTTCGTTCTGCTGTGCATAAGGTCGCTATGGGTGGGTACCGACTGTATGGCACCTAACAACAGCTCTACATGTATTTTCCCTTCTTGCTAAAACTAAGTATTATCTTCCTTTCCAATTTTCATTTTTATTGGCATGAAGGAGTATATGGAGACTTGGTGTGGCACTGTGGGATAAGTACTGTGGGATAAGCACCAGACTGCTGACCAGAAAGTTAGCAGTTTAAATCCATGCCACTCCTTGTAAACCCTATGCAAGGTTGCTGTGAATCAGAACTAACTCAAGCGCTTAACAACAATGCAGTATGTTGTTACTTTGATATACATTTCCTTGATTTTGAGTGAGTTAGCATGTCTTTTTCTCTTCATTTAAATATCATGGGCCATTATGGAAACTCAGATAATAATTAACTGATACTAGATTTTTTGAAATATCATTCTAATGGGAGCCTCTACTTCTTACCTGTACCTTTGGGATTTCAATCCATTTTTTTCTAGTTTGCCCATATTAACCCTCTTAATATTGATTCAAATGAGTCTCCTTCCCCAGAATTTTCAGTGGCTTCATAATATCTGTGGTATTAGGTAAACTCCTGTTGCAACTACTATGTGGAGGGTGTCATGCTTTATTGTTAGCTAAGGCTCCCACACCTCTCCTTGGATCCTAGGATGTACTGTCTCCTCACAATGTGGAATGCCCTCTCCTTATTCTGTCAAAAATCCTTTTCATGTTGTTTAATAGTTTAAATTTTTAGCAACATGTTGTGTGCACATGGTATAAAGAGTCAAATTGTCCAGGAATACTTGTTTAGAAAAAGGGGAAATTCTTTGTTTCACTCTTACCCTGTTTTTCTGTTTTCTGAGGAACTGCTCTCTGCTTGTCTTAGTAGTGCTATAACAGAAATACCACAAGGGTTGGTTTTAATGAGCAAAAAGAACTATTTTCTCACGTTGTAGGAGACAAAAAATCTGAATTTATGGTAGCTGTTCTAGGGGAATGCACTTTCTGTTCACTAGGGGTGTGGGACAAAGAGGAAGGTGTTGATTTGTTCGTTTCAGGTTCTCTGGAGAGCTCCACGTGGCATCTATCTTTCCCTATTCCTGCTTGGTGTCTTCTATGCTTGAAGTGCTCTTTTCTAGTCAAAACTATATAGGTTTAGGACAGTCCCTATTCTGATATGCCCTCATTAACACAACGAAGAGCTACATTTTTCCAAATTGGATTACATCCACAGATACAATGATTAGGAGTCATTACACACATATTCGAAGTACACAATTCAGTCTATAATAATGCTTATTTTGACTGATTCTTTTGATTTTTTTTTATAACTAGGTGAATTTCTGAGTAATTCTGTACGTTGCTTTTTCTTTCTTTCAATTTTACTTCCTTTAGCCCTTATCTACTTCTGTAATGAGAAGAGAAGACTGGATTTTCTGCAGCCCCATGTTGTTACTGTTGTGAAGTGCTACCAAGTTGGTACTGACTCATAGAGGCCCTGTGTAGGGTTCCCGGTGCCTCCCACCATATATAGGAAGGAAAGTCAAAAGTACTGTTACTAGGCATTCAATTCACACATATACAGGTTTATTCCAAACTAAACATGTCTGTACAATCTGTGGACGGCTGCAGACAAACAAGTTTTCTCAGCAGTATACTTGTCTTAGTCTCATTTGGCTGCCTTCAAAAAGATATTTTTTATCTCCTAGAGGGAAAAAAAAACTAATTTTCTAATCAACTTTTTAATGAAATTCAAGTGGACATCTTTCCAAATCATTGAAGCTTTGCAGTGATTGTACAGGAAGGCTGCCCACATAAAACAATAGTGTTTTAGATGGATCAGGTGTTTCAAGGAAGGTCAGAAGGGCTTCACAGATGAGCTGAGGGAGAGAGAAGACGGTCAACCTGGACAAATGAAGAAATTGTGGTTGAAGCCCAAAATCTGGTGGGAAAAAAACTGTTGATGTGATTTGTTGTTGTTAGGTGCCATCAAGTCAGTACCAATTCATTGAGACCTTATGTATAGCAGAATGAAACACTGCCCGATCCTGGGTCAACCTCACTACTGTTGCCACACTTGAGTCCTTCGATGCTGCCACTTGGCCAGTCCATCTTATTGGGGGGTCTTCCTCTTTTTCTCTGACCCTCCATCTTACCAAACATGATATCCTTCTCCAGCGACAAGGTATATGTCCGAAGTATGAGAGATGAAGTTTGGCCATCTTGGCCTCCAAGGAGCACTCTGGCCACACTTCTTCCAAAACGGATTTATTGGTTCTTTGGCAGCCAATGGCGCTTTCAATATTCTTCTCAAACACCATAACTCAAAAACATTAATTCTTCTACTGTCTTCCTTATTCACTGTCCACCTTTTGCATGCATATGAGGTGATTGAAATACCATGGCTTGGGTCAGGCGCACCTTAGTCCTCAAGCTGACATCTTTGCTCTTCAACACTTTGAAAAGGTCTTGTGCAGCAGATTTGCCTAATGTAATACATCATTTGATTTCTTGAATGCTGCTTCCATGAGTGTTGATGGTTGATTCAAGAAGAATGAAGTCCTTGACAACTTCAATCTTTTCTCCGTTGAAAAGAATGTTGTTTATTGGTGCAGTGGTGAGATATTTTGTTTTCTTTACATTGCGATGTAATCCATACCGAAGGCTGTGCTCTTTGATCTTCATCAGTAAATTTTTTTTTTAATTTACTGCAAGCTTGTATCATCTGCATATTGCAGGTTTTTAATGAGTCTTCCTCCAATCCTGTGCCACATTTTTCTTCATATAATCCAGCTTCTTGGATTATTTGCTCAGCATGTGATAGCTGCTGAAATTGGGATCTTACATGATTTGGCATTTTCAATTTTAAATGACCATCTTGGCCTCAGCAAGTTATCTATTCTATGGGTACCAAAAGCTGCATCATGATCAGCTAACTCAGAGAGCTTATCTTTACATCAGTCTTTGAAGCAATATTGAAGATAATGAAGATGATTTTGTGGAACAAATCATAACTGGGGATTAGTCTTGAATTTACCAATAAGGTCCAAAAAGCAAGGTTTAATCAACACAGTGCTTCTGAGGGGGTCTCCTGTGTCAGTGAAATTCAAGGTAAAGAGCTCAGCTCAGAAGGTTGATTGCATTTTGGGATCCCAAAAGGTCAACGTGATATATTTTCTTGATGGACACAGGGCTATCCTGGTGGGCTTATTATGAAGTTCTAAGAAAATTGAAAACTGCATTGGTGAGAAAAAAACCAGGAAAGTTGCAAGCAGGAACTGTTTTCCATCACAGCATTGTGCCTGCTTATTCTTTGAGGGTAGCAAGGGCTGTCCCAGAAGAATTTTATTGGGAAACCGTACTCCACCCATCCTTCAGACTTCTTTTTGGTCTTGTCCCTTCAGACTTCTCTTTGTTCCAAACTTCAAAGACCGTTTCAAAGTAACACAATATGAATGAATCCATCAAGGATATCAAAATTGCTGTTTTGTCTTGGTGTAATCAAGGAGTACAGACTTCTTGATGGAAAGGTTAGAGAGAATTGGAAATCTACCTGTATTTGTTGTCATTTAGTCATTTCTGATTCCTAACAATCCTGTATAGAGTTTCTGAGACTGAATCTTTACAGAAGCAGAAAGCCCCATCTTTCTCCCTCGAGTGACTGGTGGATTGGAACTGCTGACCATGAGGTTCGCAGTCCAGTGTGTAAACCATTCTACCCTATGTCAAAAAACAATGGCTACACATTTTCAATGTTTAGTAAATGTTTTCAATATTTTGTTTACCAAAGAGTCTAATGATTTTGTAGCAATACTTTTTGACTTACCCTGGTATTTCCCTAACCCTCCAGTGTAATTATAACTTTGATTAGATCTGTATTAAGTATTTAATTCTTTGCATAATTAAATCCTCTGAGATGATATTGACAGTTGAGCCATATAATATAGGAGAATTACATTTTGTTACCTGTAAATGTTGTCCAGTATTTTGTTTGTTTGCTTAATTTTTAATGTTCTTATCACTTCTTTAACCCTGTCAGAGTTGTCTAACTGCCCTCCCAGTACATTCAGCTCCCTGACAGATCTCTAGGCTGCACCTGTAGTCCTGCTCTTCCTCTTCCACATCTCTCCTCCTGGGGCTTCTGTAAGCATAACCTCTACTCCTTTCTCTGGAAGCTTCACTGTTTTCCTTATCTCTTTATTTCCTCCTTGTTTAATCCTTTCTTTGCAAAAGTGTATCCTCTAGCAGATTCCTGAGGAGGTTAAATGGGAGGTAATTCTTTAATTTTACTTTATATCTAGCTTGTTTAAAAATAGCTTCAATTTAAAAAAGTAGCACTGCGTCTTGAATTCAGGATTGGGAGTGATTTTCCTTTGGGATTTTGAAGGCATTTCTTTATTCTAGCTGCAGTTTGGTTGCCTTTATGATTCCTAATCCTTTTGCTAATTAATGTCCTTATCTTCCCCACTTTCTTTTTGTCTTGTTCTCTAAGCTTGTTGAAAGTGACTTCTCTTGTTCCAAGTGTTCTAAATTTCTCAATGATGTGCCTTTGTGGGGCTTGTTTTTATTCAGTGTTGCCTGGTACACAGTAGGCCCTGTCATTCAGCAAATTTAAATCCTTCATTTCAGGGATGTTTTCTTCAAATACAGAAATCTGTTGTTCAAGTTGATTTGGTAGCAGAGTACAGATAACAAAGTAGTCAGCTAGAGCTATGTCAGATAATATTTGAAGGGTACTGTTTTCTCCCAAGTGTTCTATTGTTAAGTGCCTATGAGTTGGTTCCAGCTCTTAGTACCCTGTACGAAGTTTCTGAGACTTTCAAATCTTTGCAGAAGCAGAAAGCCTCATCTTACTCCCATGGTGCAGTTGGCTGACTTGAACTGTGGACCTTTTGATTCGCAGTTCAGTGCTTATCCTATGGGGCCACCATGTTCCCATTCAGCTTTCCATTATTGTTGTTCGGTGCCATCAAGTCAGTTCCAACCCATAGCAACCCTCTGTACTTAAGAATGAAACACCGCCCAGTCCTGCGTCCTTCTCACAATTGCTGCTACACTTGAGAGCCCATTACTGCTGCCACTGTGCCATAGCATCTGTTGGAGGTCTCATTTTTTTGTTTGTTTGATGACTCTCAACTTTACCAAGCATGATGTCCTTCTACAGGGACTGGTCCTTCTTGATAATATGTCTGAAGTGTGAGAGATGGTGTCTGGCCATCTTGGCTTCTAAGTTGCAGTCTAACTGTACTACTTCCAACATAGATTTGTTTATTCTTCTGGTATCCCTTGGTACCTTTAATATTCTTTTCCAACACCATAATTCAAGTGTATCAATTCTTTTAAAGTTTTCTTTATTCATTGCCCAACTTTCACATGCATGTAAGGCTATTGAAAATATCATGTCTAGGGTCAGGTTCACTCTGGTTAACAGACTGACATCTTTGCTCTTGAACCCTTTAAAGTGGTCTTGTCAAGCAGATTTGTCTAGTGTAATACATCGTTTGATTTCTTGACTGCTGTTTCCATGAATGGTGATGCTGGATGTAAGCAAAATGAAGTCTCTGGCAACTTCAATTTTTTTCCATTTATCATGATGTTCTTTAGTTCTCTAGTGGTGAAGATTGGCTAAATCATTTACCTTTCGCCCATCTGCTTTTTGGCTTTTCAGAATACTTAAAAAAACAAAACAAAACAAAACAAAAACCTTATGTTCACTTATCTAATATTTTATTTATTCTTACAGGTTTATGACTAACAAAAAAACTTATTGCCTATTTATTGGAACTGGGGAGATAGTGAAATTTAGCGTTTGTGATCAGTTGGTTGCCTCTACCCAAAAGTCTTAATCTTTGTGGCCTTTTAGGTTCTCCATTCTGTCAGTTATTTATTCATATAATTTTGTCAGATTTTTCCTACTTTTTTTTTTTTTAAACCAATATGTAGAAATTCCTTATATAGTCTAGATTTAATTCCTTACTGAATTTATATTCTTACGTTAGCAACTATGGTCCAAATGACAAAGTCCTTCCAGTTTTATTGTTCTAAAATTTTGATTTCAGTATCACTGATCTGTGAGTAAACGGAGAATGGTCCAGTGGTAGAATTCTAGCCTCTCACTCACTCCACAAACCATATGCCAGTGGAGGCTCGTATGTTGCTAAGCAGATTCAGCAGAGCTTTCAGACTCAGATGGGCTAGAAAGCAAGCTCTGATGATCTACTTCCAGAAATCAGCCATTGAAAATCCTGTGGATCACAGTGGTCCAGTCTGTAACCTGTCATGGGGTTGGCTGAGGACCAGGAAGCATTTGTTCCTTTGTTATGACTTGGGGGCCAACTGGATAGCTGTTGTTGTTAAGTGCTGTTGAGTAGATTCTGATTCATAACGACCCTGTATTTCTAAGGGTTTCCTAGGAGCAGCTGGTAGGTTTGAACTGTCGACCTTGTGGTTCGCAGTCTAAAGCTGATCCACAGTGCCACACTAGATAGTAGCTAGTAATAATTAGTGACAACAGCAACATATCTACACATGTGTCATTGTTTTGTGAGATTCTTAAAAAGCATATATAATGTAAGTATTTATGCTTTAATGGTTTTCATCTTATTTTTAAACTATGGTAGAATCTTTGAGAAAACCACAACACCTGCTTTGAAGAAGGTGATTCATGTTAGTTGTTCAATTGGAAAGGTTTGAAAGCTAGTGTAACTATCCCATTGTATCTGCTTCTTTTTTCTTTCATGTAGTATAATTTTTACCTGAATGCTTGACTGCTCAGAATAGAGATTACAATTTTTGACATCTAGATATGCCACGTTTTGACAAGTGGATGTCAGTAGATACATGGTGTGGTAGCTTCTAGGAAACCACCTTTAAGCTGGAATGAACTTCCATATCATCTTGACTATTTACATTTGTATTCCTAGTGTAAGAGATACATTTCACTCATGTCTAAGTCACTGTTGATTTGAGTTTTGTACTGTAGGAGTTACGAGTTAGTCTATTAACCTCAAGGTCATCAGTTTGAAACTACCAGCTTTTGTGTGGGAGAAAGATGAGGCTTTGTACTCCTGTAAAGATTTACAGCCAGGGAAACCCAATGCAGGGTCACTGTGAGTTGGAAATGACTCCATGGCACACCACCACCACCACGTCTTAAGTCACTGTGGATTTGAATTTTCTGATGTTTGAAACTGGACCTTACCCCTAACTGATAAACATTTGCTTAGTTTAAAAGGGACTCTATTGTTTAAAGGAACTGGCACATGAAGAAAGCAAAGCAGTTTTTAAGTCCTGTCTCATGTAGTAGTTTAAATGCTGTAATTAGTTTTCTGTTGCATTTCCATTTTGTTGTTCTGCTTGGCTTTACTCTTAGGTTGTTGTAGTTAAGGGTTGCTGAATTTGTTCCAACTCATAGTGACCCTGTATAGGATTTCCAAGGAGCCAGCTGGTGGATTTCATTTACCTGCCTCATGGTTATCAGTCTAGTGCTTTTCCTACAGCACTACACCAGGACCCCAGTCTTAGGTTGTTTGTTGCTAAGTGCTGTGGAGCCCGTTCCAACTCATAGCGACCCTGTGCAGGGTTTCCAAGGAGCAGCTGGTGGATTTGAATCACCTGCCTCATGGTTAGTAGTCTAGTGCTTATCCTATAGCACTACACCAGGACCCCAGTCTTAGGTTGTTTGTTGCTAAGTGCTGTGGAGCCCGTTCCAACTCATAGCGACCCTGTGCAGGGTTTCCAAGGAGCAGCTGGTGGATTTGAATCACCTGCCTCGTCGTTAGTAGTCTAGTGCTTATCCTATAGCACTACACCAGGACCCCACTCTTAGGTTGTTTGTTGTTAAGTGCTATTAAGTTGGTTCAGACTCATAGCAACCCTGTGTAGGGTTTCTGAGGAGCGGCTGGTGGGTTTGCACTGCTGACATGGCAGCTCAAATCGACCTTGCAGTTCATTGCATTATCCTGCAGCACCACACCAGGACTCCCACACTTAGCTAGGCTATCAAAATGTAGCAGCAAGGGTCTGCCAGTAGCCTCACATTGCTGTCATCTTCAGTTCTCAGTGAAGAGCAAGCACTTTTTCCTGATAACTCAGGTATATGTTTTTAAAACAATTGGCCCAGTCTTCTGTTGCTTAAACCTATAAGGTGACTGGGGAGAATACTCATATTTATTAGGTCTGGGTTATATTCCTCAGCTCTAGGGTAGAGGGAAAGGACATCCTTACATATCAGTACACCCAGACCAAGCAGGATTTCTAAGGAACAGAGGACTGCTTCCAAGAAAATAGGCTATGAAGGTAAATATATGTCCAGCTTTATCATATACAGGTAGGCCTCATGGTGGGATGGTTTTAAAAACCAATATATATGTTAATTTCTTAGTTTTGCTATGTTTTGCAGTAATTCTTTTGAAAGAAAGCAATGTATGATAAAATGAATAATTTATAGGAGAATCAATGATCGTGAAGAGAATATAAAATTATAATCTGGTGTGGCGCTGTTGACTGTAAGGTTGGTGGTTCAAGCTCACCACTCGCTCCTCAGAAACCCTTTGAGGGTCACTATGAGTTGAACCAACGTGAATTCCCTTAATGACAACAACAACTGGTCTAATGTAAAGAAACCACAAAGTATCTTTTGCCCTTTTGGATACAGTAGTAAGAATATCAAATGAAAATATTGCTAGTTACGAAATGATAGCATCATAATTGTTTTCTAAATAGAGATCATGTCTATTACTGATAATTAACCATTCCTTATTTAACTGGTTATAGTCAAGCTGAGCAGTCTCTCCCAACTGCAGCCAAGAAATGGATCACCTTCACAAAAACCATTAAAAATGTCTGAAAACAAGCACAACGAAATGGCCAGCCTTGTGATTGATTGTTGTCTAGTTTGAACCTGTGTATATATTCTACTCACTGACAGAGGAGCTCAGTTTGTCTTCTGTGTGTATGTGTGTGTGCTAAACTCTAAGAAATGCCAAAATGGAACAGAATATGTGTTCTTTTCTAAAACAAATGTAAAAGTGTAGGCATATTGTTTCTGTACATAACTTGGAGCTTATTTATCCTGTAATGTATGTGAACAACTAAGTACTTCCATATACTTTAAAATTAAATCATTTGTGGAAGTTGAGGTAGACATTTACAAAAACAAAAACAACTTAAAAAAAATTTTTTTTTTCACACGTTTAGATTTACTGTAACATTATGAAGCTATTAATACAGGGTTCCCATATATGCCATGGAGTCCTAGTGTGGTGCTGTGGGTTAATGCTCCAGATTG
This sequence comes from Chrysochloris asiatica, assembly GCF_000296735.1. NCBI lineage: Eukaryota > Metazoa > Chordata > Mammalia > Afrosoricida > Chrysochloridae > Chrysochloris > Chrysochloris asiatica. The sequence goes on along the minus strand of NW_006408581.1, from coordinate 17,205,124 downwards.
CAAAGCCATTTGAACGGCAAGGTTGGCAGTTCAAGCTCATCACCTGCTCCTCGGAAACCCTATATATGGTCGCTATGGGTCGGAACTGACTATATTGCACGTAACAACAACATATATGCCACACTCAGTTTCTACTGTTATTAACTTAACAACAACAGTATCCTTAGTGGCAATTTGTTACAACTCAGTGAACCATAGTTGCCAATTTGTTATTAGCCAAAATTCATACTTTATTCACAGCTACGTCCTTTTTCTGGATACTACATCCCGTTTAGTTTTCATGTCTTCTTAGTCTCCTCTTTTTTTCAAAGTTTTTGTTGTGAATTGAGTGATTAGTTTACATGGGGAACATCAGTTTCACACTCATCGTTTCATTGCAGTGCTTACAATCTCCTGCGTGCATCATCATTCAACAGTATTTGCTTCTATTCCCTCTGGTTATTTATTTATTTATTTTTTGGCGGGGATGTACACAGAAATACTCAAGAGTATATAATCATTTAAACAACCAAAGGACACATTCTGTAAGCCTCCCTCCTGGCCACCAGCACCTGGCTGTCAGCACACAGCCTTTTTCTCTTTCCATGAGTCTAGAGTCCAGTTGCTTTATCTCTCCATGTCCACATCTCTGTCTTCATCTCTGGTGTCGCTGTTTCTCTGGATAGGGTCCCAAATTCTGCTTGTGCTTTTCTCCCTTGATGGTGCTAGGGTTTTCTGTTCCTGGACTCTTAACAGTAACTACTCCCCTGCTTTTGTTACAAAATGTCTACCTATACAGTTGTGACAGTCGCAGTTAGTTATGATAATAATTACTCACTATTGAATCATAAGATTCTTATCCCTGTCTCTCTTCACCAGACCTGTCTAAACAAGATGAAAAGTATTCAATGGGGATTCTACCTCTTTTCCAGCCCCTGCGCCCTCACCCCCCTCCGGCCACACTCTGAAACTAAACTCCCTCTTGAAAATTCATAAGCCAGTTACTTCATGCCTTTATATCCCCTCACATTTTCAGTAGTCAGTGTCTAAGTTGTCCATCCCTATCAACCCTGTATATTGAAGGGATAGGATTGATTTTGGATGTGAGGACTCTTTCCCTCTCAGTTGGTATTTTGAGCTACTACATCCATAAGTATATGTCAAGTTCATCAAACTGTAGCAATTTACACTTGTGTATCAAAGAAAAAAAAAAGGATTTTTTCCCCCCCTTTTATCTTCCTCTGGTCAAGTTCTGATCATCAACGATGGAAGCCAGGTCAAATGCATACTATCTACAAGTTCGGGTGTTCTTCTTGTGTGTCTTCCCTCACTTCACATCAGCTGGCACTTCACTTTCAACTCCAGCCCTCTGTGACTATTTCTTTGTCCATGGGATCAGGAGTACACAGGTCTTACCACACTTCAGACCAACCTAGCGTTCCTCTTCTCTCTCTCATCCAGGTCCATGGGAGACTATGGAAAGTGGTCAAACTTAGCCCATATTTTCATTGCTGCCTTAGACTCCTCTTGACTGTGTCAGATTTTATTTGTATTTGATGTTTCATTGTATTTGATGACCTTGGCAATTTTGAGGAGTACTTGTCAGAAATTTCATAGCATATGCCTCTAGTGGGTTTTGTATGCTGTCTTTCTCATGATTAGCCTGGGGTTATGGGTTTTTGAAAGGAAGACCACAGATGTTAAGTGTCCTTCTTATGCATCTTCTCAAGGACGCATACCATCAGCATGACTTGCCAATGTGGATGTTGACTTGTGTTAACCTGGTTGAGCCTATAAGGTTTCTTCACTGTAAAATCAATGTCTTTCCTTATTGTATTTTCTGAAATGCTGTTACTCTAAACAGCCCACACCTTAGGCGTAGAGGGTTAGGCTCTATCTTTTTGAGTATAGTATGTCCAGGTGTGGTGCTCTGGGATAAAGCACTGGGTCGGAAGATCAGTGTGAATCACAGGTCAGCAATTTAAACTCACTAGCTGCTCCTAGGAAACCCTAAGAGGGTCACTTAATAACACCACCAACATCTACATTATTTGGAATTTTTCTGCATGTGAGATTTATCTCTTCTTCCTCATTCATTCATTCATTCATTCTGTATTTTTATTTGTATTGAGTATGAACTCAAGGGTATTTATTATTTTCTACTTTGGATTTAGGAGTCCTGGTGTGGTGCTGTGGGTTAATGCACCAGACTGCAAAGCTGTTTGAACTGCAAGGTTGGCGGTTCAAGCTCACCAGCTGCTCCTTGGAAACCCTGTACAGGGTCACTATGAGTCAGAACCGTCTCAACAGCACATCACAACAACAACTTTGGGTTTACAATCCAGTATTGCTTTATTATGCAAATTGTTCCAGCTTTGACCATTTAAAAAATTGGCTCCTATAGCCCTTGACTGTAGTCCTGGTGTGGTGCTGTGGGATAATGCACTGGACCAAAAGGTACATTTGAACCACAAGGTCGGCGGTTCAAATTCACCAGCTGCTCCTTGGAAATTTTATACTAGTCACTATGCTTCAGAACTGATTAGATGACACTTATCAACAACAACATTCCTTGACTGGGAGCACTAGACTGTAAACCACAAGGTTGGCAGTTCAAACCCACCACCGGCCCCATGGGAAAAAGATGAGGCAAAAATTTATAGCCTTAGAACTGACTTGATGGCACTTAACAACACAACAGTATTCTTTGACGTACCCCTATCATTGTGATTTTTTGTAGCATATTTGTATCCTACTTTGACAAAACACGGGGCTCATCTTTCTGTATATTTTTTGTCCCAGATCTTGAATCATCCCTGGTTCCTTTTATTAAATAATGCTATTAACAAACTTAAGATCTGGGTACTAGACTAGTTCATTGCCATTGCAAAGCAGTTGCTGTTTCAAAGCAGGCATTTGTTATGATCACTTTTAAAGATATGGCATTGGGGATTCCAAAGAACAATTCTAGTAAGCAAACGGGTTTGAAGAAGAGTGTGGACTGAGGTGCCTCATTTCTGGGTAGTTGTTTTCCCAATCATCTGCAACATGGGGACTGATGAAGTTTTTTTCTGTCGTTGATTTTGTTAGATGATTTACTTTCCTGGGTACTCTGATGAGTCATTCATTCATCCAAGGGCAAAGTGTAAGAAGGTTTTTATTAATAAAAATAATGTGGCTCAAGGTTGATTGCCACATCATTCATTTATTCTTTTTTTTTTTCCCCCTTTCAGTTTTACCAAAACAGTACAGAAATGGAACTTGATCTGTAAAAGACTGTATCTGGGTGACAGTTAAGAATAGATGAGAAATTCCCCCACAAGATTGCCTTGTTTCCTGTTAAGAGTGTTTAATGGATTTAATGTCCAACTTCTTCTCCTAACCCACACAGCAATTTTGAGGACTTATTTTGCTATATAAATAGATACAATGCCAGAATTGTCCAATTTTAGCCTTTATTCAAAAACATTTTACCTTGAGTAAAATTTTTCAAGGAACTCTTTTTATGAGGACAATTTCACCCCACTGTGAAGTTGCATACCATATACTACTTTTGTCCATTTGCACTAAGTAATGAAGCACTGCTCTTTTGAAATTGGAGCTGTTAGCGTTAACTGGTTATCATGGTTGAGGACCAGATAGTTACATAATTTTATTTTAGTAAAAATCAAGAAATATTAAAACCATTTCAAGGCCTGTACATACATACACAGAGAGATTAATTTCCACTTTCTAGTGGGGCATGTTCTATGCTTGTGGGGCAGTTGAGATGAATTCTCTAGATGTCTCAGCTGTCTTGTTGCTGTGTGTCCACAAGTAGAACAGCCCTCAACCAACCTACTGTGCGTGCATCATCTTACCCCAGTCTGGCTTCTTCACACACCCAGTCACCATTGAACATGTTCTTATTCTTTAAGGCATTCGAATGCATTAAGTTTTGATGTCTGAAATGGTTCAGTCTGTTAAAGGAAGAGGATCTTAATTGTTTTCTTCAGGATAATTAGAAAAGTTTGAACCATTCCAGACCCTTTAATATCCAGTCTTTCACATTTATAGATTTAATGAAAAAATTGTGTTTCAGAAAAGGGCACCTCAGTTTAACCTTGAGAAGCTCCTCAATTAGCAGAAGTTACTTGTCATGCATTGAATTTTATTTACCTCTCTTTGTTTTTGTGTTTAGATTAATCTCGAGAAAGAGTCTGACTAATCTGATTCCTATTTTGTTGGGTTTCCTCCTACTCTTGTTATATCTCCTGAGATACCACGGTACCAGAAAGTCTTCCTACCCACAGGGATTCAATATGCTGTCTCATTTTTAATTTGTTCCTCAGTTAAATGCTTTTCTCATATTCAAGTGCTTTATTAGTTCCTGTTCTCTGAAACATAGATCTTATCTGTTTGATTGAATGACATATTGCAAATATTTAATGTTACATATTTATGAGGACCTTCTGAATTATTTTATTACCCCTTTGGACTTACTTATCAGGTCTTACTTAATTGATGTTAAGATTCAGCAATCCATTAAGCCTTTCCATCATTTCAAACTCAGATTGTTAACAGATTTTTAATAGCCCTAACTCCCACAGTGTTCAGCATAGCTGAGTCAGAATGGAGATAACTGTTGCGGATTTCTTCTTTTTAGCAGTCTTTGGGCCCTGTGGCTTTTGGTGGCATTATTACAGAGAAACATGGAATACTGATTGGCAGGGAGATGTTGGCAGGCCAGAGACATTTTCAATATAAGGTCCTCATGAAGCTAAGTATACTTGAGACTTTATCTGTTGGAAATTAGCCAGCAGATAATTTCATTCTAAATATTTGCAGTACAGGGAATTATCTGATATGACTCTTCTAGTCAGTCTTTGTGATTCCTATCAAATGACTTGTTGTTGTTGTTGTTGTTGTTGTTGGTGTGCTGTGGAGAAGGTTCTGACTTCTGCATAGGCTTTCTGAGGCTGTAAATCTGTATGGGAGCAGAATGGCTCATCTTTCTCTCCTGGAATGGCTGGTAATTTCGAACTGCTGACCTTGAGGTTAGCAGTCTGATTCAGAATCCCTGTGCTCCCAGAGCTCCTGAATGACTGGTTAAGACTGAGCAGATGTGAGGTATTTGTGGCCCACCAGTGGAATTGGATTATTTGCTAATAATGTAAATAAGGTATATAGTACCCTTGCAGGGGTTGTTAGTGCCATTGAGTCCCTTTGGATTCATAGCAACCCTATATAGGATTTATGAGGAACAGCTGGTGAGCTTGAACCACCAACTTTACAGTTCAAACCGACCTTGCAATCCAGTACATTAACCTGCCGGGCCACACCAAGATGCCCCTTGCAGGGCTGGGACCATGTAAATAGATTGGGTGTTATTGTTATGTGCCGTGGAGTCGGTTCCGACTCATAGCGACCCTGTACAGGGTTTCTGAGGCAGTAAATCTTTACAGGAGAAGAAAGCCTCTTCTTTCTCCTGTGGAACAGCTGGTAGTCTCGAACTGCCGACCTTAAGGTTCGCAGCCTGATTCGTAACCACTATGCTACCAGAGTGGGTGTAACTATGTGCAACTCTAACATGGAAATAAGTTTTGCCACCTGCTAGGTTTAAACGGAGTCATCTCAGAAGCAGAGAAGGAGAGCTCATGACCATCAGGAAAGAAGCAGCAGGATTGGAGCATGCCTTTTGGGCCCCGAGATCCCTGTATTGAAACTCTCTATTCTTGAATAGAGACAGCTGTGATGCCGGAGATGATGACAAGTGGCAGAGAAGCAGAAGCAGCAGCAAGGCTGAGAAAATGAGGCAGAACAGTAGGTGCAGACCCTCAGAGCGGGGAAGCTGAGGGCTTTCAGACTGGAGGCTAGTTTGCAGAGTGAGGTGGTGCCTCTTTGGCATTATTCAGGGGAGTTAGGTTTGCTGACCCACACAGCTGTTCCTGAGTGGAGTGCTTTTTGGGCATTCATCAGCAGAGCTTCAAGAACTCGTAACACTGCCAGAACAGAGCACACAGAGGCCAACTCCACGGCTGGGAGGCCAAGGCTGAGAAGAGGTAGTATTGACCAAAGAACTGTTTCCTGACCATTTCTCATCCGGAACTGTATCTGGGCAATTCCCTAATCAATCCAGTAATTGTGAGTATTATGTGCATGTATTGCAAAAGATTATGAAACCCATCAGAGAAGTAGAAAGTGTCATGGGAGGGATGTTGTTATGTGCCGTGGAGCCGGTTCCGACTGATAGTGACCCTATACGGGGTTTCCGAGGCTGTAAATCTTTACAGGAGCAGAAAGCCTCGTCTTTCTCCCATGGAACAGCTGGTAGGTTTGAACTGCTGACCGTGAGATTAGCAGCCCGATTTGTAACCACTATGCTACCAGAGCTCCTCATGGGAGGGCTAGATGAGGTCATATTGGTAAAGAAGGCTGCAAGATGGAGACGTAGCCTCAGCCTCGGTCTGACAAATGTGATTCACCTTGGGGAGTTAGAGGAGGTTAGACAGGTCCCTGTGTCGCCTTTACAACATTTAAGTAAGTTATGTGTAAACTGTATACATAATTATTAATAGTAATGAACATTTTATTTAGCATGTTGTTGTTGTCAGGTGCTGTTGAGTTGACTCAGAGTGACCCTGCTGCTCTTCAGAAACCCTGTACAGGGTCCCAGTGAGTCGGAACTGACTCGATGGCACCCAACAACAACAAACTATATATAATCATATACTGACAACTGTAAGGCACTCATTTACAGTTAATTTTTGGAAAATAGTTCATGAGTGGAAGGTGGTGCTATTTGTCAGTCAATAGTTTATCTTTGATCATCCAAGATGTGGCTAAAGATGTACATAGAATTTCCATATTTAATTATTAAGTGCTGTCAAATCGATTCCAACTCATGGGTTTGAACCGCCACCCTTATGGTTAGCAGTCCAGTGTTTATAGTGCTACCCCAGGACTCCTACAGCCAAATACTTTTGATAAAGGGGGGAAGTGAAACCTAATACTAGTATCTTGTTAGGTGCCATTGAGTTCGTTCTAACATATAGCGAACCTATATAGAATTTCCTAAGAGCAACTGGTGAGTTTGAACCGCTGACCATCTTATTTCTGTTTTTTTCAATAGTAATACTGGGGTACATCAAATTCTAAACGTATCTTTTTTTAGACATGTCTTTCAACTCCTACAAAATGACTTTTTCCTGATCGGAGAAAATGAGGAAGATGCTGACTGGATTATATGATTCAGTTGTGAGTGATTGTTAATAGGGTTCATTGTAATTGTAAAAACTTGGAATTCTAGCATGTGTGTAAAATGAACCACCTCAGAAACAGAAATGGGGATCTCACTACCAGCAAGGAAATAAAGCCAGGAATGGAGTGCATCATTTAGATCCCAAGACCCCTCCTTGACCCAGGAGAAAAAAGTGTGACACCAGCGGTGTGACATCAGCGGTGTGACACCCAGCTGTGTGACAGAGGAAGGGCAACATTGTAAGCAAGCACCGGAGCCTGAGACAGTGGTGAGCTTCCTGGCCTGTGGAGCCAGTCACGCTGAGGGCCTTCAGGCAGAAGGCTTGCTTGTGGAGTGGGATACCTCTGGGCACTTAATGTAGGTAGCTGGGTTGTGGCCCCACAGAGCTAGAGCTGAGCGACTTCAGGCTGAGGTTTATAGCAAGAGTGCAAGTGCTCTCTCGTTCAGGCTGAGGTTTATAGCAAGAGTGCAAGTGCTTTTTGGGCATTTATCAGCAGTCATAAACTGCCCATGCAAGGCAGAGGCCAGGCCAGGCTGAGAGTCAGAAAGAGGCCTGCCTGTGGGCACAGCAGGGAAGAGGCTGTTCTGAGTAAAGACCTGCATCCTGAGCATTTATGATCTTTAATTATAACCTATTAACTTCCTTAATAAACCCCATAATCATGGGTATTTTCTCACTTCTCATTGGGCTTTGCAATGACTTAGCAGAAGTATAGAATGAAGGCGGGATGGTTGGTGTCAAAATTGGTAAGGACAATTGGAAGGTGGAGGCATGTCTGACCTTAACCTCATATGGAATTGGCCTTGTTGCAGTGATGCCAAGTTTCGGTCTCTGCCTTCGACCTTGTGAAGTTCATGGAGGTCAAATGCCATGCCCGGTGTCTTTTTAAGTTTTTTTGTTTTTGGGGGGGGCTACTTTTCATAATAAATTAATTATGAATTCAAAGCACAATGAAACTATTTCTCTTTTCATTTAAACATCTTTTACAGAATTATTTTCTTAAGTAGTATTAACTTGATGTACTATTAGAAGTATGTGTACACACAAAGATCTGTTTAGAAGAACTTGGCAGAGTGACTGGTACTTTACTTTTGTTAATTAGAATTAATCAGAAACAAATAAAAATACAGTCAATGAAAGTATCAATTTGTTGTTCATTGAAAACTAATCAGAAGCAAAGAGAAAATACAGTTAATTTGCAGTAGTTTCCCATCTGGTTATACTGTCATGCTTTAATGTGTTACTATGATGTTAGAAGCTATGTCATTGGTATTTCAAATACCAAGTTGTAACCCATGGTGAACAGGTTTCAGCAGAGCTTCCAAACTTAAGGCTCTGAAAAAAGGTCTGGCGATGTAATCCTGAGCATTAGCCAACAACCTTATGGATCACTACAGAATACTGAGTAACAGTGCTGGAAGATGAGTTCTGTAGATTGGGGTTTAAAAGTATCTAGTTGCTGTTCCATCAGTTCTTAATCATGGAACATTTTTAAATTAAAATGAAATTATTTGCTTCTTCCAAATGTTTATAGGAAGACATATATGATGCAAAGTGAATCCACAGGTATAATTAAAAACCCCAAAGCAAACAAACATCCATTCCAGATTGATTGCAAAAATCATGGGACCAACCATACCTCTCACAGCACTCTTTACTTCTCATCTGGGTTTGATAATTCATTGCAATGGCAACACAATTGAGACACGATACACACTGGTATTTAGGGAAGTTAACAAGTTAAAATTCAAGGGCAGAAATGTTCAAGGTAAAGTTGTTCTGTTCAAGATAGCCTCTTCTTAGCCATGCCCACAGGCAGGCCTCTCTCTACCCGGGCAAGAAAGGTCTTTTAGAACTGGTAATATATACTCCAAGGTACTCAGTTCTGCTAAAAGCCAGAGACCAAAGACTCTTGGCTTAGTTCCATGGGTCCACAAACTAATTCACTCATTTAAGTGCCTGAGATATCCCTCTCTCCAAGCACATCTCCTGCCCAAAGTCACTAAAGTTTCCTTGCTCCAGGGACTATGAATCCTGTCACTCTGGTGCTCTGGTTCTTTCTGCTGCTGCTTGTATCTCTGTCACTTCTCCTGTGTCACAGGTTTCTGTTCCTGTGCTGAGGCCAGTCAATGTGTAGAGCTCTCTGGGTCTACATGACGCATTCGACTCCTGGGTCATCTTTGATGGTAGCAAGATCCCCCAATCCTGTTTCTGAGATGGTTCATTTTATACATGTTAGAGTTCCAGGTTTTTGCAATCACAGTTAACCCTCCTTACCGCTCACAGCTGAATCATATAATCCTGTCAACATCTTCTCTCACCTTCTCTTACCAAGATCCACCAGGGCAGAAATGTTGTTTAGTGGGAGCTTACAAAGACTTATGGCTAGAAGAGACATTAAATAATTCACTGTGCCACACAGATTATGTTCTTTCATTAGTTATAGAAATTCAAATTCTAGTAATAGACTGAAATGTGTTTTTCTGGGAGCTGTCAACCTCAGTTTTACATATTTTAGACTAAGCTGTAAACATAGCAAAAATTTTGCTTGAACAGCTGTAGTCATTCAAAAAAGTCTCAAAATCCACTTCAAAAGAGTAAGCTTTTCTTGTAAGCATGATACCCTTTCTTATAAGACCAATCAAGACTTTTAATGTATTATTTCTTTGTACTTGATTAGAAATAAGTTGGGTAAATACTTTGCTCCAGTATTGAGATTTTAATGATTTGTTACTTAATGTTAGTTAAAAAGACGGTATCATGCTTATCAGATATAATTGTTTACTTTGTCGATGGACTGGTGATTGGTAAACACATTTGCTGTAATGTAGTGCTTGAGTATGGACCAGATCCTCACATATGTTTTCTCTTCCCTCCATATACTGTTAATGGTGCATGGGGGTTAAGCTGTAAGTGCCTGTAGTCCTAGCGTGTAGGAGATTACTAGTCAAATAAATTCTGCTTAATACATAGATGCTGAATGTGCATGACTGACCAAAAAATGTACGCATGTCTTAGAATGTGTTTGCAAACGACATTTTCTTTTTAAAAATTATATTGTTTGAAGTAATTATAGATTCACAAGGACTTGCAAACCCTCTTTTCTCATCAGTAAGAACAAAACAGGAAGATCCCATATCCCTTTAATCACTTTCTCCCAGCAAACTCTATACTGTAGTGTACTATCACAACCAGGAAATTGATATATATGCAATTTATAGAGCTTATTCAGATTTCATCAGTTTATATGCACTTGTTTTTGTTTATGTATGTGTGTATACATATGTAACAACAACAACAACAACAAAAATACCTGTTGTGATTGAATCACTTATTCATGTCGACTGTACAGGACTGCCCCATTGGGTTTCCAAGGTTATAAATCTTTATGGAAGAAGAATGCCTCATCTTTCTCCCGAGGAGCATTTTGTCAGTTTGAACCTTCAACCTTTTTGGCTAGTAGCCACCTGATTAGCCACTATGTTGCCAAACGGGATTTATTACTGTCTAGCCAATTCTGAATCCAACTACTGCTTTTTCTAGGCTATAGTCTGTACTTCGGAAGCAGACTACCACATCTTTTGGAATAGTTGGTGAGTTTGAACTGCCCATTTTGGGGTTAGTAGCCCAGCGCTTAACAATTGTGCCAACAGGGCTCCTGAATTTTTTTACATCAAAGGGAAAAATCAAGTGCTTGTGGGAAATTTATACTTTAAGAAGTTGTTCTACGTTTCAGAACGAAAATCATATACTCTTAACGTCACAATGATGAAAAATAAACAGGAAGAAAAGGTTCACATTTAATCTATAAACTTGTCAAAATTCAGCCTCTGTTGTGGTTTTGGGAATGAAGGGATTATGCCCCCTGCCCCATCACCCCTACTTAGTCTTTCTTATTTCATTGTATTAGGCAATGGAGGGCTGGATGGGAAGGTCTTGGGAAGTTCATCAGTGTCAGGGAGAGAGCCCAGTTTCTTTTCTTCCCACCCTGCCCACTTCTTCCCCACCCTGTAGCTCCTCCTTGGGCTGAAAATAGCCTGAAAAACCTGTTTGGTAAAGAGAAACCTCCAGGCAAGTTCCCCTTCCTTGGACTAGGAAAAGCATTGCCTCTCCTCCTCAGGATTAGAGAACTTTAGCCTATCTGGGAACTCAGTGTCCCTGTTGGTCTTCTTCATGTGTGTGTGTTCACTGTGAGCTGTGAGCCTGGTGGTGGGTGTGGGGACACACAGTCTAGGTTAGTGTCGGGCCTGGCCTTTAAAAATAGCTTCTTGTTTTTCATTTTTTTGGAACATAATCTTCCTTTTCCAGTTTATTAACAATAAATTTTTAACTCTTGCATTAGGACTATGGGAAGTTGAAGAGCCTTTTTTTTTCTTTAAGGAATTAGCAATCTCTTCAGAGGCTTTAACTACAAGTACAAGACAAAAAGGAGCTCTAGTACCGTAGTGGTTACAAATTGGACTGCCACCCACAAGGTCAGCAGTTCAAAATTACCAGCTGCTCTGCGGGAGAAAGATGAGGCTTTCTGTTCCCATAAAGATTTACAGCCTTGGAAACCCTGTACAGGTTTGCTATGAAGTCGGAACTGACGCCACAGCACATAACCACTACCACCACGAGAGATAAAAAGAGATTTTCCTAGTAAGTACAAACTAATAGGCCATGCATAGTAACAATGGAGTATTGAAGTACTAAGAAAATAACACTGTAAAAGTTATAGAGGTGGTCTGAATTAAATCTTGTGAAGACATTGAGAATATGTATTTTGAAATGGTTCATGAAGAGTTGATAAATACTGGACATTGAAGGAGAAGAGAGTATTCAGGGAACCAGGAGGAAGGGATGCATGCAAAGCGGGTTAAAAGTCATGCGTATACGTCCATCCACTTAACTAGATTTGTTCATTCACATGAGTTCCTTCCTGACTATACAATCCCTGTCCTACATTAAAGCTCTGAGAAGTGAATCAAGCACTGATTATAAAAGGACTTTGTAAACTGCAAAACCCTATATAGGATTTGGGTTGTTACTCTTGGCTACCAGTATTAGGAAAAAAAAAAAAAAGTATATTTTTTTCTTCTTTTGTGTACAATTTAAAAATGAAGAGTGGGTCTGAAAGAATGCTGACATTTGCTTAAACACTATGAAATGATACTGAAACCATTAATTCAGCGGATCATTTTAAGATCAGATATGCAATTATCATTTCATCACGTCAGAAATGAATTTTTAGAATGATTAGGATTCTCTTTAGTCTTTCAAGACATGTGTAAGGGAAAAATGGATTATTTGCAAAGATAAACTGTATATTAGCTTTGTGTGTGGCTCAGTCTGACTTTAGAGTACTTAGAAAAACAATCAACAGCTAACAAGTCAAGCAACAAAAAAAAACTGTCCTCATGAACTTCTCCCCTCTCCTGCTAAACATATTTATTGAATACCTATTTGTATGCCTGCAACTGCAATGAGGATCAAAAATAGTCCTCATTCCTGTCATGGAATAAATATTCATATTAATGTAAATTCAGTGTACCTATCACTGTCACTTAAGATCTGCTGGGAAATATTTCATGGAATAAACTATATGAGTCTATGTAACAGACACTTGGTGACTTAGTCTTTCATTGTTTTCAGTGCCGTCGAGTCAGTTCCGCTCATAGCGACCTTGTATAGGGTTTTTGATGAGCAGCTGGTGAGTTTGAACCACCAACCTTGCTATTCAAACCAAACTTGCAGTGAAGTGCTTATCTTACAGCACCACAGTAGGACATTAGGAAGTAATAGAGTACACAGGTGAAAGTAAACTGTGGGCCGCGCTATCTTGGAAATCAGAGAAAAGGTATATGGATTAGGATAAAAAGTAATTGTTAAAAATAGTGGCAGTAGTAACCCGGTGTACCTGATGTGCCTTTTTACAGTACAGTTTCCCCGCTCTCTGAAAGTAGAGCATTCCTATGAAACCTTTTCTAAGCTGAAATGGTGTAATGTGAAAAACCAGTTGCCATTCATTTTATGGGAAAAGAAATTGGGTATTTCTGGAACCAAAGCCTAACCCACCAAATTATACCAAATGACACATAAAACCTAACATAACACTAAGATACAGTGTTCTCAGACATAGTTCCAAGCTGTGGTCGTTTGATGCCGAGATGCTGAGTGTAGTGCCTGGGGAAAGAGGTTGGTGACAACACTCTTGCTGCTCGGGTGCTTGCTGACTGCTTAACAGGTCACTATAAAACAAGCGCCGAGCTTGAGTTTCCCCTTTTCACCTTTTTTTTGGGGATAAAATGGAAAATTCTCTTCAGATAAATTTTGTTTAGCAAAATCAGATACTAATGGAGGTCTTTCATAAAAGCAAAATGGCACAAAGAGAACTTTCAAAAGCTGGAGATACCTATATTCTATTTTGGAAGTTTTGAAAAAGCCTCATCTGTGTCATCCTTCAAGGAGCTCTGGTAGCGTAGTGGTTATGAATCGGGCTGCAAACCACAAGGTCAGCAGTTCGAAACTACCAGTTCCGCGGGAGAAAGATGAGGCTTTCTTCTCCCGTAAAGATGTACACCCTCGGAAACCCTGTACAGGGTCGCTATGAGTCGGTACCAACTGTAAGGCATATAACAACAACAACAACAACAACAATATCATCCTTCAAGGAGCTCTGGTAGCGTAGTGGCTACAAATCAGGCTGCAAACCTTAAGGTCAGCAGTTCGAAACTACCAGCTGTTCCACGGGAGAATAATAAGGCTTTCTGCTCCCGTGAAGATTTACAGCCTTGGAAACCCTATGCAGGACCTCTGTGAGTCGGAACTGACTCCATGGCACATCTCTACCACCACCATATCATCCTTCAAGCTCACCAGCCGCTCCTTATAAACTCTATACAGGGTCGTTATGAGTCGTAGCCAACTCAATAGCATTTAACAACAACATACCCTCCTTATAGACTGATGTATGGAATCCCTAACACAATGATTTGTATAGGCACCATGCTTTGTCCTACTTGAAATATTTTCAGAAGTTTCAAATACATCTCCCAAATACTTTGCTTCATAAAAATTTCTTCAAAGTAATGTAAAAAAAGCACAATAACAAGACTTAAGGGAGTATTTTTTTTAATATATGTGACATGGAGAAGGGATTTCTAAATAGTGACATTAAATGTAGAATTGGACATAGATGAATGTATTACGACTGTAATAAGGTCACATCTGAGCACCTCTGACTTCACAAGAGGGAAGGAGAATCAAGCTCATCAACCTAAGGTGGATTCCTATGAAGCAGAAGTCAGACATGCCTCAACCCTCCACCCTTGCTTACCAGTTCTGACACCAACCCTCTCTCCCATGGCACTCTGTTTTTCTCTGTGGGTCTCATGATTCATTACAGAGGCCATGCAGAATTCAGACAATACTCATGATTGGGGACTTATTAGGGAAGTTGAAAAAGTATTTAGGACCAGAAATACTGAGGATGCAGTGCTTTGTTAGGAGAACCTGTTCTTAGCTGTGCTCACAGGCACCGTCTCACTCTGGCTCTTGGCCTCTCAGGCACACTGCCCCTTGGCCTCTGGCCTTCTTTGCAGTGTTACAAAGTTCTCTTACTGCTGTGGATGAATACCCACAGGGCACACAGCTCCACCACAAGAGTCAGCTCCGCCCTGCTCTGCAAGTGAACCTCCTGCCTGAAGTCTCTCACTCAGTGGACTATGATCTTGGATCCGTTGCCACTCTGCCATGGCTTTTCTGTCTCCTGAATTGAGGAGATTCCACATGCAGGGACCTCCACTCCTGCATGTTTTTTCTTGGTGGTATTGAGATTCCCTGTTCCTCCTTCTGAGATAGAACTCAGTTTAAACCTAGAGCGATGACAAATGATCAATCTCTTCAGTAGACCTCCATAAGTGGATAGGTGGTCCCACCCAATCTTTTTTTTTTTTTTTTTTTTTAATTTTTACATGATCCCATCCATCATTTGGTGGAAATTACAAGGACTATGGTGGCGCTGTGGGTTAATGCGCCAGACTGCAAAGCTGTTTGAACTGCAAGGTCAGCAGTTCAAGCTCACCAGCTGCTCCTCGGAAACCGTATACGGGGTTGCTATGGGTCAGAACCAACTCGACTGCACTTTACAACAACAACAATCGTTGATGTCAAAGAGCTCTGGTAGCATAGTGGTTACAATTTGGGCTGCTAACCTCAAGGTCACCAGTTTGAAACTACCAGCCATTTCATGGGAGAAAGATGAGGCTTTCTGCTCCCTGAAGATCTACAGCATCAGAAACCCTATGTAGGGTCACTATGAGTCAGCACTGACTACCTGGCACATCACCACCACCATCACCATAGCTGATGTCACATGGATCCTGGCTGAAAGGAAAAAGACCAGAAAGATGTTTATGTGCGATTTAATTGACTATACAGAGACTGTGTGGATCATGACAAGTTATAGATAACTTTGTGAATGAGCATTCCAGGACACTTACTTGTGCTAATGAGAAACCTGTATACAAAGCAAGAGGCAGTGATTATAATAGAACAAGGAGATACTGAGTGGTTTTAAACCAGGAATGGTGTATGCCAGGATTGTATTCTTTCACCACACTTACTCAATATGCTGAGCACATTATCTGAGAAGCTAGATGATATGAAGAAGAACATGATATCAGGATTGGAGGAAGACTCATCAAAAACCTGTGATACGCTCCTGATGCAACTGTGCTTGCTGGAAGTGAAGAGGACTTAAAATACTTATTGATGAAGATCAAAGACTACAAACTTCAGTATGGATTGCACCTCAATGTAAAGAAAACAGAAATCCTTATCACTGGACCAATAAATAACACCATGATAAATGATTGAATAAAAGATTGAAGTTACCAAAGACTTCATTTTATTTGAATCTATAATTAACAGTCAGGGAAGCAGTAGTCCAGAAATTAAGCGACGTATTACATTGGGCGTATCTGCCACATAAGATATCTTTAAAACGTTCCAGAACAATGATGTCAGTTTGAGGACTTAGTTGCACCTGACCCAAGTCATGGTGTTTTCAATAGCTTCATGTATATATGAAAGTTGGACAGTGAATAGGGATGACTGTAAAATAATTAATACAACGAGTTATTGTGTTGGAGAAGAATATTGAAAGTACCGTGGATTGCCAGAAGAACAAAAAAATCTACATTGGAAGCAGTACAGCTAGAATGCTCCTTAGGAGCCAAGATGGTGAGATTTTCTTTCTTATACTTCTAACATATTTTCAGGAGGGACCAATCCCTGGAGAAGGGCATCATGCTAGTTAAAGTGGAGGATCAGAGAAAAAGAGGAAGAAGGCACCAAAAAAAATGGGAGTGGCTGGTGAATTTGAACTGCTGACCTTGCAACTCAAATGTCTTTGCAGTCCAGTGCTGATCCTACAGCACCACACCAAGACTCCACATATATAAATGTTTGTGTGTGTGTGTGTGTGTGTGTGTATTTAGAGAGAGAGACTTCTTGTGTGGTGCTGTAGGATCGGCACTGGACTGTGAACTACGATGTCAGAAGCTCAAACCCACAAGCAGCGGCTCCTCAGAAAACCCATTATAGGGTCACTATGAGTCAGAACCGACTTGATGGCACTTAACACCAACAACATATATATGTATATACGTATATATTCTGGACTGCAAGGTCGGTTTGAACAACAAAGGTCGGTGGTTCAGATTCACCAGCTGATCTTGGAAACCCTATACTGGGTTGCTGTGAGTTGGACTTGACTCAACGGCACTTTAACAACAGCAACCTACACTTTAACAACAGCAACCTATATATGTAATGCACATACATGTAAGTATATACTAACTCAGAAACCCTATACAGGTCTGTATGAGTTAGATTTGAATCAGTGGCAATGGATTTTGGTTACAAATATGAAAGTATATGCACCAAATATGGTTGTAATCCCTATTGTTTGCCAGTGAGGACTCTTGGTGTAGGGTCAGCACTGGACTGTGAACCACAAAGTCAGCAGTTCAGACTTAACCAGCTGCTCCTTGGAAACCCTGTCCAGGGTCGCTGTGGGCCGGAACTGACTCAATAGCGTTTAACAATAACAACGCATGAAAAGGAGTCATGATGGTAAATGGGTAGGTATTGGGTTACTAAAGTAGCACAGGGCTGTCATGTCATACTCACCAGTCCCTCTGTGAGAGAAGGATTAGACGGGCTGCTCTGGCGATGACTTGGAGTCTCAGAAACCCTGTATCGGTCTATATGGTCAGATTGGACTCAGGGCTGTGGATTTCAGTTAAAAACATAAAAGCATATGTACCAAATATGGATACAATCTTTATTGTTTCCTGGTAAGTGCTTTAGGTGATATAATTTTTTTTTTAATTTATATTTTCTGATGGTTTGAGAACATGCACTTAGTGTTTTTTAAATCAGAAAAAAAGAGTAAAGCTATTTTTATCTTATATAGCCTATAATGTATTAAAAAGGATTGGCGGATTTTCAGAGGGGCAAGCAAGAGTAGTTTAACTTTTTATGCAATATGTATTAAGTTTTACTTCAGGAGGGAGAGATGAAGCAAAATATATGAATAATTTGTCTACGCGGTGATTGCTATCAGGTCTGACAGTGAGTGTTGGAAAGGTAAATGTAAATGTTTGGTAACAAACGGAGGGGAGTGGCTGATTTTGCAGTTCAGCAGCAGAGATCCCTGGAACCATCAAGGGAGAAAAGCAAAGTGTGAGACCCTCTCCAGGGAGGAGGCACTAGGGATGGAGGCAGAGATGATGAAATGGACAGAAGGAGTGGCTGGGGACTCTGGACTCAGGGAGGGAGAGGGGCTGTGTGCTGTTGGCTTAGGGGCAGGCGTTTGGGGTGTACCATTTGGTTGATGATGCATGCAGGGGATTGTGATCATTGCAATGAAACAAAATATGATAGGATGAATGTAAAGATAATGTTCACCCATGTAAACTAACACATAATTCATAATAAAAACTTTAAAAAAATTGTGCATGGTTGGTATTTTCAGTAACATGGTTGAGCATTGCATATTAAAGAACTACTAAGTAAATGATACTTTTTGAGTTTATTTTTGGATAAATACAAAATATGCAGATTTTATAGAATAAAAATACTTGAACACTAAACATACATACAGTTTCTAATTTTAAATACTTTTTGGAAAATAAAAATACAATCCATATATTGCAAAGTTAATTTTTATCCTAAACCATCTAATACTTACTATCCGAATACCAAGCATTTCCAGGAATAAAGAAGTCATAAAAGATGGCAGAATTAACAATTTAGCTGTGAAAACAAAACTTCTGAGAGTGGTATGCTTCAGATGACATTAATAGAAATTGGCATGTCACGTCTATATTTGGGTTGCATAGAAGATGGAAAGGGTTAAGTAATACTTGTAAAATTGAAATTAGTCTAAGAGGAAAGCAGAATGGAGTTTTAAATACTGAAAGTATTGTAACAAGTATCTGTGATGGAGAGCATGCTGCAGACAAATAATTTGTGCAAGTAGTAGGAGCCCAGCAGAAAGAGTAGGTGTCTTAGTCTGCGTTCTCTGGAGGAGCAGGACCAGTGAGACCTATGTATGTGTTTACATACACAGTCCCAATGTACGATGAGCTTCCAGTCCAGGGAATCCATTGTAAGCCCATTATGTCATAGCCAAATACTTAGTTTTCATTAGTGTTGCTTTTTATTATCTGCATTTTTACCAATTCAACCTTTGAACATCTATGAGTGAACATCTGAGAATGATTGTTGTTGTTTGAGTGCTGTTGAGTTGGTTCCGACTCATAGCCTGTATAGAGTTTCCAAGGAGCAACTGGTGGGTTTGAACTGCTAGCCCTGTGGCTTGAAGTCCGTTGCTGATCCTATAGTGTCACACCAGAAGTCCATGATATTGCCAGAAAATTATAAACTGCAGCTTGCTTGGAAAGAGTTTTGTTGTTGTTGTTGTCGTTTGTGCCATCAAGTTGATTCTGACTCGTAGAGAACCCTATATGGGTTTTCCAGTGAGCAGCTGGTGGTTTGAAATGCTGACTTTTCGGTTAGCAGTTCAATCCTTAGCCTATAGCACCACACCAGGAAAGGGCTCTGTTGTTGTTGTTGTTAAGTGCCGTCAAGTCGGTTCCGACCCATAGCGACCCTGTACAGGGTTTCCGAGGGTGTAAATCCTTACGGGAGTAGAAAGCCTCATCTTTCTCCCGCGGAGCGGCTGGTAGTTTCGAACCGCTGACCTTAAGGTTCGCAGCCCGATTCGTAACCACTACGCTACCAGAGCTCCTGGCTCTAGATATCATTTAATCTGGCTTCCCATTTAGTAAAGGGATTTCTTCTGTAATAAACCAAAATTGGGATTGGCCCAACAAAATAAATAGAGGAAGGTGTAATGACTGAGTTAGTCACTAAAACCAACACTTAAAATAATCTGTTTCATCCATTGAAAATATGTTTATAGCTGAATAAAGGTTTAAAATTTAAGCACACTCTTGTTTTCTAGAATAGCTGTACTTAACAATTGGAAAAGAGTTATGTGAAATAGTGAAGTGTAAGTTAAGTAATTTAATATTTGAAATAATTGCTCTTTCATTACAAAATGGGGAGTATCTGTACATTTCTTAATCTGACAAAGTATTCTGTGTTTACCAGTGACTGGATAAATATTTTAATTAACTTTGATCAGTAATATGAAATAAAGTGATACCTGATCTTTTAGTCTGACAGTAAAAATAATTGATTACATATTAAGTAATATCATGATATTATTTTATCATTTGAGGTATTTTTTGTTTTTTGTGGCGGTGAGTAGGAGTAAGGGTTAGGGTTGTTGGGACTTTGGCTAGGTCTAGGTTAGGCCTAGGAGTGCCTTTATGTTAAGGTTATGCTTAGGACTAGGGTTAATGTTCTGGGTAAGGGTTGAACACCGCCTAGGTAGGAGTAAGGCTTGGATTTGTTTTTAGTGTTACAGTTAGGTTTATTTTTATTTCTGTATTTATTTGAAATTTACTTGGTTTCCTCTTTATTCGAAAGACTTGTACCTATATTATCCCCTCTATTTATTTATTTATTTATTGCTGCAACTGTATCTCTAGTTCTCTATTTTCAGTCGTGTAAGTCTGCTTTACTTTGCTTGCTTTTATAAATGGATTGAGTGTAGGTGACATTGTCATGTAAGTCTCAGTTTGGTGTCTGCTGTGGTTGGTTTTCCAGAGGGCTCCCTTTCATATATATATATATATTTTTTTTTTTTTTTTGTAAGGTTGGAAGGTTGGTCTGGTTTTACAAATCACTTTAATTTTTGTTTGTCTGAAGACGACCCTATTACACTGTCATATTTGATGAACAGTTTTGCTGGATATATGATTACTGGTTGGCAATTTGTTTCTTTCAGAGTTTCATATGTGTCATTCAGTTGTCATCTTATCAGTGTGGTTTCTGCTGAGAAATCAGAGCTTAATAGTTCTCCTTTGTAGCTGCTCTTGGGATTATTTTATTGCCTTTGGTTTTGAAAAGTGTGATTATAATATGTCTTACTGTTTTTCTCTTGGCTGTCCTGTTTGTGTACGTTTGTTTAGTTTTTTAATTCACTAAAGGTGCTTAATTAGCATTCTGTAAAATTCCTTATCAGATAGTTCTGATACCATTCTGGCGTTTTATTTTCGGACTCTGTATTTTGGTCACCGGTTTGAGGCACTCTGTCTTCTTTCTTATTAAAGAGGAAATTGTGTGTTTTCTCTGAGACACTGTGGCATTGTATTTCTGTGTAATTGATGATTGTAAATTGGTGTATTATCAGGAACTCACCACCTGTTTCCTGGTGAATGTCTAAGGTATAATTTTAAAATGTATGTCTGTTAATTATTTTATAGATGAAAGTTATATTTGTGACTCATTAGGTACCCTGGTATGACACTGTAGGATAAGCATTGGATATAGGATAAGTAATAGGATAAACTACGTAAGGAGCTCTGGTAGCATAGTGGTTACGAGTCAGGCTGCTAACCTCAAGGTCAGCAGTTCAAAACAACCAGCCGTTCCACAGGAGAAAGATGAGGCTTTCTGCTCCCGTAAAGATGTACAGCCTCGGAAACTCCATACAAGGTCGCTATGAGTCAGAGTGGCACACGACCAGCACTAATGACATGATTGATGGTTGAAACCCAACAACCGCTTGTTGGAAATCCTATACAGGTTTACTGTAAGTAGGAACCAACTCAAAGATACTTAACAACAACAACAACAGGTAGCATATTACAGGGCCCTGGGGGCACAGTAGTTAAGTATCTGGATGCTAACCAGATGGTCCACAGTTCAGAGATGTATCAGTCTGCTTCTGGTGAAGATTCACAATTTTGGGAATCCTATGGTGCAGTTTTTTCTCTGTTTTATAGGGTTACTGTGAAGTCCTGATGTGTTAAGCACTGGACTCCTGACTATAAGATTGGTAGTTCAAACCCACTAGCCCTTCCTTGGAAATCCTATACAGGTTCCCTGTGAGTTAGAACTGACTTAACAGCACTTAACAACAATAATAGGGTTGCTATAATGGGATTCAACTCAGTATTAATAGTTTTGGTTTGTATTAGGTAGCATATGAAGGGGATTTGGTAAAATATTATGTTTATGGTTTGGTAAAAGATTATATTTTTCACTTTATTAAAAATTTACATCAATTTGATGATTTTTTTTTATTAGTAAAGCCATTAACAACCAATAACTAGATTATTGCTACCAACATACTAAATATTCTAAATAATATAAATGGAC
Source organism: Chrysochloris asiatica (assembly GCF_000296735.1). Lineage (NCBI taxonomy): Eukaryota > Metazoa > Chordata > Mammalia > Afrosoricida > Chrysochloridae > Chrysochloris > Chrysochloris asiatica. The sequence goes on along the minus strand of NW_006408581.1, from coordinate 17,183,120 downwards.
CTAGGTTGATAGTATGTTGTAAACTTAAATTAAGATTAACCCACTTATTTGTACTTGAAATTACTCCTAGTCAAATGGATTTGTTTAAAATCTACTTACTACACAATATATAGTGTTTTATTGGGTTAACTGGTAATTTAAAACAAAGTGAGATATGTTCTCCCTATTTGTTGAATATAAATCAAAGGCATCCAAACAAGAGAAAGTACAGAAATGAATTTTGAATCACATGCAGTAACAATACTAATGCCACATTATTGAGCCAAATGGAGAACTGGTTAAGAAATGCATTATGCAAAATATGAGTAAGAGTTTTTTGTTCTTGTTTTCTTAATGCTTAGGAATGGATTTTGGTGCTCAGAGGGAAGGGTGCATCTAGAAGAAATGGCATAGGGTTGGAATCTGTGGCTCTACCACGGCTTGAACTGTTTGCTTAATCATCATAGTTCCAGTATACATATAGCACAGTATGTAGTACATTTTGGTACTCATTTTTTAATTTTTTATTAATATAGTACTTCTTAGATCATAAAACACCACTTGTCTGTCAATTTTATGTACTCTAGTGGCTTGTGTGTTGCTGTGATGCTGAAAGCTATGTTATTGATATTTCAAATACAAATAGGGCTTTCTTGGTGGGCAGGTTTCAACAAAGCTTCGACAGAGTAGGAAAAAAGGCCTGGAGAAATACTTGTAAAGATTAGTCACTGGAAATCCTATGGATCACAGCAGGCCACTACAACTCAACTTGCATAGGACTCATCATCAGGAGGGACCTGTAGCTGGAGAAAGCTGTCCTGTTTGGTGAAGTAGGGCAGACCCTCAGTATCTAGAAAGATGGATTAAAGCATGCTGGCAGCTAGGGGGCTGATCCAGCACTGCTGTTCACTAGACTTCCTTGTGTTGCATCATAACCCCTGGACAATGACTGGTATCACCACCAGACAGATTTTAAAAGATAGAAAGTTGACTTTTAACAACTGACTGCATAGTATGAGGTGGTGGTGTGCCCTGGAGTCAGTTCCGACTCACAGTGACTCTGTAGGGAAGAGTACCCATTTCAAAACTTGTGGTTTTTGCATTGTGTTTACTGAAATGTTGTCCTTTAATCAAAGGACAGCAGGGAGATCATGGGATACTATGTCGTGAACTGCATTAACTTATTAATGTTTTGTTTACAGTCGGCTATGAGCTCTGGTAACATAGTGGTTATGATTTGGGCTGCTAACCCCAAGGTCAGCAGTTCGAAACTACCAGCTGTTCCATGGGAGAATGATGAGACTTTCTGCTCCTATTCAGGGTCACTGTGAGTTAGAACCGACTTCATGCCACACCACCACCACCATAAGCTTCTAAGAAGTGCCATTAAGAGTGCTGAATATTATCTATGGCATGTAATTTGTATTTTCTATAAACTGTATCGATTGAAAAGGAGCCATCTAAGTATTTATAGTTTAGTTAAGGCCAATCTTAAGGGAGGGTAAGAGATTCTTGATATGATGAAAGAAATTGATATTTGACTGGATCAGAGATTGGTACAAGGAAAAATACAAAGTCTGAATCAGGGACAGAAGAAGAAAAGCCATAACACAGGAGGAAAATACACCAGTATTTATGCCAGTATAATGTTGCGAAGAACGCTCTCAACTCCTTCCCTGCTCTTCTCTAAAGGATTCTTTTTTTGACTGTATTTTTTTGTTTTAACTCAAAGAGGTGGCCCTACTATATTTAGTGAGCTGGTCTGGTGATGTCTTTTGTTTTCTAGTTTCTTCTTGTGAGCTCTTTTACCATACTGGATAAAAGAAACAAACGAACAAGCAAAACACACTCTCCTCTGCATGCCTAACTCAGCTTAATTCTAGAGCTAGAGCTCCTAAACTCTCAGGGTATATTGACTTGCATTTTTGGCCATGAATTTACTCAAATAATTCAAGACAAACAGTGACTTAAAATACCTTGCATATAATAATGAAAAGATCTATTGTGGAGTTTTATGGAGAAAATTCATATATATATTTATGAGAAAATACATACTTTCATATAATGTATAGCCATCTGAGTGAGTCAGATTCTACCTGCAGTAGCAATTTGCACTCCTTCCCACACTTCTTCACTTCCAGCTGCCGGTCATTTGGCCCTGGTTCTGCATTTAAACATAGCCAAGAGGTAAAAATCCGACACGCAATGCTTTCAAGTGAATGAGTTATAGAATTTAATAATCTTAGAGAATCAAACATTTATTTAGGAAGGGAGATAATCATCTAGGGATCTTTAGAAGGTACTACAAATATTAACCATACAAAGGACTTAAAGTTTATGGAAAAATGGAGTTAAAGGATAGTGGAACTTTGCCACAAATTTTTGCAGCCCCCTTGTAGAATGTGTGTTACTTCATAGATGCTGAGATTTACTCTTGTAGAGAACAGGACTTACACACTTAGAAATGATGGGAACAGATTGTAAGAGTGATACTGAGCACCCGAGATAGCCAAACCAATGAATAGGTTTTGCTAAATACTCATCTCAGCCACTAGCTGAAAGGTTGTTGGTTCAGACCCACCCAGAGGCTCTTTAGAAGACAGACCTGTCCATGTGTTTCTGAAGCTCAGGTTCTTAAAAAAAAATCTGTGGAGCAGTTCTGCTTCTGCTTTACACACACGAAGCCACCTTGAAGTCAGAAGCAACTTGACGTCAGTGGACAACAGAGTACTTACCTTAGAAACAGAAGTGACTTAGAAATGCGAAACAAATAAAAATATATCAGATCTATTATATTGTGGCAAATTATTTCCATTGTAGCTAAGTTTGAATGAAATATAATCAGGAGACATATCTGTATCAATGTTAAAATTTTAAAGAAGAAAGACATATTTAGTTGGAAACATTTAATAGGAAAGATTAACATATGGATGAATATAGATGGCCAATCATGTGTAAATTTTCTTGTGATCTGCCTTATCAATTCTTCCATATTAAGAAAAGCAAGTAAAAAGAATAGAGTTGAAAGCAGTCTCAAGAATTTCTATAAAGAATCATACATACAAATAATAATTTCATATGATATGTATATGTATACATATATAGGAGTGCTGTGTCTCCATACAATAAACACTGGACTGGAAACAACAAGGTCGGTGGTTTGTGCCCACCACATGCTGCATTAGAGAAAGATGAGGTTTTCTGTTTCCTGCAAAGTATTTAAAGCCTTGGAAACCCTATACAGCGTCGCTGAGTCAAAACTGACTCAGTAGCACTTAACAACAATATGTGTGTGTATGTATTTGCAGTAGTATATTATATATATGTATCAGCTCTGGTAGTGTAGTGGTT
>NW_006408581.1:17173792-17175176 GCF_000296735.1 Chrysochloris asiatica | reverse complement strand
TTGAAACATAAACACCTTTCAATAGGATTCTGATGGTTGGTATTGGCAGAGGCACTAATGTGACTGGGGCGTGGACCACATTAGGTAATGCAGTCAGAGGAGAGACGCCAAAGGACCGTCTAAAACTTTAGTGTGTTGTTTAGCAGAAAGATTTAATTTTGAAAAATGAAAATACCCCTATAGTTAGTTGTAACTGCAAAAACATTTTTTTTTTTTTTTGTGAATTTAGCTTACATGTGTCTATATACCTTCAAGGCTAAAACTATGCTAATTTAATTTTTGAGCCTTCTAATGTGCTCCTGTCAGAGTGGTCATTATTACCCAATTACAGTACTGCTTACAAGCATGTGGTTTTCTCTGCATATACTAAAAGCATGTGCCATGGATGTACTGTTACCATGTTTTTATAGTTGCTGATTTTATCACGTTTTCTGTTGTTTTAGCTACACCATTGTAGTAATTAGTATTTGTAAGCCTATATATAAATAGCTTTTTTGAGAATGAAATAGTAGTTAAAGAAAAAGAAGGAATAAAATCAAAAGGCTTCTGCACAGCTATTACTAATGTTATAACTGATCATGTCACTACATAGAGAAAGATTTTATAAAATCATCTTGTTAGTGTTCATATAATCTAAGAAATAATACATTTAAGAAACTTGCAACTCTTGTTTGTCACATTATTCTGTGTTTAAAATTGTTGATAAACATAATGAAAGATTCTGTATGGTTTGGTACAAGAGGGAATCCACAGGGGAGGGGGTGACAGCAGCCCCCCATGATTCCACTGGACATCTGAATACTGCCACCCATTTACCGGTTTGTTGTACTGTACTGGCTGGTGTGTTGTTCTGATACTGGGAGCTATGCCACCAATATCAGCAGCTATAGATCGCAAGAGATTATTGTCTAATACGGTGTTGGAAGATGAGCCCCGAAGATGGAAAGCTACAGTAGACCCAGGTGGGGATCATGAGGATGGCACGGGCCATGGCAGTAGTTTTTACTTCTTTCTAGCAATGAATGGAGCCCTGGTGTGGTGCTGCAGGATAATGCACTAGACCGCAAGGCTGATTTGAACCCCTAGGCCAGCAGTTCATATCCACCACCACTCTTTGGAAATCCTAGACAGAGTTAAGAATTGGAACTGACTCCGGGCACTAAACAACAACATCAGTGAATATCATTGGTAATTATTTTAGATTAGATACTTTCGTTGATATTAAGTGATTGATACATTATCTTGTTTTCTTTGGAAGGAAGACTTATACTTTGTTGAGAAGTCATTTCTTGAAATATCTGAGAATTAGTATAGTTACTACAGTGTAGAAAAGCACATTGTTGTTGTTAAATGCTGTTGAGTCAGTTTCAACTTGTAGTGACCC
>NW_006408581.1:17170659-17172217 GCF_000296735.1 Chrysochloris asiatica | reverse complement strand
TACTTAAAGAAAGCTCTATCAGAAATTCCGGGTTTTCTCAGCCCTCAGTTGCTAGAGCCCAGCCTTGCTGCTTCTGCACAGTGTCAATCTGCACTTCAATGGTGTCACTTCCTGTCAGAAACTGAAGGCCAGTCCTTTTTGCTTTTAGGTTATACATCACACAGGAAGGGACCCAACCACCTTCAGCTTCATCTAAGCATACGACTTGTTGCTTATACACTTGGTGCACAAATGGATTCGTGGTACCTTTTGGCTTTCCATAGGTCAAAGATACTGTGGTTGGAAAAGGGGAAAGATTGTTATAAGCAGACTCCAGAACATAAATATTCGAAGTTTAGGTATGTCCTTCACATTCACCTGAACAGTCAAAGTGGATGAGACTGAAATCCAGTGATTTTTCTTTTCTACATACTTTAAAGGGAGCCCTTGTGGTGCTGTAGCATAAGTGCCAAAGGGTTAACTTCAAGGTCAGTTCTTCAAACCCACCAGCTCCTCCTCGGGAACCATATGTTGTTGTTGTTGTTGTTATGTGCCGTAGAGTCGGTTCCGACTCATGGTGACCCTGTACAGGGTTTCCGAAGCTATAAATCTTTACGGGAGCAGAAAGCCTCATCTTTCTCCCGTGGAACAGCTGGTAGTTTTGAACTGATGACCCTGAGGTTAGCAGCCCGATTTGTAACCACTAAGCTACCAGAGCAGGGTGGTTATGAGTCCGAATGACTTGACTTCACTAATAGTAACAACAGCCGGTTATAAGTGACTTCTGGTATGGCACTACAGGATAATCACCAGACTGCTAATCACAAGGTCAGTAGTTCAGAGCAACCAGCTGCGCCTCAGAAATCCTATGCGCGTGGTCAACGCTGTGAGTTGAAAGCAGTCAAGGGCACTTAACAACAACAACCCTGTGATTGGAATCTACTCCATGATTGTTGTTGTTGTTGTTGTTAAGTGCTGTCGAGTTGGTTCCAACTCCATGATGGTGGCTTTTATTTATTTGTCTATTTTTGGATATACCTTATGCTTCAAGAGAAATACATACATTTTTATTAGAAAAATGTGAAACTAAATAAAAATAAATTTGTAAATTGCAATTAAAAAAAACTGAAATAACTTTCTTTCCTCTTCTGCTTTTTTCTTCTTTTTCCCCATATGTATATTTTGGTAGCTGAAGTTTTACTGAACTTTTAAAAATCTGTCTTTCTTAAAACGCAATGGGCCCTGGTGGCACAGTGGTTAAAGTGCTGGCTGTCAACTGAAAGGAGAGTGGTTTGAACCTGCCTCCTGGCTCTGTGGGAGAAAGTGGTGGCATTCTGATTCCAGAAACATTTTTGTTGCTAGGTGCAGTCGAGTCTGTTCTGACTCATAGCGACTTTATATACAACGCATGGCGACACTGCCACGTCTTGTGCAATCTTCACAGTCGCTGTTAAGCTTGAGTCTGTTTCTGCTGCCCCTGTGCCAGTCCATCTCGTTAGGGATCGTCCTCTTTTTCATTGACCTTCCACTTTACAAAGAATGATGTCCTTCTCCAGGGACTGGTACCTCCTCATGATAT
>NW_006408581.1:17157606-17169729 GCF_000296735.1 Chrysochloris asiatica | reverse complement strand
CAAGAAGAATGAAGTCCTTTACAACGTCAGTCTTTTCTCAGTTAATAAGAATGTTGTTTATTGGTCCAGTGGTAAGGAGTTTTTTATCCTTTACGTTTGGGATGCAATCCATATCGAAGGCTGTGCTCTTTGATCTTCATCAGTATTTTAAGTTCTCTTCACTTTCAGCAAGCAAGGTTGTATCATCTGCAAATCACAGGTTGTTAATGAGTCTTCCTCCAATCCTGATGCTACGTTTTTCTTCATAGAACCTAGTTTTTTGCATTATTTGATCAGCATACAGGTTGAATAAGTATGGTGAAAGAATACAACCCTGCCGCACACCTTTCTTAATTTTAAACTATTCGGTGTTCAGGAATACTCATACTTTGCAGCGTTGTCATGATCCACCACCTTTGTGTAGTCAGTAAAGCACAGGTAAACATCTTTCTGATATTTTCTGCTTTCAGCCAAGATACATCGGTCATTAGCAATGATATCCTTTGTTCCACGGCCTCTTCTGAATCTGGCTTAAACTTCTGGAAGTTCTCTGTCAGTGTATGCTTGCAGCCATTTCTGTTTGACTTTTAGTAAAACTTCACTTGCATGGGATATCAAAGATACTGTCCGATGACTATTCCATTCTGTTGGGTCACGTCTTTTTGGAATGAGCACAAATATGGATCTCTTCCAGTCAGTCAGCCAGATAGTTGTCTTCCAAATTTCTTGGCAGAGATGAGTGAGTGCCTCCTGGGCCGCCTCACTTTCTTGAAAGATTTCAGTTTTTATTCCATCAGTTCCTGGTGCTGTGTTTTTTGCCAATTTATTCAATTCACCTTGGACTTCTTCCTTCAGTATCATTGGCTCTTGAAATGGTTGAACATCAACCATTATTTTTGGTACAGTGACTCTGTGTATGCTTTCCATTTTCTTTTGAATGATGCTTACTGCATCATTGAGTAATTTGCCCAGAGAATCCTTCAGTAACGAAAGTGCAGGGTTGAATTTTTTCTTCAGTTCCCCCAGTTTGGGAAATGCTGAGCTTGTTCTTCCTTTTTGGTTTTCTGACTCCTGATCTTTGCACATATTGTTGTAATATCTGGCTTTATCTTCTTGAGCTGACCTTTGTAATTTTCTGTTCAGCAGTTGTACCTCCTCATTTCTTCCGTTTGCTTTAGCTTCTCTACAGTGAAGAGCAAGTTTCAGTGTATCTTCTGACATACGTTTTGACCTTTTCCTTCTTTTTTGCTTTCTTCCTGTATGATGTTCTTGATGTATTCGCACAACTCCTTTGATCTTTGGTCTTTAGTGTTTAATGTATCAAATCTGTTTCTCAGATAATCTCTAAATTCAGGTGGTATATATTGAAGGTCATGTTTTAGCTCTTGTAGACTTGTTTTCATTTTCTTCTATTTCAGTTTGAATTTGCATATGAACAATTGATGGTCTGTTAAACAATCTGACCCTGGCCTTGTTTTGATTGATGATATGGAGCTTTTCCATCATCTCTTTCTGCAGCTGTAGTCAATTTGATTTATATGCTTTCCATCTGGCGAGGTCTATGTGTATAATCGTCTCTTTTGCTGTCTAAAGAAGGTATTTGAAATGAACAAGTCATTGATTTTGTAGAATTCTATCATGCGATCAAAGTCATATTTTCCAACTACTGATCCGTCCGTCCTCTTTGCTCCCAACCTTTCCATTCCAATCATCAGTAATGATCAAGACATCTTGATTGCATGTTTGCTGAATTTCAGATTGAAGAAGTTGGTAGTATTCTTCTGTTTCATCCTTACTGGATTTAGTGGTTGGTACATAAATTTGAATAATAGTGGTGTTAACTGGTTTTCCCTGTAGGCACATGGATATTATCCTATCACAGACAGTGTTGTACCTCGTGACTGATCTGGATATGTTCTTTTTGAGAATGAATGCAACACCATTCCCCTTGAATTTGTCATTCCCAGCATAGTAAACTGTGGTTGTCAGACTCAAAATGGCCACTACCAGTCCATTTTAGTTCACGAATTCTTAAGATAATTAGTTTTATGCATTCCATTTCATTTTTGACAATTTTCCTAGATTCATACTTCATACATTTCATGTTCTGATTATTAATGGATGTTTACAGCTATTTCTCTTCATTTTGAGTTGTGCCCCATTAGCATGAAGGTCCCACAGGCTTTTTTCCCACAGGCTTTACTCCATTTGTGTCATCACAGTCAACTGTACTTTGAGGAGGCAGCTCTTCCCCAGGGCATTTTGGGTGTCTTCCAACCTGAGGGGCTCATTTTCAGGCACTATATCTGACAGTGATTCTCTGCTATTCATAAGGTTTTCAGTGACTAATTATTCGGATGTAGTCTGTCACTCCTTTTTCTTAGTGTGTCTTGGTCTGGAACCTCATCTGAAACCTGTCCACCATGGGTGACCCTGCTGGCAGAGCTTCCAGAATCACAGCAACTCACACACCACCACAGGAAGACAAACTGACAGACAAGTGATGGACACGCATAATATATGTCAAATAAAATATAGCCCTAAATGTTTATTTCATGTAACTTTCTTATTAAAAATGACTAAATGTGAGTTGCAAATTCATTACATGGAAAAACAGTCCTGGGGGAAATAGAAAGATTTTCTATTTTACGATGTCGCTGAGAGTCTGAATGTACTCAATGGCAGAGGGCTTGTTTTTCAGTTGTTTTTTCATTTGGCTTTTCTATTATGCAGAGAAATTGGTTTTAAACATTTTTCCCTAGTACACATTGAGGACTATATTTTATTTGGCATGTATTATGCTTATTAATAAAGTCAAATTTTTGAATATGGATATTAAAAAACTCAGCTCTTTAGCTAGAAAAATCTTAACAAATCCAAATTATTCAAGGAAGCAACATTTTCAAAATTTCAGGTAATGTTATCAGCCCTATTATGGGGACCTGACCCAAGCCATGGTATTTTTAATAACCTCATGTGCATATAAAAACTGGACGGTGAATAAGGACGACCATAGAAGAATTGATGCTTTTGAGTTATGGTGTTGTAGGAGAACAAACAGATCTGTTTTGGAAGAAGTGCAGCCAGAGTGCTTCTTGGAGTCCAGGATGGCCAACCTTTGTCTCTCATACTTCGTACACATTGTTAGGAGGGATCAACTGTTGGAGAAGAATATCATGTTTGGTAGCGTAGCGGGTCAGAGAAAAAGAAGAAGACCCCCAGCGAGTTGTATTGTCAAAATGGCATCATCAATGGGCTCAAGCGTGGCAACAATTATGAGGTTTGCCCAGGATCGGGCAGTGTCGCATTCTGTTGTGCATAGAATCACTGTGAGTTGGTACTGACTTGATGGTACGTAACAACAATATAGGAGTGACTATCAGTAATCACTACGCTACGCTACCAGCTGCTCCGCGGGAGAAAGATCAGCCTTTCTACTCCCGTAAAGATTTACAGCCTTGGAAACCCTGTACAGGGTTTCTGTGGATCGAAACCGACTCGACGGCACTTAACAACAACAACATCATCAGTAATCAAGTCTTAAGAAATTCGATGCCTGCTGTAGTCTGTTTGGCCTCATTATTTAGCTATATCTGTAGTCACTTGGTTATCCCATCCAGTCAGTGTAATTCATTTCATTTTGCTCTGTTGACAGTTGATATAATCTACATTATTTTATATTCATGATAGTACCTATGTGTCCATAAAAATGCAGAGCATATACTGTTATTCTGTATTCCCTTCTTTCATGCCAAGTATGTATTAATAAATGGTTATTATGGTTTGTAACTCAAGGTCAGTGTTTCCATCTACCAGCTGCCCCTAGGAAATCCTATACAGAGTCACTATGAGTCAGAACCAGCTGGATGGTTTTGTACCACTACTGCTATGAACTGGATGCGCCTACTGAAAATTAATGCCAGAGGTCTCCATCTACTCAAACTATATATTGATTTTTAAAAACTCTGGGAAAAGTCTAAATGTCCAATATGTATAATTCACTACTGTTTATAGCTAATTAGCACAATTAAGGAACTTCAGAATGACCTTGAAGCTATAGCAGTACATGGAGTTCCAGATGTATTTGTATAATTCATCTGAGTGAATTGTTGTTGTTAAGTGCTGTCGAGTTGATTCCCACCATAGCGACCCTGTATAGGGTTTCCAAGGAGCACCTGGTGAGCGGGAACTGCCAATCTTGCAGTTCAAATGGCTTTGCAGTCTGGTGCATTAACCTACAACACCACACCAGGACTCCTCTGAGTGGATTAGCAACAGAGAAAAGAGAAATACTTTGGAAGGAATGATGTTTGCATGAAGGCACTTTTTATTTTTTGGCCACCTTTGGTTTTTTTTTTTTAGAAGTATGGTTAAATGTTACTCCTGTTATTAAACTGCTTTAAGCTTCTTTCCAAGTATCGCAGCCAAATTGAAGGATTTATGTCCTTGCCTGTACTATAAAACATTGCTGTCAAGCCAAGTAAGCAGAGGCAAGTAATAGAGATATGTCCCCTTGTATTTTCCGTTTATTTGCATTTGTTTATGACTGCTAAGGTATTTTAAATTCCCAAAGGAGTTTGCTTGCTTTAAACTCTATTACATATAAATTGTTTCCTGAAAAGGACTATAAGAGACCAAAGTAAGTGTCAGGTTAGTAATAGAAAAGATATTTTTCTCTTTCAGGGCTGGCTTATAAAAGATGGTTCTTTGCTTTATTTATGCAGAGAATTTAATGTAGTTGAGAAAACAGTGAGTTATTAGAGATTGTTTTTGTTTTTGTTAAGTAACATCAAGTCAGTTCCGACTCTTAGAGACCAGGTATAGGGTCAGAGGAGCGGCTGGTGGATTGAAACAACAAGCTTCGTGGTTCGTATCAATCTCACAGTTCAGTGCTTTTCCTACAGTACCACACCAGGACTCCATGAAAGATTGGAAGGGTTGTTCAAGTCAAGGAGGAGGTGGGTGCTCTGTGTTTTGTGTTGTCCTTGTTGTTATGTGCTATCAAGAGAGTTCCGAGTTACAGCCATCCTGTTTAGGGTTTCCTAGGTTATAAATCTTTGTGGAAGCAGAAAGCCTCATCTTTCTCCTGCGGAAGTGGTTGGTGAGCTTTAACCATCTACCCCGTGGTTCACTCTCCATTGCTTACCCTCTGGAGCCACCACACTCCCCAGATATCGTTGGTAGATTCCAGTTTTACCCAAAACAGGATTAAATTTAAAGTGTCGTCTTATAAACCACTAAGTTTTAATGTAGTAATTGCTCTCTGAATCACTTCAGCACTTATCTCCTCCAGGGTGATAGCATCTGTTTTCTTAAACTTTGATCCTTGAGGACTCAAATATTTGAAATCCTGGTGTGGTGCTATAGGATTAGCACTGGCCTGGGAACCACAAGGTCAGCAGTTCAAACCCAGCACCTGTTTCTTGGAAACTTTATACAGGATCATTGTTTGTCAGAACTGATGCAAGGGCACTTAACAACATCATTGAAGCTGAAATAATTTGATCAATGAAAATCTTTCAGATGACTTAAGTTTTGCTATGTTTTAGAGAAGCTTTTTTTCCCCTAAATATTTTTTCACTCATATAACAAAAGTTCACATAGGTAAGTGAGTCTCCACATTTCTTTTTAAATGAACAATATTTGCTTGTTACTGTTGTCAGTTTCTAGGATGCTTCAGACAAAATAAGATGGCATGTATTAGAGAGGCAAAACTTACTTGGTCCCATGAAATTATTATTTTGATCAAAAAAGTCTTTACTACATATATTGACTATATAGTATGTGTACATGTGTGTAGTACACATATATGCAATAATGGTTCAGCTCATTACGGACAGCTAAGGTTCTAATCCATGGGGAGTTACTGTTTTACTGGGTATTTGTTAAAATATGAGGTTCTTTAGCTTTATGCTTATATACTGACAATGTCATTGTTTGAAATTCAGAATGCATTTCCTCCTGACGCTTGTGCGTGTTCTTGATAGGGGGTGGGGAGCTCTGGAGTGCAGTGGTTAAAGTGTCCAGCTACTAACCATAAAGTTGGAGGTTCTAACCCACCAGGTACTCCGCAGGAAAAAGAAAATGGTAGTCTCCTTCTATAAAGCTTGATGGAATTGGAAATCGTTGGGGGCAGTTCTACTCTGTCTTACAGGGCCCCTATGGGTCAAAATTGACTTGAAAGCAAAGGGTTTGATTTTATATTTTTGTTAGGGATGGAGTGTGAGTGGTTAGTACTAACAGAGCACAGTTTCTGAATTGAGTATGGTGCTACCATTATATGTTTAACCTGTTATCACAATGCATTTTGGGAACTATCTTCAGATGACATTTTAGGGGCATTGCTGTAGCTGGGTATGCTGTTAGGTTCATGAGAGGCTGGGAGTTAGAACAGGGGCTCTCATGCTGGGTGGTACACTGAAGTCTCTTTCTGGTTTAATTTCTTAGGGGCGCTCTAAACTGGATCTGTGTAACACACCTCTGTCTTTTCTGTGAGGCCCCCAAATGTGGACAGTCTGCTTGTTCATAAACACTTAATGCTTTGTCTATGGTCACTGTTCCCCTCCCCCAACCTCCTATTTCACCACCCCCTGCTTTTTTATCTATAAGCAGAAGTGAATGTAGTCTCTTAAGTTACTGAACATAGTCTTCATATACAATGTTTTAAGCAACTAAAGTTTTCTAGATTTGTGTTGTTACAGTTTGTTAAGTGCAGTTGAGTCTATTTTGACTCATTGTGATCCCATATAGGGTTTCTGAGGAGTGGTTGTTGGGTTTGAACCACCAACCTTGCGGTTCGGAGTCTTATCCTACAATGCCACACTGGGACTCTGTAGAAATAGTACAAAAGTGGAATATAAAAGAGGAACAGTTTTCCAAAGAAATCCTCAAAGCAGAATTGAGGTTCTTTGATATGCATATATTTTGCATATATATATATATTGTTAAGTGGTGACCAGTCATTTCTGACTCATAAGGTCCCTGTGTAGGGTTTGCAAGGAGCAGCTGGTGAGCTTGAACCACAAACTTTGTGATTCAAACCGACCTTGCTTAAGAAAGGTAAAAACAAATCCATCACCTGGTCTTCCTTCTTCATAATGCCAGGCTTTCTTGGACATCTTTGGGATGGGGGCAGATGAGTTTGTGTGAGTTGGGTGTGTGGTGCGGAGAGGTGAGGGATTAAAGTAGACATTGGTGGTTATATCAACAGCAGTGGAGAGCCAAAGAGGTGTGTTGGTGCCGTGGCTGCTTCCATGTGAGTGTGAGATGTCTAAGGAGAGACGTGGTGTAAGTGTGTGTATATGTGCATCTATACAGTTATTTATCTAGTCCTGATGTGGCTCATAGGATAAGCACTGGACTGCTAATTGCAAAGTCAGTGTTCATACCCACCAGTAGCTCCTTGTAAACTCTATTCAGGTTCAGCATCAGTCGGGACCAACTTGAAAGCACATAATAGCAGCTTAAGAATACGTTTCTTTTGTGACATATAAATGTGTGCATGTGGTAAATTACTTTCCGTCCCCCCCTCCCAATTCTGTTTGCAGTAAATGTTACCATTGTGTTAGGTGAAGGTTTCCTCAAAGTTCATTCGTCCCTGTCTTAGTGTTCACTTTACCCTGTGACATTTGGACTTTGCCTGTTGTGTTGTTCACTAAATACATGTCATTGTTAGTAACTCTAATGGTCTCCTGGTGCCTCATTTCCAATGTTCCATTACTACCATTTCATACTTTGCTGTTTTTGTTTTCTGTCAAGTCTGCTCAAACTCATAGAAACCCAGGAGGACACAGTAGAACTGTCCCATAGGGTTTCCCATCCTGTTATCTTTATAGAAGTTAATCCCCAGGTCTTCTCTCCTGTCGCATGGTTTTGCTGGTGGCTTTGAATCACAAACCTTTTGGTTCGCTACCAGCACTTAAACCACTATGTTGCCAGACCTTTTATTTCATACATAGTGAGACAGTACATATGAAATACCTTAAGAAGATGTACACTACAGGTCTAATGTAAGTCTGTGTCATATACAAGACTTGGAATGAGCACCACTATATTGATCTTCATTCTGTGCAAGTTTCCATGTCAGATTCACAAACTCTGTTTTACTCTGGCTGGCCACAATTGTATTCCTCTTTGTTTTGCTGTTGTGTTTGTTTTGTCTAAACCCACTGCTGATGTGGCTGCATTTGAACTGTTTGAGGCCTGTGTGGAGCCTTCATCATCGGCTAAATTCCTCACAGGTAGATTTCTGAGATGTAAACCTTTAGTGGCTAATATTATTTACAACTGTAATTCAAGGAGCTCTGCTGACATAGAGATTAAGCATGGTCTTGTCAGCTGAAAGGTCAGTGGTTTGAACTTACCAGGTGAGTCATGGAGAAAGATGGGGTAGTGTGCGTTAGTAAAGATGCCAGCCTACGAAACCCTGTGGGACAGCTGTACTCTGTTCTGTAGTTGTCTCGTTTAATTGAAATTGATTGGATGCCAGTGATTGATTTTTTTTTTTTTTAATTTGAAATTTGTGTATGTCTACTAAGCACTCTTGCATTATTTTGTCTAATTTTCTTAATGATCCTTTAGGAACATAAAACCACTTCATTTTTATTGGTATGGGAATTCAGCATTGTTATTTGGGTAAATCTCTGGTGCTCTAGGAAACAAATTTCTGAATAAAAAGCCTTGATTTTACATATTTACTGATTTCCACTTTGTTGACCACATGACTGACTATAGCTCCAGCACACGTAATGTTCTGTCTGTGATGCTATGCTGTTTCTCTCCCTCCTCCATCATGCCTATGTTTTACTGTAATCTTCTTTTCTCCCTTTCCCCAGACCTGAGAGAGCTGTCATCTCCTACATCACTATCTCAAGAGCTTCAGGTCCTGTTTGTAGTCAATTCTGTTGATATTTTCTTTGAGACATGAAATTATAATCAACTGTCAGATTCCAGAACTCTTATTACCTTAAACTAAGTGGAATTCATAGAGTAAGATTTATAATACCAAACCATCTTTTTCTGTTGATAAGAAAAGCCTGGGGTATGCTATTAAGTGAAATGCCTGATCATTTCCAGATGTGAATACTAATTTTATGAAGTTACTCTTGACAAATCAAATGGATTTTACTTATGACATCAATTGTTGTTTTTGGTTTAATTCAAAATGATTTCCCCCCATGCCTTCTTTGTCTCTGCATAATTAAGTGTTAATAGAGCCTATTTTGACTTATAGCGATCCTGTATAGGGTTTTCAAGGTTTAACTCTTTGAGGGAGCAGAAAGCCTCATCTTTTTCTGGCAGAGTAGCTGGTGGGCTTGAACAACAGACCTTATGATTCACATATGAAGCCACATACATAACCTTTACCTAAAGCCACCTTTTTCTAAAATCAGGTTTGCTTGACGCAGCTGGGTAGCGACAGACTCACAGGTATCGCAGGAATGAAAGCTAATTATACTTGTCAGTCATATTTCTCCAAAATGTCAGGTGTTAAAAATCTCCTTGTCATTCCATATTTTGATGGAAAAGTCTAAATGCTTGTCTAATCTTCCTTTTCTTTATTTCTAACTGATTGTAATTTAAGAAAACATGTGTCTTAGGGAGTTTTGATTTTTCTTAGTTCTGAACATAGACTTCCTTAAAAAATGGCATACATTCTAAATCTCATTTCATCTTAAGTTTCCTACCCATGCTTGCTAATACCTTTTATGTAATGTATTGTTGTTGTTGTTGTGTGTCTGAGTCAGTTCTGACACATTGCGACCCTGTATAGGGTTTCCGAGGAGTGGCTGGTGAATTTGAACTGCCAACGTTGAGGTTCAAACTGACCATGTGGTCTAGTGCATCATCCCACAGTTCTGATTTGAAGCTATGGAATAAACACTGCACAAGACCCATAGTTTAAACCCACCAGTTATTCCTCGGAAACCTGATACAGGGTCCCTATGATCCAGAACGTCAGCTTAACAACAACAGATTTGTGGTGTTATCTTTTGTAAGACTCGCCCTGTAGCGTGTGGTGTGGAGAGTGCTTGGATCCCTCACTGCTATAGACTGCTTACTTTTTCTGTGTTGCATTGATTGTATTCAAGCTACTTTAGCTATGAATATTGTTTAAGTGTTTTCTAAAACCAAACTTTAGTTATCTGAAACTGCTTTTTTGAAACATACATGCATGAGAAAATATGCTAGTGAATATAAATACGATGTTTTGTTGAATTCTCCCTGAGTAGTGCTAACAGTTTAAATGGTTAGAGATGGGTTAGGCCTGACGCTCTACTTGTGAAAGATCAGCCATTGAAATTCTTTTGGAGCACAGACAACTCTGGCACACAGGGGGGTCCCTGTGCCCCCTGAGTTAGAAACACCTTCATTGCCCACCCCCGTTTTAAAACAAAACAGAGCAAAATGTCATAGAATGACTTAATTTTAAATGCAGACTGGATTTTTCTTTTTTGCCCAGTATATCAAACTTTTTCTCCCCTCATTCAGCATTATGTATACATTTTGCTTTGTTACATTGGTTGCAGTTTTCTCAGTGTGACCGCACTCTTCCCAATGGTCCTTCTTTCTTACCTCTTCTGCCTTCTAAAGAGCATTGTTTTGGACAAATAACAATCCTTTGGGTCTCATGAGGTTGATGGAACTGAGGAATATATTCCTACCTTTCATTCACTTTTCAGATTTGTCTTTTGTGTGATTGAAAGGTGATCCCTGGAGGTGGTATCAGTTCCAGCTTTGAAAGGTGCCTAATGGTCATATTCTTTGGGGTTTCACGAGTCTCAGAGCAGTAAGTGTCAGATTCTTTAAGACATGATTACCCATGACCATTTACGTAATGGTTACGAATCGGGCTGTGAACCATAAGGTCAGCAGTTCGAAACTACCAGCGGTTCCGCGGGAGAAAGATGAGGCGTTCCGCTCCCGTAAAGATTAACAGCCTCGGAAACCCTGTGCAGGGTCGCTATGAGTCGGAACCGACTCCACGGCACATAACAACAACAACAACATTTAGTCAATACCGACTCATGGCGACCTAGAGTTTCAATGACTAAATCTTCATGGAAGCAGACTGCCATGGTCAAACCACCAACCTTTTGGTTAGCAGTCTATGTCTTTAACCATAGCATCACCAGGGTTCCCCAAGACATAACCATATGATTTCCATACGAAAGAATGTCTTTGTATGTTTGGTTCCTAAAACTTTTGGAATTGTTGGGATTTTTTTGAATGCTTGATGCTTGACTTTTAATGTGTTTGCTGGGACACTGAGCAGTGAGAGTGTATGGGCAATGACTTGTGGACTGAAGTGACCTCATTGGTCTAGAAGTCGCCTAATGAAGACAGCAGAGGGATTGGTGTGCTTGCAGTCTGGACCATTCATTTTGTTTTAGCTGAGGGAATCATTGAAGGAGTAGATTTTTATCTTCTCATGATGCTGAGATTTGAAGACTTTTCCACAAATAAAAGAAATTTTCAAGAAAAGAAGAAACTTAATTTTTTTTTAGCATAATTACAAGAGTAAATGCAAAGCTTTATTGATCTTTTCTACTTTTGTATAAACAGTGGATCTTAGAGTTTGATTGCCAGGGATTGGTAAATTAAATGACCTGTTATAAAGAGTAAGCTTCCTCATGAGCAATCTGATTTTTCAGTATGAACAACCTAAATGAGAATGGCTCTATATCTGTAATAAGCCCACTGCCACTGAGCCGATTCTGACGCATCATGACCCTATGTAGTTTCCAAGCCTGTAAATCGGTGTATGGGAGCAGGCAACCATCTTTCTCCTGAGGAGCAGGTGGTAGGTTTGAACTTCCCACCTTGCGGTTAGCAGCCCAAGGTCTAACCGACCTCATCACCCGCACTTCTGTTCTCTATGCTATTATTAATTGCACTGCATCATAACTCAAATATACAAGGAGTATACTTGTTATTTAAAGAGAGTTACAGCTAAATACAATTAAATTTTGTTAATATTTCATGGTAAAAAAACAACTTTGGTTTTCTAGTATTTATATGGATTGTTAATTGAATAGGATTAGAGATTTTTATTTATAGGAAAAGTTTGAGAGGTCTATTTGGCAAACCATTTAAAAAATACTATATTTGGTATAAAAGGCCAATTTCTGCAGAAATTTTAAT
>NW_006408581.1:17154148-17156938 GCF_000296735.1 Chrysochloris asiatica | reverse complement strand
CATTAACCCACAGCGCCACACCACACTTTGGTAGTTTCTATTAAATGAGCGTAATGCTCTTTATAGTGGTTTTTGGTTTTTATCAGTAGTAAAAAACAATAATAAAGAAACAAAAACATGATTTGACTTTCAACGTAATAAGTCTTGGTGCATGGCTTGTGTTATGGCCAGGACAGGTATCAGTATTTGAATGTCATAGAATTAAGCTTAAATTTCCAATGAAACAAAAATCTACTGGAAGACAAAACTGAATTTGTTACTGTTCTGATCAGTGGCCCATTCCCAAAAGTGAATTTTATCTTGTTGACATTGTATGTATGGAATTTTAAAAAATATGTATACTTTATTAGCATTAGAGCATGTCCTTTTAGGACATTTATGCATCTTTCCTGACTTGCAGTAGATAATTGGCTATGCACTTTGCATAAGAAAGCAAAATAACTGGTGAGGGGAAAGAATGAAAGAGAGAAGGAGAGAGAAAAAGAAAGGGGGAGGGAGAGAGAGAGGGGAAAAACTTCTAGGGAGCAAAGGGTTGAAAATGGGGAATTCATTGTGCAGAAACATTACTAATTAGAATTGGAAAAATGCCATTCAGGATTTCCTTATTGAGTTGTTGGGTTTTCTTTCTGTTGATTTTCTTTTACTGTACATAAAAGAAAAAAGAAGTACAAAGCAATAATTATAAGGACATTCTTGGGTTTTCTTAAGGCCCTAGTTATAGGAACCCTAATTTCCCCATCTTCTCGCTGTGACTGGGTTTAGGAAGGTTCCCTGGAGCTGGCCGCCTGTTCACCATGGGATGCTTTGGGGCATCCTACTATTTTCATCTCTCCTGGGAGGACAGTCACTGACATGGCAGGTCCTCTGCTTTTTTGTGTTTTTAGATAATTTATTTGGCACATATTCGTAAGCATAAATATACACATACATCTTGTCTGTCAGCTTCTCATAGTGTGGTGGTTTGTCAGTTGCTGTGATTGTGGATGCTCTGCCACGGATATTTTAAATAACAGTCGGGTCGCCCATGGTAAACAGGTTCCAGTTGAGCTTCTAGACGAAGACAGATTAGGAAGAAGGAGAGATGGACTACTTTGGAATATTTAGTTGTTGAAGACTATATGAATAGCACTGGAACACTATCAGTACCAGAATATTGGAAATTGAAACACAATGAAGAAGAGCACCCGAATATTGTCAGATACAGTGCCTGAAGATGAGCCCCTCAGGTTGGAAGGCACTCAAAATGCATCTGGGGAAGAGCTGCCTCCTCAACATAGAGTTGACTGTGATGACATGAATGGAGTTAAGCCTTCAGGGCCTTCATTTGCTGATGGGTCACAACTCAAAATGAACAATAACAGTTGTAAGCATCTATAAATAATCAGAACATGGAGTGTGTACAAAGTGTGAATCTAGGAAAATTGGAAATTTCAAAAAATGAAACAGAATGTATGAACATCAGTATCCTAGTAGGCATTAGCTGAAACGGACTGGTATTGGCCATTTTTAATCTGACATTCACATGGTTTGTTTTTGCTGTTAAGTGCCAGAAAGTCAGGTCTGCCTCTCAGCGATCCTATATTGGGTTTCTGAGGAGCCGCTGGTGGATTTGAACTGCCAACCACCAGCCTTTTAGTTTGCAGGTAAGTGCTTGTCTTGAACTGTCACACCAGATAGAAATGACAAATTGAAGAGGAATGGTGTCGCATTCATCATCCAAAAGAGCATCAAGATCTGTCTTGAAGTACGATGTTGTCTGTGATAGGATAATATCCATACGCCTACAAGGAATCCTGGTATGGCACTGCAAGATAATGCACTGGACTGCAAGGTCAGTTTGAACCACAAGGTCAGAAGTTCAAACCCACCAGTCACTACTCAAACCCTACACAGGGTCGCTAGGGATCAGAACTCCACCGCATTTAACAACGGCAACAACAAGGAAGACTAGTTAATACCACTGTTATTTAAATATACATATGAACCATTAAAGTCAGTGTATTGAAATTGAAGCATTCTACCAAGTTCTTCAGTGTGAAATTTATCAACTATGCAATCAAGATGTTTTGACAATTACTAGTGATTAGAATGCAAAGGTTGGAAACAAAGAGGAAAGATCAGTAGTTGGAAAATGTGGCCTTGGTGTAGAAATGATGCTGGAAATTGCATGATAGAATTTTGCAAGACCAATAACTTCTTCATTGAAAATGCCTTTTATAAACAACATAAAAGATGACTCTACACGAAGACCTCACTAGATAGAATATAGAGAAATTAAATTGATTGCATCTGTGTAAAGAGACAGTGACTAAGCTCCATATCATCAGCAAAACAAGACCAGGGGCAGACTGGAACAGACCATTAACTGAAGCTGAAGAAAATTAAAACAAGTCTATAAGAGCTAAAATATGACTTTGAGCATATTCCACCTGAATTTACAGATCATCTGGAGAACAGATTTGACTGATTAGACACTGAAGACCCAAGACCAGAAGAATTGTGGGATGATATCAAGAAAATCATACAGGAAGAAAGTAAAAGGTCATGAAGAAGACAAGAAAGAAAGAAAAGATCAAAATGGATGTTAGAAGAGATTCTGAAACTTGTTCTCCAGCATAGAGATGCTAAAGCAAATGGAAGAAGTGAGGAGGTACAAGAGCTGAACAGAAAATTTCAAAGCGCAGCTTGAGAAGATAAAGTCAAATATTATAACAAAATACGCTGGAGTTAGAGAAACAAAAGGTAAGAACATGCTCAGCATTTCTGAAGCTGAGGGAACTGAAGAAAAAA
>NW_006408581.1:17141115-17152993 GCF_000296735.1 Chrysochloris asiatica | reverse complement strand
ATCTGTGTTGGAAAAAGTACAGCCAGATTGCCCCTTGGAAGCCAGGATGGCCTGACTCTGTCTCTCCTACTTTGGACATGTTGTCAGTAAGGACCAGTCCCTGGAGAAGAATATCAGGTGGAGGGTTGGAGAAAAAGAGGACTCCCAACAAGGTGGATTGTCACAGTGGCAGCAGTAATGGGCTCAAGCATAGCAGTGATGATGAGGTTGGTACAGGACTGGGCAGTGTTTCTTTTTGCTGTGCATAGGGTTGCTATGATTCAGTGCTGAATCGATGGCACCTAACAACAACAACAGCAGCAAGAGCAAATATACATATCTTTGTGTCTCATTTGACTTTTGCCAAATTTACATAAGAAAAACACTTCTTTAGATTTTCTGCCTATTGGAGTACAAATATAAGGACTCTGATTTGATTGTTTCATCACTTTTTATGGCAATGTTAAGTCTGTAGAGATGTGGTTTATATTTAGCAAATAGATGAAAATAGACTTTCCCAATGAAGAGAAGAGTTAGAAATGTGGTCAAGATGAGATCTCAAATAGACGGACAGATGACACAGGCTCAGCCAATTGCTGACTTCCTGGAGTTGTCTGAGTCAAGTGTATTGCCCTTTTTTTTCCTTCTTAAAATGAGGACGTTTATTTCTTGATATATTCATTTGTTTTCTGTTCACCTTTTCACTAAAGTGATCCACAGGCAGTAAAATGCACACATTGCAGGTGTACAACACAGTGAACTTCCACAAAATGAGCATATATCCATAAATACCAACAAAATCAAGACATAAATGTTCCCAGAATTCCCTGGCACCAAGTTTACCACTCTGTTACCACCATCACCATCTATGATTGTCTGCCCCTCAATGCCGCTCAGGTCCAGTGGGTGTGCCCTTGAGGCTGACTTCTTTCTACCACATGTTTGATTTTGAAGTTCCTCTCTCTCTCTCTTTGCCATTTTTGTGTGATAGTCCTATTTTTTTATTTTTATTTTTTTACTTGTATGAGATCACTTATCTAAAAAGACAAATATAGATATGCGTTGAGAAATCAACTTTGAACATATGTGTACAGCAAGAAACATGTGTATCTACGTGGACCTGTACCTGTATCTGTCAGTATAGATATGTAAATGTTTGTATGTGCTGCATATGTATGCTTATACAGGGATAAGGAAAAAAAGTACTGTTACAAAATCAGAGAAACCTGCACTAAATAAAATTATGTGATATTCCTTTGTATGAATTTATCCAAAAGCTTCCACAAACTTATTGATCCATTGCTGGGATAGTTCAGATATTTACAGTTTTCAGCTGTTAGGACTCCACTGCTATGAATATTTAAAGTGTCCTTTGTTGCACACATGTACATATTTCTGCGTGGTATATCCCTAAAAATAGAATGGCCATGCCTTACAGAATGTATTTTTAGTTTAGTAGCTACTACCAGATAATGTTCCTAAGTGATCATAACGGTTTGTTTATTACATCATCAGCAGTATATGAGAGTTCCAGATAATTCACATTCTCTCAATTCTTCATGTTCCGTCTCTCTCCACTGTAATGGGTGTGCTTTGTTAGTTGATGGTTAATTTAATGTGCATTTTCCTAATAACTAATGATGATGCAGGTCTTCATATGTTAAGGGCCCAGCTTTTAGGCAGAACTTGTTCAAGTTTTTTTGGTTAACCATTTAAAATAAACAGCCTTCAGGAAACAAAATGTATGTCAATTGGTGAATGGAAAGCCAATGCATTTGATAAAATTTTATCCAAATCACAATAAAAAATGAAAAAACAATAAAACTGACATTTTTTAGTTGTTACTGCTGTTGTTCATGTCAAAAATTGAGTAAATCCTAAATTTGGTGTGCTATTTGTTGGGGAAACTCAGCCTCATTCAAAAGTAATTTTCATGGAAGTATTATTCATTCACTTAATAAATATTTATTGGCCATCTCGAATGCCCTATACCATTAAAATGGTGAAAAGGTAGTGTAGTCTTAAGGAGTTTGAAGTGTTTGGGGGCATTCAGGCAAGTAAGAAGACCAAATCCCAACCAATCCCAGTGCCATATGATTTCAATTCACTGTGACCCTGTAGGCCAGCGTGGAACTAGACAAGAAGAGAATCCAGTGAAAGCATAAACAGGGGTCCACAGTTGTGTACCACCAAGTTGGTTCTGACTCCTACTGGCCCTGTGCAGGGTTTCCAAGACTGTAAGTCTTTCCAGGAGCAGAAAGCTTCATCTTTCTCAAGCAACTTGTAGATTCGAACTGATGACCTTGTGATTAGTAGTCCAGCTCATGTATATATATACATACATATACATGTTGTTAAGTGCTGTCAAGACAGTTTCTACTCATAGCGATCCTGTGTAGGGTTTCCGAGGAACAGCTGGTGAGTTTGAACTGCCGACTTTGTGGTTCAAACCATCCTTGCAATCCAGCACATTAACCTGCAGCACCACACCATGACTCCATATACATACATATATGTCTATAATTTGCACTGTTGTCATTAGGTGCTATTGAGTCATTTTCAACTCATAGCAACCCTGTGCATAAGAGATCAAAATGCTGTCAATCCTGCCTGGCCATATTGTAGCCACTGTGTCAATCCATTATGTTGATTGTTTTCCCCATGGCATTGTGAGTTAATGTGCTGGAATGCAATCACAAGGTTGGCAGTTCAAACTCACCAGCCTCTCATTGGAAACCCTTTACAGGGTCACTATGTGTCAGAACCAACTTGATGACACTTAACAACAACAACAGCTGTTTCACCAAGATGTTATGCTTCAAAGATGATCCCTCCTGATAACGTGTCCAAAGTACATGAAACAAAGACTTACCATCCTTGCTTCTGAGGAGAGCATTCTGGCTGTTTGTCTTTCAAGACAACTTTGTTTTTCTGGCAGTGCATGGTACATTTATTATTCTTCACCTGTATCATAATTTACAGACACAAATTTCCGTCTGTCTTCTTGTTCATTGTATAGCTTTTTATGCATCTAAATGTCTCCAGGTATAGTGCTGTAGGGTCAGCATTGGACTGCATCAAACCACAGATCAGCCGTTCAAACCCACCAGCTGCTCCTCAGAAACCCTGTTCAGGTTTGCTATGAGCCAGAACCAAGTTGATGGCGCTTTAACAACAAACAAGACAATTGAAAATACCATGACTTGGGTCAGGCCTTCAAAGTCACAATTTTGCTTTTTGATACTATAATGAGATCTTTTGTAGCCGATTTGTCCAATGTAAAATTGTTGTTAAGTACCGTCGAGTTAATTCTAACCCATAGCGACCCTTCGTAGGGTTTCTGAGGAGCAGCTGGTGAGCTTGAACCTCCGACCTTGCAGTTCAAACAGCTTTGCAGTCTGGCACATTAACCCACAGTGCCACAATGTAAAATTTGTAGTTGTTGTTTTTAGTGCTATTGAGTTGATTCTGACCTATAGCGACCCTGTATTGGGTTTCCAAGGAGTAGCTGATAATCTTGAACTACCGACCTTGCAGTTCAAATGATGTAAAATAAGTCATGTTACTTCCTGAGTGCTGCTTCCCTGGGAGCTGACTGTGGATCCAAATAAAATAAAACACTTGATTATGTCAGTCTTTTCTCTCAGTTTATCATGATTCTTAATACATGTATGAGAATTCCCCCCCTTTATGTTGCGGGGTAATCCATATTAAAGGCTGTAGTCTCTGATCTTTATCAACAAGTGCTTTAAGTCCTCTTTGCTTCCTGGAAGCAAGATTGTGTCATCTGCATATCTCAGGTTGTTAATGAGTCCTTCTGTAATCCTTAAATTCTTCATATAATCTAGATTCTTAGATGATTTGCTCAGTTTACAGACTAAGTATGGTGAAAGGATACAACCCTGACACACACCTTTCAGTATTATTGAATTTAAACCATCCATAGCTCCTTCTGTTTGAAGGACTGCCTTTTACATCTTTGTGCAGGTTCCACATGAGCATAATATTCTAAAATTCCCATTCTTCATAGTGTTATCCATAATTAAAAAAATAAATAACTGCAAGGTCAGTGGTTCAAGCTCACCTGCTTCTCCTCAGAAACCCTATGCAAGGTTGCTACGGGGTCAGAAATGACTCAACGGCACTCAACAACAATAGCCCATATTAGTGTTATTACTTATGTTTTTATGGAAGGTGGGTTAAGATCTTTATTTTTAAGTCATGAATATAACTAATATTTTCTCTGCATCAATTATTTTCACTGATATTTGATATAGATCAAATTTATGTCTGCATATCAAAAATGCTAGTAATCATATATTCTCTGTTGTTGTTGTTAAGTACCGTGGCGTCAGTTCCGACTCATAGTGACCCGGCACAGGGTTACCTAGGCTGTAAATCTTTACGGGAGCAGAATGCCTAATCTTTCTCCTGCAGAACCGCTGGTAGTTTTGAACCGCTGACCTTGAGGTTGGCAGCCCAACTCGTAACCACTACGCTACCAGAAAAGTATAATTTAAAATAGCATATAAATGAGATGTGTTTTACATTTGGTCCTTTGTTCAGTTTACCAAAGTCCTAAGTTCTGGTTCTTTAACAAGGATATTTATAAATTTATGTGCTCAGGAATCTCTATTTTCATGTGGAAGTAGGCAATTGGAAAAACATTGTCTTAAATCTCTTCTAGATTCCTTTCAAAATGTGGTAGTTCTGTGAGGAAAAACACTTAAATTTGCTTTGGGTCTTTTTCCTGAACGTTTCAGTCTGCTGAACACTAACACAAAAATCATTTGCAAACTGCAACTTTGTAAAGTACATTACTTGTGTGCCTATAGAACATTTTCAGATTGAACTAAAGGCACTGAAAATAGAGGGACATAATTGAAATGTCAGCAAATACAACATTAACAGTTCCAGTCGATGCTACTTGAATATTAAATATACCTGTTAAATACATTTTTTTTCTTTTCGGTGTATAAATTTTAATATGCATTCTATATCTCTCCAGTCATATTTCCTGTATCAATAGTCCCCTGTGGCAACTTTATCTTTGAATATAAACTATTCTTGTTCAATATTTGAGTAGTGATAATGGGTTTTATTCTATAAATAACAGCTTTAGTATCCTAAACTACAGCCAGCATAACTTTACCATTTGCAAGAACTACAGTGCTTTCTATTCCAAATGGCAATTTAAATGTTTTATTCATTACCAGTAAACAAAAGCAGAACACGTGAAGAAAGATGCTGATCAGTGTAGAATGATCAAGTCTATTACTGTGGTAGTTGATTTACCCACTGTCCATTGGGCTGGCATGCAGCCTGAACTGCTGAAAATGCACTGTGGTCCAGGAGCTTTCTTGCACATCTTGACATTACAGATGAGTTTTGAATCAGGACTGTTAGAAGCCTGGAGCTCATGCTCCCAAACCCACTACTATCAAGTTGGATCTGACTTGTTGTTGTTAGGTGCTGTTGCGTTAGTTCTGACTCATAGTGACCTTATGCACAACAGACAGGAACACTGCCAGGTCCTATGCCATCCTCACAGTTGTTGTTTTGTTTGAGCCCATCGTTGCTACCACTCTGTCAGTCTGTCTTGTTGGGGGTCTTCCTTTTTTCCATTGATCCTCCTCTTTGCTAAGCATTTTGTCCTTCTCCAGGACTGACTGGCTCATCGTGACCTTGAGGGTTGTTGAGAAAATAAATCTTAAAGGGAATATATAGCCTCATCTTTTCCTTGCTGAACAGCTGTTGTGTTTGAACCTCTGACCTGGGTGTTAACAACCAAATGTCTAACCCAAGCACCATTAGAACTTCTTTCAGAGCTTACCAAAATATGGAAAATTTTTTGGAAACCGTATTATTTCAGAGCAAGTTCAAGAGATCCTTATCACTTCTGGACATTGCCCAAGAATTTATTTCTCAGACTCTTCCTTGGAAAAGAAATTAATTACAGGTTTGTGGTTGAAAATATCCCACTGCAAGCAGTGAATTTATTCTAACTCTACTGGTTTAGTTTAAATCATGTGATTTTTGAACTGTATTCACAACACACTAAATTTATAATGATAAAAAGTCTCCAAAATTCTACAAGTAAAATTGAGAATCCAGTAAGAAATGTCATGCTTCACTGTATGAATTAGTGTTAAAGTTCCTATACACCCATGGAATGGCCCTGATAAATCTAGGGTCTGTGTAATTGTGATTTTCTCGATATTTTGAGTTGAAGGTCAGAATAGTAGTTTTTAGTACTACTGAATAGAAACCATTCACCATCTCCCTGTTGTTCTCACATGGATGTCAGGAACGGGCTGATATGTGGTGCAGGTGGTGCTTTGTTTTCAGTACAGCAGTTTTAAAATAACTCAGCTCGTATTTTAAAGATTGGTGGTGGTGGTGTGCCGTGGAGTTGGTTTTGACTCATAGCGACCCTGTATAGGCTTTTCGAAGCTGTAAATCTTTATGGGATCAGAAAGCTTCATCTTTCTCCCACGGAACCTCTGATAGTTTCGAATTAACTGACCTTGATGTTAGCAGCCCGACCCATAACCACTACGCTACTGTTGTTAAGTGTTGTCCAGTTGATTCCGACCCAGAGCGATCCTATATAGGGTTTCCAAGGAGCAGCTGGTGAGCTTGAACCACCGACCTTGCAGTTCAAACGACTTTGCAGTCTGGCACATTAGCCCACAGCGCCACACCAGGACTCCTTAGGAGACTACATAGTACATAAGCAGATATAGATTCCTTCTTACACTTGAAGGTAATCACAGGCATCAGTTGTTAGGAGTTGAGAAGGTGATAGCCCTGTCGCTTAGTCTTCCTTTGGTTTGTTATAGTCCATGATTGATTTCAACTTCCTCGCTCCTAGTTGAGATGCCGTGGTGGCACAGTAGTTAAGTGCTTGTATGATGACGGCAAGGCTGGTGGTTAGAAGCTGTGAGCTGTTCTATTAGAGAAAGATTTGTCAGTCTACTTCTCTAAAGATTTGCAGCATTGGAAACCCTATGGGGAAAACCTATAGGGTTGCTGTGAATCACAATCAGAGACAACAGTGGGTTTTGCGTTTTATTTTGCTTAGTTTTTCTGGCATCTGTCAGCAATGAGTACAGAGCTTCCAAGCTGATGAGGTGTGGGTGTTTTATAGGTTTGCTGAAATATCGATTTTCTCAGACCATTGGAAGCACTGAGCTAGCCTTTTGATAATTCCTTGAAAAGCCTGGCAGCCCTATATGCTGCAACGTTGTGAATTCAGTGAATCCTTTTGTTGTTGTTGTTAGGTGCCATCAAGTGTGTACTGACTCATAGTGACCCTATGCAAAACAGCATGAAACACTGCTCAGTCCTGGGCCAACCTCACAATTGTTGCCACGCTTGAGCCCATTGATGCTGCCATATTGCTAATCCCTCTCGTTGGGGATCTTCCTCTTTTGCTCTTACCCTCCACCTTACCAAACATGCTATCTTTCTCCAGTGACTGCTCCCTCCTGACAGTATGTTCAAAGTATGAGAGATGAAGTTAGGACATCCTGGCCTCCAAGGAGCACTCTGGATGCATTTATTCTGACACAGATCTGTTGATTCTTTTGGCAGCCCATGGCACTTTCAATATTCTCCTCCACCACCATAATTCAAAAGCATCAATTCTTCTATGGTCTTCCTTATTCACTGTCCAGCTTTCACGTTCATATGAGGTTATTGAAAATACCATGGCTTGGGTCAGGCTCACCTTACTCCTCAAGTTGACATCTTTGATCTTCAACACTTTAAAAGGTTTTGTGCAGCAGATTTGCCTAATGCAATACGTTGTTTGATTTCTTGACTGCTGCTTCCATGAGTGTTGATAGTTGATCCAAGAAGAATGAAGGCCTTGACAACTTCAATCTTTTCTCCATTTGTACAGTTTCCACATGAGCATAATATTGTTTATTGGTCCAGTGGTGAGGATTTTTGTTTTCTTTACATTGAGATTGAATCCGTGCCAAAGTATTTTAAATCCTCTTCATTTTCAGCAAGCAAGGTTGTATCATCTGCATATCACAGGTTGTTAATGAGTCTTCTTCCAATCCTGATGCCACATTTTTCTTCATATAAATCATCTTCTTGGATTATTTGCTCAGCCTACAGGTTGAATAAGTATGGTGAAAGAATACAACCCTGTTGCACACCTTTCTTAATTTTAAACCATTCACTGTTCCCACGTTCTGTTCGAACAACTACCTCTTGGTCCATGTACAGATTCCTCATGAGCACAGTTAAGTGTTCAGGAATACATGGACCTCACCAGATGGAATACACAGAAATCAGACTTGACTACATCTGTGGAATGAGATGATGGAAAAGCTCCATATCATCAGCCAAAGCAAGGCCAGGGGCAGATTGTGGAACAGACCATCAATTGCTCATATGTAAATTCAAACTGAAGCTGAAGAACATAAAAACAAGTCTTGAGTATATCCCACCTGAATTTAGAGCTCATCTGAAGAACAGATGTAATTCATTAAACACTAAAGCTATTTCAATGTAGGCTAATGCATTTTGGTACCAGGCTGTTTATACCATGTTTTAATGGAAAAAAAACTTCAAAATTAACCAAATTCACTGCTATCGAGTCAATTCTGACTGATAGCAACCTTATGCCAGGTTTCCAAGGTTGTAATTCTTTACAGAAGTGATTGAAAGGGCCACATATTTCCTTTGTAGAATGCTGATGGGATCGAATTGTCACCTTTTTGTTAGTAGTCAAGCGCTTAGTTACTGGTCCACCAGGGCTCATTAAATAAGACCATAAACAATAACAACAACAAAAACAACCCATTGCCATTGAATTGATTCTGACTCCTAGTAGCCCTGTGTAGATTCCAAGGCTGGAAATCTTTATGGGCGCATAAAGCCTTATCTTTCATCTGTGGAGCTGCTGGTGGATTTGAAGTTCTGACCCTGTGGTTAACAGCCCTTCTGTAACAGCAGGGCTCCTTACTGAGGGTAAATCTTTAGAAAACAAGCTTTAGATTGTTTGATTTTCATCATTACCTTAGCTGATGAATAGGAATTATCCGCTTGCAATAACTTTCTGCAGAGTTTGTGTTGTCAAGTACTGTTGAGTTGGTTCCAACTTATAGTGATCCTGTATAGGGTTTTCAAGGAAGGGCGGGTGGGTTTGAACTGCCAACCTTGTTATCTGTCCAGTGCTTAGCCCACAGCGCTACACCAAGGTGCCTCTCTGCACATGAAGAAGAGATAAATCCACGTGGATGGCATCTCCATTTGATGGCATGGCTTGTGACTCATCAGTGAACCAATGGTTTTGATAACATCCCTGCTTATTTTGAAGAGTAGGGATGGTCCACATTAACTGCACTACCATTCATGAACCATACCTAATCAGAACCAGTATAGGAGGGATATTTGGTATTGATTATATAACAAATAACATTGTTTTTGTGTATAACTGTAAAACAGTGAAATGTAATGTGAGGGGGCTTCAAAATTAATTGTCATGGAAAAATTAATTGTCATATCTTTTGATTCCATTTTTTCATGAACTTTTTGAAACCCCCGCATATGTGATTTCCTTTTTAGGTAGTGACTGCTACTTACTATATATGATCTGGAAAGTGCTTTAATTTTATTATGATTTCTTTCACCACTTTACATAGTAAGAAAACTATGAACTTTGAGAATTAAATTTATTTACTCAGAAGAATGCATTAGTAGAAAAAATATTAGGAGCAGCATTTTGAGCTTCACAGCATGGATGACAGTGTTAATGTCAGTAAGTTTGACATTTATAATTTAGGAGGATTGTTTGACCTGAGTTGTTTCTAAGTGATTCTTTAACATGCTTTGTTTGGGTGTTAGCCAAGTTAATGATGTACATTGTTCAGTGCATTTCCTATCTTCAGTGAAGTGGGCATGTGATGCAGAGTATATGTTTATTTCAATGTAGTTATGCTTTAGGACAGACCAGTGTGCTCAGGACTGGAGGCAGGGTTAAATGGCTGGTCCCCTGGGAATCTATCTAGGTGACGAGAATATAGTCAGTTCCATAAAGACATAGCTGTACTTTTGACTGTGATTTTGAAGACTTATGCAACATTTTTAAGATCACTTTGCATAGTTTCCAAAGAAATGGAAGATTAATAATCTAGTGAGATAAAGATCAGGTACCAAGAAGCATCAAATTCATTCTGCACAATTATAGTTCTCCAAGGGACTGACAATTGTGCTAAATTAGCAGTGCATGTTGTGATAACGTTTACATTCAGATACATTTAACGGTAAATTAAACAAGGAAACATATCTTTTAGGAGTTTAGTGGACAAAGAAGGCATGTTATTAAGGTCTATATAAAGTACAATTAGAGGCCGGGAAAAGCCCCAGTGCTTCGTACAAGGCTTCCAAGTGTAGGGTCTGGACTAGTGGTACTGCCCAAGCAAAATAGAACATGAGCCGATCATGTAATTTTTTTTATTTTTAAGAGCTGTATCAGAACGCAAAAAGAAGCAGGTGAAACTAATTTTAATACTATATTTAGCCCAGTATATCCAAAGTACTGTTTCAATATGTAATTAGTAGTACCCGCTGAGAAATGTAAAAAAAAAACATTTTTTTTTTTCTTTCCTCCAAACAAGTCCTTAATATTTGGTGTGTATTTTATCCTTGCTGAGCATCTTCCTTTTGGACACTTGCTCCCTGTGGCTTCTGTAGTAACCACAAATAGCTGTGGGCCTTCAGTCTCCACAGTACTATGAGCAGAGATTTCAGACGCTTCCCTTTCACACTGTCATGAAGAATTGTATGTTATTCTGAAATATGTGTTTTTGACATCTAGGGTCCTTCTTTCTTTTAACTGAAATAGAGATTTACTCAAAAAGGAGGTTTAATATTTATTGACTCAATTCATTAAAATAGTTAAAGTTCATGGTGAAAGAGGTCAAGCCATGAATTTCCTAATGATTAAGGAAATGGGGCTAGTGGTATTAAAGAGCAGTAGAACTGAGAGTATGAAAGTTATTGAAAATCAAGGTTTGACTGATTCTGGAATGAATATGTATATAAATATGAGTATGAATTGACTATCATTAATACCATTACAAGGCTTAAAATGTCCCCATAATTGAGAATTCTGAATAGTGGTTGTTACTTTCACGATCATTGTTTATTTGGGTTTTATGTTACTATAAAACATTGTAAAGCTCTCTTCTGCTTCTCTTTGTGAAAATGGATTATGGCATATTAGTTTATATATTCTGGAAACCTGGCAGTCTTACAGCCCTCTAATCTTCTTGGACCCCAGATGTGTCTGTGACCTATTATAATTCACTAGTTCTTTGTTTGCACCAAAGTAGTATTTATCACTAAGAACAACACTAATCTAATAATTATTATTTTTAACTGGGTGCTCTCTAAAAATGACATTTCTTAGAGTCACTTTCATGGGGCAATTGGTTTTATGGTCTAAGTGCTTCTGATGGACTCTTCTGTATTGTTTATAGTCTTATAAAAATGAGGGAGGTGCTTTCCCATGATGTATAAGGCCCTTGAGCTTCTGGTGTATGGATGGGTTGTTGTTGTGTAGGTGCTGCTGAGTACCAACTCTTAGCGTCCTTATGCACAGCAAATGAAACACTGCCACGCTACACAAGAGTTCAGTAACTAAATATTTGGACTAAATATTTTTGATATTCCATGCGAGTAAAGTTTTACTAAAAGTAATACAGAAATGGCTACAAGTATACATTGGCAGAGAACCTCCGTAGGTTCAAGCCAGATTCAGAAGATGCTGTGGAACAAGGGATATCATTGCTGATGTCCAATGGATCTTGGCTGAAAGCAGAGAATATCAGAAAGATGTTTACCTGTGCTTCATTGACTACGCAAAGGCTTTCGATTG
>NW_006408581.1:17122797-17139575 GCF_000296735.1 Chrysochloris asiatica | reverse complement strand
CTCATAGGCTGAATCCGTGTTTTGTGGCACTCCTGAGATCTGGCCTCATAGGCTGAATCCGTGTTTTGTAGCACTCCTGAGATCTGGCCTCCTCTGGAACTATATGCATTTATTGTATCTACCTGTGGTATTGTACACACCTGCAGAATTACAATGACATTGCTTCTGGTGTTCTTCAAAATGACCACTCTGTTTATCTTCTTACCTTGGGTTGTTCCCTCTAATTCATTCTGTCTGCTGCCTCCAGAACATTCTAACATACTGCTTCCAACAAGTTCGTAAGTCAAAAGCTTTTAGTGAGAGATGCTATGGAATGAAGAGA
Organism: Chrysochloris asiatica; assembly: GCF_000296735.1. NCBI lineage: Eukaryota > Metazoa > Chordata > Mammalia > Afrosoricida > Chrysochloridae > Chrysochloris > Chrysochloris asiatica. The sequence continues at coordinate 17,139,253 of NW_006408581.1, read as the reverse complement.
GTATGGATTTAGGGACCAGAAAAAAAGCATGCTCAAGCTCCGACTGTGCAATTTGATTGATGTTGAACTATGTCTTGACTTATGAAGTTGAGGTTTAGAGCCTTTCTTCAGAAAGTATCCATCAGGATTATGTAAAATAATGTGTGTAACATACCTACTACTACACAGTTGTTGTTGTTAAGTGCCATTGAGTCGGTTCCGACCCATAGCGACCCTGTACAGTAGTAGATCATTTATAGGTTATAGTTTTGCTGTTGAGATACGCTTTACATTAGACATGATAGTGAAACAGATACATTTCTGACATTCTAAGAGGCTGTAGAGAAAGAAATTATTTCATTCACAGATAATCTCTGATATTTTGCAAGGCTTCGCTTTATTGAGCTATGCTTAGAAAAGAAATCTTCTACTCACCTTCACAATTCTCCAAGGGAACTTGTATATTCGGTGCCACCTCCAGAGGATGATTTAGTTACTACTGCTGTGTCCACAGCTTCAGCTTGAAAAATAGTGAAAAATGTCTTACTCCCTCACCTCCGATGGTAAGGAACCTTGGTAGTGTAGTGGATTATGAGCTCGGCTGCTAACCGAAAGGGCCGCTGTTTGAATCTACCAGTCTCTCTATAAAGATTTACAGCCTCAGAAACCCATTACAGGGTTGCAATGAGTCAGAATCAACTTAGTGGCTCACAACCACCACCACCAGCTTCCACTGTCATCTCTTAAGAATTTTTATTGAGCAGGTCACAGCGTAAAGATACCTGGAGTACTGTGTTGTGGATGATATAATAATAATCCATTCTATCATATCCAAAGCAGGATGAGAAGTATTGCTGATGAGGAATTTGGCTACATTTATGAGTTCATCTATTTGGAATTTGAATTATGACATTATTAACCAATACTGATTTATTCTAGTTAAGTATGACTTAACAGACTTAGTTTATAAATATAGGAACTATGGGACCCATAACTTCATAAATGGAAAGAGACTTAAAGTTCCTAAATCCCTTGAGAAGCCCACAGAGCTACTGGGCACATAGTAATTATGGTAGAATTGAGAGTCTAGATGAGGAAAAATTGTCCTATTACATTTCCCCATCTAGTTTGATATAAATCAGTCAAATAATATTTAGTGGTTGGCTACAAGAATTCAGTTTATTGCTAAGCACAATACTAATTCCAAAGGAAATGTCTCTTATAACTTGCTTGCATTAACAACTGATGCTAGATTGGTTGGTTGGTTATGTGCCATGGAGTCAGTTCCAACTCTCAATGACCTTCGGTTTTCAAGGCTGTAAATTTTTATGGAAGCAGAAAGCCTCCTCTTTCTCCCATGGAACAGCTGGTAGTTTTGAACTGCTAACATTGAGGTTAGCAGCCCAACTCACAGCCACTACATTACCAGAGATCCTTGATGCTTTAAGTGTTGAAGTACTAGTAGGCATGTTTCAAGGTGCTTGTCCTTCCATGACCATGGGAGGTGGTCAGTGGCTCATGTGACTTTCTTTGGATAGGTGATTGGGCCATGGGAGATAGCTAACTTTGAAGTAACCCTTGAGTTTACTGGATATTATCATAGAATTTTTATCAGCTGACTTTTAAATATTAATTGATTTAATCAAATTTTCTCTGTTTTTAAAATGTTTTATTGTGACATGTGATAGAGTACATGGGAGAACATTAGTTTTACATCCATCCTATCGTATATCATTTCATTGCATGGTTACAATTCCCTCCTTGCATCATTAACCAACCAAAGGGTATATCCTGCAAGCCTTCTCCCCACACCCCATCCTCCCCGCCCACACCACCAGGTCATCAGCACACAGCCCTCTCCCTCTCTGGGTCTGAAGTCCCCAGCTGCTCCATCTTTCCAAGTCATTGTCTCTGCCTCCATTTCAGGCATCACTGCTTCTCTAGGCAGGGTCCCGCTCTCCGCTCTTCTCCCTTCATGGTCCCAGGGACCTAGACTGCAAAGTTAATCACTCCCCTCCTTGCTACAAAATGTCTACCTTTACATTTACAACCCTCACAAGCAGTCCTGATAACAATTATTTACTGTTGTATCACAAGAGACCTATCTGCATTTCCTTTCATCAGCCCCACCTAGACAGATTGGATACTACTCAGTGGAGATTCTACCTTCCTCCACACCTTCTGGATCTAGGTTCCCTCTTGAAAACTTGTAAGCCAGTCACTTCTTGCCTTTGTAGCTCCCCCACCTGCATTTTGGGTAGCCAATATCCAAGTTGCCCATCCCTGTCTACTCTGTGTATGGAGGGGGTGGGAATGATCTTTGGCTGTGAAGATTTGTTCCCTCTTTTGAGCTATTGCATCCATAGGTGTAGATCCAGTTCATCAAAATTGTATCAGATTATTCTTTTTCCTCTTCTTTCTTATTCCAGTTGAGCTCTTATTCCAGTCATTGAAGCCAGGTCTAGTGGGTATTATCTTCAAGTGTGGGTGTTCTTGTGCATATGCCTTCTCTTCTAATCAGCTAGACAATTCACTCTCCACTCTAGTCCTCTGTGGCTATGTCACTGTCAAATTTTCTCTTAAGGAAATATTTTTTAGGTTAGTTTTTATGCAATACAATGAAGTAAATTTACAGAAATCTTAAATATGTTCTAAATAAGTGTTCACAAATTGAACACATGCATATAACTACCAACCTATAAAAAAAATAAAGAAAATTTTACTATCCCAAAGGGCTCCCTTGTTTCTTTTTCCAGTCATTGGTGATGATGGTGTGCTGTGGAGTCAGTTTTGACTCATAGCGACCCTACACATGGTTTCCGAGGCTGCAATTCTTTATGGGAGCAGAAAGCCTCATCCTTCTCCTGTGGAGCACCTGGTAGTTTCAGACGGCTGACCTTGCGGTTAGCAAGCCAACTTGTAACCACTATGCTACCAAAGCTCCTTTTCCCAATCATTACCAGTCTCCAAAAGTAATCAACCCATACTTTGACTAGTATAGTTAGTGATAGTTGCTGTTGAGTTGATTCAGACTTCTCTTAACCACCATGTCGTTTTGTCTATTTTTAAATTGTACTGTGTACACTTTTGTGTTTGGATTCATTTTATTCCACATTATGTTTGCAGTTCTGCCTGGGTTTTTCATGAAGCTGTGTTTATTCTTTCTGATTGCTGTATATTGTTGTTGTTGTTAGGTGACATTGAGACGGTTCCGACCCATTGCGAGTTTCCGAGGAGCAGTGGTGAGCTTGAACCACCAAGCTTGCAGTTCAAACGGCTTTGCAGTCTGGTACATTATCCCATAGCACCACACCAGGACTCCTAGCATTGTATTATATTAAATGTCAAAATATATTTATCCATTCTATAGTTGATGGGCGTATGGCTTGTTTATAGTTAGGGGCTATTCCACATAGTCCTGCTATTATCTTCTTTTATATTTAACTTGGTGGTTATAAATACACACTTATGTTGGGTGTATACCTAAGAATAGATTATAGAATTCATGGGTTATGTAATATGCGTATGTTCAACTATAACAGGTTGCCAAACAGTTTCCCAAATTCATTGTATAGTTACCCATTCAACATTGTTTATGATAGTTCTAGTTGCTCACCAGAACTTGGTAATGTTAGTGTTGTTAATTTTAACTGTTCTGTTGGGTCTATGCTGGTATCTCATTAAGGTTAAGCTTTTGTTTCCAGGACAGCTATTGAGGTTGAGAACATATTTTCATTTGTTTCTCAGCCCTTTTGATACACTGTTTTGTAAAATGTCTTTTCTTTTGGAGGGTTTTTGCAGTTCTTTCTATATCCTTGATACTATCCTTTTGTCAGATATATACATTGCAAATCTCTTCTCAGTGTATATGATTTGCTTTTTACACTCTTTATGATGTCTTCTGGTGAACAGATGTTCATTTTGTGTTATCCATTCCTGTCATGGCATTTTTGCCTATCATAGATCATGAAGATACTTCACTGAGTTTGGTTAAAATTCTTTTTCTTTTTTTTTTACGTATGGATAAATTTATTGAAAAGTCATCTTTTATAATAATATATATAATAATCAGGTTAACAGTTACATGTGAGGTTGTTGGTAGGTTTATCTAGACTTGTTTGTTGATTCCAAACTGTTTTAATTATTAGAAGTTGATAATTTTTCTTGATATTGTAGAAATATAAGTCAAAAAAACGTTTTTTCAAAAGTTTCCTTTTTTCCTCCAGAATTTTGCATTCGCACTTTAAATTTTGAATCAGTTTTAATTTTTTTACACACCTAGGCACACACCCATATACACATATTTTAGGATTTTAGGGTTTTGGGCTAAAATCGTAAAATATGTTTTAGGATTTGGGGCTTTCTTGGTGTGGTGCTGTAGGATCATCATTGGACTGCAAAACACAAAGTTACCAGTTGAAACCCACCAACTGCTCTTCGGAAACCTTATACAGGATTGCTGTGGCACTATAGGCTCAGCACTGGGCAGTTCAAACCTACCAGCTGCTCCTCAGACACCCTATACAGGGTCGCTATGAGTGGAAACTGACTTAATAACACTAAAGAACAAAAACCAACACAGATGAAGTGGAATTTTCATTTTAATATTGAGATTTACCATTCATGACCATAGTACATTCCTCCATTTACTTAGAACTCCTTTCATTTTTTATCTCAACAATGTTTTGTTATTTCAATGTCTTGAACATTTTTATTTCTTATTGTTTCTAATGCTGTAAGTTTAATTTACTTAAAATTTTTCAAAATTTTCTTTTGCTGATATATAAAATTACATTGATCATTGTATGTTGATCTAGGGTTGCATTCTAGGACCTTGCTAAATTCTTGTATTAATTGTAATATTATGACTATAGATTCTTAGGGATTGTCTACCATACAACCACATTTTCTGTGATTCATGAGTTTTCCTTCCTCACTCCCTCTCTCCTTAATGTCCTTTATGGCATTGGCTGGAACCATCAGCACCAGTTGAGTTGAGATAGTGATAATAAACAATGCATGTTTCTTTACCTAGTAAGGAAAGTTTTCGGTATTTTACCATTCAATATATTGATTATGGTTGTTGTTGTTGTTGTTATGTGCATGGAGTCAGTTCTGACTCATAGTGACCCTGTACAGGGTTTCTGAGGCTGTAAATTTTTACGGGAGCAGAAAACTTCATCTTTTTCTCGCGGAACAGCTGGTAGTTTCGAACTGCTGACCTTGCAGCTCGCAGCCCAATTTGTAACCACTACGCTACCAGAGCTCCTTATTGATTGATGGTAGATAATTTAAAAATAATTATTCTTTAACAGATAATTACCACCTATTTTAGATTAAAGTTTTGCTTTTATAGAATTATTACTGATTGAATTCTATAAAATTATTCTTTGATCTATATGAAGACATTTTAATATAGAAGAAATATGAATGGAGGCCTAGGTGAAACTCATGTGAGGGGAAAGAGAAGAAATTTAAGCTTCTCCTGAAGGGCCATGAAAGCCAATAGAAATCCATGTTCATTGGAAATAAACGATGGGTTTTTATGATTGGAATGAAGTACTTTAATTATTAGCCTGGCATGTTTGTGATGTTCCTTGAAAGGAGAGACTAAAAGTTCAGTTTTGGAATTTCAGCTTGGAATTGGTTTTTCTCTCTCACTAGATGGTGATTCCTTTGTGTATGGGGGAGCGATGTAACTTGAATTTCCAGTGTGTATCATGATTCCTAGGAGCACGATGTCGCTATACAATAAGCACTGGTCTGTGAACCATAGGTCTGTGATTTAAGTCCACCAACTGCTCCCTGGGAGACATATGAGGCTTTCTGCTCCTTCGAAGTTTTAAAGCCTCAGAAACACTATACAGGGTCACTATCACCTGGAACCGACTTAGTGTCACTTAACAAAGCCAGTGTCAGGATTCCTAGTGTATGATATAAAGTTGATAAATACTTTGATAGATTATTCAATAATACCTGGGTAGAAAAAATGTAGAGTGATGTTTGGGTGGATAAGTAGGCCTAGAGATGTTCTTTTGAGAATAATCTATGGAAGTAATAACTGAAGCTGTAATGGTGGAACTTTTTTTTAACTTTTTATTGTGAATTGAGTGAAGGTATACAGACAATATCATCAGCTTTACAGTCAACCAATTATTTACTTTGTTTCATCTCTAATCACAATCCTCTCCCTGCAAAAACTTCTTTCCTACTTTCTCTTTGTGGCTCTCCTATTTACATTCTTGTATTTCACAAAGAAAAGAAGAAAAAATCTTTGATGTTCACATACAAAACAAAAAAAAATATATTCATTTAATTGTTCAAAAGGGCACATTCAACAAGCCAGCCTCCTGCCCACAGGCGTGCACCTTCTCTTAGTCCAAGAGCCTAGGACCTGCACTTGCTCTGTCTCTCCATGTTACCGCCTTGGCCTCTGTCTCTGTCTCTGCTATCGCCATTTTTCAAGACAGTATTTTGTGTTCCACTCATGTTATTCCTTCTTTATGGTCCTGGAATCGTCTGTTCCTAAAATTAAAGTTTAATTTCTCCCCCTTTTAGTTTTACATCTTATGCAATCACAGTTGTGACAATCACAATTAATCCTGCTAACAATTACTCAAAATTGAATCATAAAATCCTATCATCATCAACTCCCATCCTCGTTCAACAGATCCATTTGGAAAAGAGGAAAACTACTTAGTGGGAATTCTACCTTACCTGCCTCATTCTGAAATGAAGCACACTCCTGAAAGCTTGTAATCCAGTCACTTCATGCATTGATAGGCCCACCACCCCCATTTTTGATTGTTTAAATTGCCTGTCTGTATCAACACAGTAGGAATCCAGGTATGGCACTGTAGGTTGATGCACCAGACTGCAAAACCATTTGAACGGCAAGGTCGGTGGTTCAAGCTCACCAGCTGCTCCTTGGAAACCGTATACAGGGTCACTATGGGTCAGAATCAAAACTCAATGGCACTTAACAATAACAACAAATCAACACAGTATGGATTTCTGCTGTGGTGCTGTACGATCAGTACTGGGCTACAAACCACAGGTTAGCAGTTCAAACCCACCAGCTGCTCCTCAGAAACCCTTTACAGGGTCACCATTCATCAGAACCAACTTGATGCCACTTAACAACAACAACAAGATCAACCCACTACACTGAGCAAACAAGCTTGTTCATTGATATGAAGAATCCTTCCATTCCAGTTGGAATTTTGAGCAGATGCATCCATAAGCAAAGCCTAAGTTATCAAATTACAGCAATTTACACTTTCTCACAATACCAAACATCTTTATCTTCATCTGGTCAAGTTCTCGTCAGCTTGCCATCTAAACTAGATCAAATGGGTGGTTGAACTTCTTAAGAGATCAAACACAATGAATGCATCCTTTAAAATGAAGGAACATCTTGGAATATGACCATTAGCACATATGAAGAATCTTCAAAAAACATCCAAAGGTAGTGGTTAGAGAGAGTGTGGAAAAGATTCACAGAAGTCGGTAAAACAAATGAGGAGAATTATCCAGATGAAGGTTACTTAAACGAAGCTAAATATACATCAGTGATTAAAAAGACTACAGGGTGATTTTTGGGTTAAAGTAGAGATAATCAGTTGTGATCACATGCCTGAGGAAGGATGGTGATTATTTGGTAACTATATGTAGCAGTTGTATTTTGAGTGCCTTTCAGCATGAGGGACTCATTTTCCACAGGATATATATATATATATACACCAAGGTTTTCAGTGGCTAAATTTAATAAATAAGGTTTTTATAAGGATTATTAATAGCAGCAGAACATTATGCTATAAGTTAAAAACAGTATAAATACCACCAGAATATTGTCAGATACAGTGCAAGCAGATGAGCTCCTTAGGATGGAAGGTGATCAAAATATGACTGTGGAAGAGCTACATCCTCAAAGTAGAGTTGACCAAGATGGAACAAATGGAGTAAAGCTTTCTGGATCTTCATTGTGACCTGATGGGGCACAGTTCAAAATAAAGAGAAGCAACTGGAAACATCCTTTAGTAATTGGAAAATGGAATATATGAAGTATGAATATATGATAATTTGGAAGTTGTCAGAAATTAAATGGCATGCATAAAGGTTGGTATCTTAGGCATTAGTGAGCTAAAATGAATCAGACAATCATATGGTTTACTATACTGGAAAGACAAATAAATTGAAGAGAAATTATATCACATTCCTCCTCAAAAAGCACTTCAAGATGTATCTTGAAGTTCAGCGTAGTCTGTTGTGATTGGATATTATCTGTGAACATACAAGGAAGTCAGTACCATTATAATTCATATTTATATACCAAACACTATGGCCAATGATGATGAAATTGAAGAATTCTACCAGTTGATCAAACATGTACTTCTTCATTGCATTTTTTTCATTTTTCTTTTTTAAAACAAACATAAATTGCGACTGTATGCACCAGATGGAATACACAGGAAACATATTGACTACATATGTGGGAAGAGATGATGGACATGATCAATATCATGAGCCAAAACAAGGCCAGAGGCCAGCTATGGAACAGATCATCAATTGCTCATATGCAAGCTCAGGATGAAGCTGAAGAAAATAAATACAAGTCCATGAGAGCCGAAATATGACCTTGATTATATCCACTTGAATTTACAGATCATCTCCAGAACAGATTTACTGCATTAAACACTAGTGATCGAAGACTATAAGAATTTTGGGATGATATCACGACCATCATACATGAAGAACGCCAAAGATCATTAACAACAAGAAGTATATTCTGAAAGAATAGAAAGTAATACAGTTTAGTTGGAATTGAACAGTATGACCAGAAAGAAAAATACTTCGCATAAATTATGGTCAATTACATTTTGAAATTACAGACTTTTATATTTATTTTTGAGTAACATAATAAACACAGTTAGGAAATATCCCCTTAATGTACATTTTTACAAATGACGATTTTATATTGAATAAACTATCAAAGGATGCAGTTTATTTCTCATTTGAAAAGAGATTTATTTACATATTTGGATGTCATAGTGAGGGAGGGAAAGATTTTTTTTTTAAGTTTATTAATCTAGTATTTCATTCAGAAGATAATGTAAAAATTCTAACATTTTGGAAAATTTCTACAAATTTAAGTAATATATGATTAATAAAGAAAATTTTTTTAAATGACATAATACTGGCAAGATTTTAACTGTATTTTTAGCATTTGGTTTTCTTTTCCTTTACTGTAGAATTGAGTTTGTGCCTCTTATTGAGAAATACTCAGTTTAATCTGTTTGAGTGAAAAATGCCGAAACTATGTTGTTTCAGTTGGTTTGCTTATCTACTTTCCACAAAAAAAGATGTTGTTGTTGTTGTGCCGTGGAGTCGGTTCCGTACATGTACAGGGTTTTGGAGGCTGTAAATCTTTACGGGAGCAGAAAGCCTCATCTTTCTCCCACGGAGCAGCTGGTAGTTTCAAACTGCTGACCTTGCGGCTTGCAGCCTGTTTCATAACCACTATGCTACCAGAGCTCCTTACAAAAAAGATACCAAGCCGTTACCCATTTCATGCAGAGTTATAGTGAGGCTGTGTATAAGAGAGCATGTTCCACTATAGCATAAGCTCTGCAGTGTTAGTCAGTACTTCAAACCCATCAGCTGCTCCTGTACCAGATCTGCTATGAATCGGAAACGACTTGATGGCACCTAACAACAGCAACAACAACAACATAGATTTAGTGAATAAAATCAGGAAAAATGGAGCCTGGCTGCATAGTTTTTTTGCTCATTATCTAAGTTCTCTGAGTTCTTACAGCTGTCAAATGGGAATCATAATTTCACGTACCTCATGGGTTTATGAAGAATACTGCAAGTTGATATCTAATTTGTTGTGAAGTGCCATTGAGTCTGTTCCAACTCATAGTGAACCTGTATGGGATTTCCAAGGAACACCTGGTGGGTTTGAGGCACTGACCTTGAGGTTAGCAGTACGATGCTTATCCTTCAGCTAATAGAACAGTTTCTAAGTCGTAGTAAGGTCACATAAGTATGTGCTTATGCTGTTTTTAGTCTTGCATTTGCTACTAATGTTGTACCTCAAAGAGCTGACCCCAGTACACGGAGGTGGAATCAAAGCAGAGAGCTTTATTCCTGCGTAGGGGCAGTCTACTTGAGAAGTGGCAGCAGCCCTGAGGTCTTGCAGCAAGGGGTTTATATACTGGATTTTTGGGTGGCAGAGCAAGCAAGCTGGACACAGAAGTAAGATGTTTGCTGTTATCTTGTCTTTGCACTGGTAATTCTTTTGGGGTGTTGTAACAGAAGCAGGGGTGTAGCAGAGGCAGGATGTTTATCATGGCACAGCAATTGGGACCTTTCAGGGCGGGGTACAGAGTCCTGGCACTTGTGTATGCTTTTAACGTCTCATTTTAAATTAAAAATTTTCCTTTTAGGCCTTTTTGTATTTAGGGTCTCACCCTAGTAGTACAAGTCTATTTCGGCTGTGACAGCCACCACCTTTCCACTCAGTGGGCAATTTGAACACAGTTTTGATCAGCAGTTTTCTCTTCCCTGTATCATCCAAGATGTATTTAGCCACCTTTGTGAATAAAGTTGAAGAATTTAAACTACAGTTCTTTAAAAACTAGATGATTCTGAATTACAGCATATTTAAGTTAAGATGTAAAACTATATTCCTCATGCTTACTCTGCTTCCTCCCAATAATTGTTTGATAAATATTTTACTTGTGAACATTTCTTAAAAATTAGAGTAGATATTTGGCTATATGGTATTTATTTATAGAACTAATATTGATTTTAGTATTTTGTTGTGATTGTTGTTGTTAAGTGCTATTGAGTAGGTTATACATTTTTCCAGCTTTGGTAGTGTAGTTGTTGCAGGTCGTGCTGCTAACTTCGAGGTCAGCAGTTCGAAACTACCAGCTATTCCACGGGAGAAAGATGAGGCTTTCTACTTCTGTAAAGATTTACAGCCTTGGAAACCCTGTACAGGGTCGCTATGGGTCAGAACTGACTCCGTGTCACACCACCACCACCACCACCACGAAGTAAATAAGCTAGATTCATAAGTTCAGCCAGTAAAAACTGTTGTTCACTAAGGCACACAGAAATCCATAAAATATTCATTTAAAATACCAAAAACATCCTTTTGTTTCTATATCATAATATCAGAATGTCAGTAAACAAATCCATTCACTTCTTTGGTGTAGTTTTCAAATTGTATTATGAAAGCTGCCTACGTTAACACTGCCTTGGGTTCAGATGCGTGAAGACATGAAACATAAAAGTGTCCTAAAAATACCTCAAATCTAATGATTGTAAAATATTATGAAAATGCAAATTTCATTGAAATGTCAACCATAATTAAGCACATGCCATTTGTTTTTCTACTCAGCTTGTACAGTTTGATGGAATGTTTTCCCCACAATTTAGTAAATATTTGTTTTATTTTACGTGAATTACTCCAAACGTGGATAAAACCAACATATTTGAATCAGCTATTGTTGTGATGGACTAGAAAATAAGTTTACTTCCTAAGCAGACTGTTTACTATGTACTTGAAAGGGGTTTATCTTGCTGCGTTAGCATTGACAAGCTAAACATACAAGCCAACAATTAATAAGTAGCAAGATCTGTATAGTGCATACTCAGTAAGGCAACTTTGTTCTCTTGAATGTGTCAGAGGTCTTTAGTATGTACAATTTGTTATTAATTTACCCTGGCATTGTTCAGACTATAAACATTGTAGTTTTAGAGAAATGCAGAGGCTGTGTAATTAAGAACTTTTATGTGTTTATTAGGGGTCACTGTGGCCCTGTAGCGTAAATAATGAATTGTGAACGAGGAGATACATGGTTCAAGCCCACCAACTATTCTGTGGGAAAAAGATAAGATTTTCTGTTCCCACAAAGATTTACAGTCTCAGAAACCTTATATAGGGTATGGTGTGCTGACTTATTTAATATGTCTCTTCTAGCCTTAGTCTTTGGAATTCCCACCAAACAATTATTTTCCTGAGGCATCTTGGTTAGAGAAGTGGAAGAGGTACTGATAGGATAACAAAATTGAGCTATAGATGTTAAGAATTAAATGTAATTATGAAAACTTGAGAGTCTAGCAAAAAAAAAAAGGATGGGATATCTCACTACCATCCAAAATGAAGAGCCAGAAGTAGAGCATATCCTTTGGACCCTGATATCCCTGTGCATTGAACCTCCTTGATGCAGGGACAGAAATCTGTGACAGAAAGCAGAGGAGCATCAGAGGAGCTGCTACTGCAGAAGGAAGAACCAGAGAGAGCACAAGGCAGAGACCTGCGCTTCGCTTCCCAGCCCACAGAGCAAGTGAAGCTGAGTGACTTTGGGCAGGAGTATTGTTTGCAGAGTGAGGTGCCTCCAGGCATTTTATTGGAGGAAATAGGTTTGATGACCCACTGAGCTAGAGCCTTGGGGCTGGGTTTATCTTGAACTGGTGTAACCTGTGGGCATTTGTCAGCTTCCCTGGAAGAGCTTTATTAGCATTACCTGGGCAGAGAAAGAGGCCTGCCTGTGGACTTGACTGAGGAGAGATTGTCCTGCCCTTTGCATTTCCTGGTTTTTACTTCTAACCTAAGGAAGTTATGAATTGGGCTGCAAACCGCAAGGTCAGCAGTTCGAAACTACCAGCTGTTCCGCGGGAGAAAGATTAGGCTTTCTGCTCCCATAAAGATTTATAGCCTCAGAAACCTTGTACAGGAGGGTTTCCCTCCTCCCTCTGAAAACAGATTCTTAAACAACTCCATGGCACGTAACAACAACACTTGTAACCTGTTAACTCCCCTAATAAAACTTGTTGTTATTGTTAAGTACCATGGAATCCGTTCCGACTCATAGCGACCCTGCACAGGGTTTCCGAGGCTGCAAATCTTTACGGGTGCAGAAAGCCTCATCTTTCTCCTGTGGAATGGCTGGTAGTTTCGAACTGCTGACCTTGAGGTTAGCAGTCTCATAGCCACTATACTACCAGAGCTCCTTTAATAAAACTTATAATATATAAAATATAAGTGAATATAGTGTCTGAACTCCATATGGCTATTGTAATGAATATTAGCAAACCTAATTCAGCAGAGATGGCTGTGGGAGGAGTGATAAGTGTCATTTTTTGTACAGAGTCACTAAGATATGGAATGTGGTCACTTAACAGCAGCAACAACATGTTTGTCAAGGGCCTGTGTGGCTCAGCACTTAAACTCTTGGCTTGGTTTAAACTCACCCAGTCGCTCTGTGGGAGAAAGACCTGGGGATTTACTTTTGTACGGATCACAGCTAAACCCTATGTAGCAGTTGTACTCTATCACTGGGATTACTATGAGTGGGAATCTACTCGAAGGTACCCCAGATGTGTGTTTATCATAATTTCAATTACTGTCAAATTTTGGGATTTCTGTATATAAATCACAAAACCACATTGTACTAAAAGTGATGAGAAGTGAACTGAAGATTAACACATAGCTGAGCATTCTTGCTCACTGTCATTGAGACATTTCAAGTCATAGTAACTAACCCTGTAGGATAGAGTAGAATTGTTCCATAGGATTTCCGGGGCTATAAAAATTTAGGGAAACAGACAAACCTCATCTTACTTCCACAGAGTGGCTGGTGGGTTCAAACCACCAACCTTTAGATTCGCAGACCAACACTTAATCCACTGTGCCACCAGGAATCTTTGTTTCAAAATAAAACCCAAACCCAATACTCTCCAGTTGATACTAACTCATATTGACCCTTTACTGGATTTTGGAGAGTAAATATTTATGGGAGCAAACTGCTTCATCTTATTTAGAGGAACAACTGGTGGGTTTGAACTGCTGACTGCTCAGTTAGCAGCCCAGTGCTTATCCTACAGCACTACCAGAGCTCCTTTCATTTCCACCCGCCTCTTAAAAATACAAAACACACATTTTAACATTGTCAGCATGATTAAGGAGCTCTGGTAGCTTAGTGGTTACAAGTCAGGCTGCTAACCTCAAGGTCAGCAGTTGAAAACTACTAGCCATTCTGTGGGACAAAGATGAGGCTTTCTGCTCCCATAATGATTTATAGCCTCGGAAACCCTATACAGGGTCGCTGTGAGTTGGAACCATGGCACACCACCACCAGCCAGCATTAAGATTAAAAACACATCCTGATAAGAGAAGATTACGAGAAGAATGTCCATGTTCTTCATGTGGGAATGCAAACATGTGCTTGTTGGCCAAGTTACTTTTGGCAGGATGTGGTGATATATGCGGTCATTGTATGTGCAAGTACAAATGGCACATGCTTATATTTGTGGTGCAGTGTAAATTAAATAAATTAGGCACATGAAGACAAAATTTATTCATCTTGTCAATCCTTTGTAGTACATATCATATTTCTGACTACACAGTCTCAATAAAATGATACAGTTGAATATGAGCATAGTGAAAATGATGTTTCAGACTGTTAGAATGATCACAGTGTAAGTAACAGAAATAAATGGTTAATTCATTTGCTGAGGCTACTTTCTTTTAAAGGTGCGTTTGTTCTCTGGGTGTAATAGAAGCGTAAAAGATTAAAAGGGACATTTCCATCTCCGTGTATTTCTGTTTTCCCTCCTCCCTCTGAAAACAGGTTGTTCCAAACTTGTAATAGCAAATTTGTTCCTAAATGCTGCTGAATCTTCAGGGTGTACCTTCATTCTTAAAGTTTGCTCTTTCTGTTAATCCCTACTTTTCTACACTGAAGGATTCCTGATGGGAGGCATAATCTTGGAGAAGCATATAATACTGGAAATAAAGCAAGACCCTTTTTATAAATGGATGATTTTCCATTGACTTATAAGTAAAGAGTTCCAATGGGATCATTACTGGATATGGCCTATCAATAACCTTGTTATTGGTCATTGTTTCTAGTTCTCAAAGATTTAGAGGAAAGAGGAGTTTGACTACTTGATTATAAATATAAAGTGGTGGCTAAGATTGTCATTTGATGATTATCTAATACATGCGAGGCAATAGGTTATGTACGTTGTCTGTGTTCTCCTTTCCAATGTTTCTAACCTAACAAAAGAATACTGGTGTGGCTCTGTAGGGTAAGCACTGGAATGCTACTTGTAAGGTTAGCAGTCCAAACCTGGCTCCTTGGAAACCCTATACAAAATCACTATGTTTAACTACCAACTGGATAGCAATTAACAACAACAACAATAAGCAAAACAAAATAGAATTTAGCTTGTATGATACTAGTTTAACAGATGACGAAACCAAGACAAAGAAAAATTAAGTAAGTTGTTCAAGTCACATTTCCTCTAAGTGGTAAAGCTGGTGTTCATTCTGTCAGGCTTTCTTGCTTGGATATCTTCCATGACACAATCCAGTGTTTCTCATGTGTAGTGGAGCCCGGCATGCATGGGTGTGAGATAATGAAATTCTGGGATGCATAGAAGCTTCTAATGGGTCCCATATTATCATCTGGACTATCTGATGAGTCAAAGGAAAGGGGATGAAACTACGTGCTTTTGATTTTTGTCTGAAAGCAATGTAATGCTTGGCAGTAAGTGTGTAATTTTAAAATATGTCCAGGAGATAATCTGCATTGAAGTTTGTGTGTGCCATTCTTTTAAATTCATCAGACATTTACTCCGATTATGGTGGTGGTGGTTGTGTGCCCTGGAGTTGGTTCTGACTCATAGTGACCTTTATAGGGTTTCGAAGGCTGTAAATATTTACAGAAGCAGAAAGCCTCATCTTTCTCCCATGGAATGGCTGGTAGTTTCGAACTGCTGACTTTAAGATTAGCAGCCCAACTAGTAACTGCTATAGTACCAGAGCTTCTTACTATGATAGTCTTATGTTATTAAATTTAATAGGAATTATCTTCTCATAAGAATCATGCTTTTTTCTGTGGCTTTTACTTACCACAAATGAAGATATGTGTCTTAAAACAGTTTGGCAATTAGTCAGAATTAACTTGGCAGCAATGAATTTTTATAACTTTAGTTTAGCATTTTATCCAATTATTAAAATGAGTAATAAACCACAGTGCCATTAACAGTTTTTCTATGACTTTGTTGTACATAGATATTTCAGGTAATTTCATTTTACCCTTAATTTCCTGTTGTGCACTGTAAGATAAGCACTGGACAGCTAACTAAAAGGTCAGTAGTTATAACCCAACAGCCTCTCCTAGGAAACCCTATACGGTGTCACTATGAGTTGGAACTGATTCAACAGCACTTAACAACAGAGAATTATAATGAAATATGCAAAGACCTGGAGTTAGAAAACCAAAAGGGAGAAACATGGTCAGCATTTCTCAAGCTGAAAGAACCAAAGAAAAAAATTCAAGCCTTGATTTGCAATATTGACAGATTCTATGGGCAAAATATTAAATGATACAGAAAGCATGAAAAAAAGATGGAAGGAATACACAATTACTGTAGCAAAAAGAAATGGACAATA
>NW_006408581.1:17120613-17122227 GCF_000296735.1 Chrysochloris asiatica | reverse complement strand
TATTGTAAAATAGACCCTTGAGTGGGATAGAAAGGAATATCGGGAAACATGATTACTGAAAGCTTGTAAGCTCGTCTTTAGCTTATAGCTGAGTGGAATACACTAAAGGGGTTTTAGTACTTGTCCAATCAAATAGGCCTCTTTAAGGAGCCTTTGTAGTGTATAGGACTTTAGGTGAAATCCTGAGCCCCATCCAGAACCTTCTGAGGTGGGACATTCCCACTTGAAAAGACATGCAGACCATCCCAGAGCAGCTAGAGGAACAGAAGATGCTTCTTGAAAGAAAGACCAGCAGGAAAAAAACAAAAACAAAAATGGCAGTCTGTTTGGCTATTACAGGAACAAGCAAGCTGTTTGGTGGGGATCCATCAAGGCAAGTAATCAAGTCCCATCAGGACAAACCCCCCTCCAAGACTGAAACTCAAAGGGAACATAGGAGCAGGCATGTAAGCTCACTGGCAACTATGTTGTTCTACATGTGAGTGGAAGTGGAGGAAAGGCAGTAATATGGGCTGAGCTTAAGCTTGTTCAATAGACTCCTATCAACGTTGAGTTGAGAGAGAGAAGAGGAAGGGCTGGTTGGTCCGAAGTTTGGGGAGACTTGGAAACTCCTGAGCCCATGGACACTGACCTAGCTATGGAGAGCCAGAGCTGATAGTGAAGCCAGGTGATATGAAGTTGGGGGAGACACACAAGAGCACCCAAACTTACAGATAGTACCCATTTGAACTAGCTTTGATGGCTTCATAACCACAGCTTGACTTGAAGAAAATAAAGAAATTTGATAAACAAAGCAAGTGCAAATTGTGACAGTTTGATGAAGTTGACCTATACCTATGTATAGGTCAAATACCAACCAAGAGGGAAAGAGACTTCATATCAAGGACTAAGTCTGACCGCTTCATATCAAGGACTAATCCTGTACACAGGATTGATGGGGACAAGCAACATTGACTACCTAAAATGAGGGGTTGTTATTGTTGTTGTTAGGTGCCATTGAGCTGGTGCCCACTCATAGCGACCCTGAGCACAACAGAATGAAACACTGCCTGGTCCTGGGCCAACCTCACAATTGTTGTCATGGCTTGGGCCCATTGATGCTGCCACTTTGCCAATCCATCTCTCTGGGGGGCCTTCCTCTTTTTCTCTGATCCTCCACTTTACCAAACATGATATCCTTCTCAAGCGACCGGTCCTACCTGACAATATGTTCGAAGTATGAGAGATGAAATTTGGCCATCCTGGCCTCCAAGGAGCACTCTGGCTGCACTTTTTCCAACACAGATCTATTGGTTCTTTTGGCAGCCCATGACACTTTCAATAGTTTCCTCCAACACCATAACTCAAAAGCATCAAATCTTCTACGGTTTTCCTTATCACTGTCCAGCTTTCACATGCATATGAGGTTATTGAAAATACCATGGCTTGGGTCAGGTAGGGGCACCTTAGTCCTCAAGCTGACATTTTTGCTCTTCAACACTTTAAAAAGGTCTTGTGCAGCAGACTTGCCTAATGCAATACGTTGTTAGATTTCTTGACTGCTACTTCCATGAGTGTTGATAGTTGATCCAAGAAGAATGAAGTCCTTAACAATTTCAATCTTTTCTCCATTGA
>NW_006408581.1:17111535-17119258 GCF_000296735.1 Chrysochloris asiatica | reverse complement strand
GACTGTGGCATCAGAATTGGAGGAAGACTCTTTAACAGCCTGTGATATGCAGATGATGTAACCTTGTTTCCTAAAAGCAGAGAGGACTTAAAATACTGATGATCAATGTACCTTAATGTAAAGAAAAGAAATATCCACACCACTGGACCAATAAATAACATTGTGATAAATGGAGAAAAGATTGAAATTGTCAATGACTTTGTTTTGCTTGGATCCCAACAAGATGGATTGGCTCAGTGGCAGCAGTAATGGACTAGACAGTGTTTTAATTATGTTGTGCATAAGGTTACTATGAGTCAGAATCAACTCATTGGCACTTAAAAACAACAACAACAATAATTTCAAACCATGCTATTGCAGATCAAGAAATATCTTCATAATGGTATATCATTTACTATCTTCATTCAGTAGAAATTATGACACCTTGTTCTTTAGGATCCCAGGCGGCTCAATGTTTAACTGCTCAGCTGTTAACCAAAAGGTCACTGGTTTGAACTTCCCAGCTGCTCAGTGAAAGAAAAATGTGTCAGTCTGCTTCTGTAAATATCACTGCCTTTTGGAAACCCTATGCCACAGTTCTACAGTGCCATATAGAGTCATTGTGAGTCGGAATTGCCGTGAAGGCAATGAGTATTAGAATTATCCCTGTTGTTTTAGGTGCCGTTGACTTGGTTCTGGGGCATATAGCAGCTCTGTATACAATAGAATAAAGCACTGCCCAGCCCTGTGATTTCCTCACAATTGTTGTTATTTACTTGAGCCTGTTGTTGTTGTCACTGTGCCAATTCATCTTGTCTTTTTCAATGACCATCCACTGTACCGAGTATGAAGTCCTTCTCCAGGGACTGTTTCTTCCTGATAATGACACCTCTCATCCACATTATCTTTTGAACCTAGCATGAATTTCTGGCAACTCTCTATATACTGATGAAACCATTTTTGAATTATCTTCAGCAGACTTTTACTTGAGTGTGGTATTAGCAATACCCTTCAGTGAGTCACCTTTCTTTGGAATGCACACATATACTTCTCTTCCAATTGTTTGTCCAGGTAACTGTCTTCCAAATTTCTTGCCATGGGTAGGCAAGGTTCTCTAGCTCTGAGACACTTCAGTTTGTATTCTGTCAATTCCTGGTATTTTCTTTTTTTCACTAATGCCTTCACTGCAGCTTGGACAACTTCTTTGAGTACAGTCAACTCTTGACCAGTTCTTTTTGGTACAGTGACTTTGTGTAATCCTTCCATATTCCTTTGATTTTAGTAATTTTCAGTATTTTACATAAAGAAATTACAAGTCGTGGTTTGAATTTTTCTTCAGTAGTTTGAGCTTGAAAGACACTGAGGGTGTTCTTCCCTTTGGGTTTTCTAACTGTACGTCTTTGCACATTTCATTGTGACACTTGACTTTGTCTTTTTAAGCTTCTCCTTTGAAATTTTCTGTTCTCTTATGCTTCCTAATTTTTTCCAATTGCTTTAACTTCGCTGTGATCAAGAACAAGATTCAGAGTCTCTTCTGACATACATTTGGTCTAGTCTTTCTTTTCTTTTTAATGACTTTTTGCTCTCTTCCTGTAGGATGTTCTTGATGTCATCCCATAACTCATTTGGTCGTCTGTCATTGTGTCTAATGCATCAAATTTCTCTTGAGATAGTCTGTAAATTCAGATGGGATGAACTCAAGGTTATATTTCAGCTTCAGCCTGAACTTGCGTAGGAACAGTTGACATTCTGTTTCACAGTCTGCCTCTGGCCTTCTTTTTTCTGATGATATTAAGCTTCTTCATCATCTCTTCCCACGTATGTAGTCAATTTGATTCCTGTGTGTTCCAACTGGCATGTTTTATGTGTATACTTACCATTTATGTTGTTCAAAAATGAATTTGCAATTACGTATTCATTGGTCTTGCAGAATTCTATCATGTGATCTCCAGCATCGTTTTTATCACCAAGTTCACATTTTCTAACTACTGATCCTTCCTCTTTGCTTCCAACTTTTGTCTCCCATGCCCCCCCAAATTAACAATGCATCTTGATTATGTGTTTTATCAATTATCCTTGGTCTACTTAGTTATTACATTAATAAGCATAAGTAGCTCGTGGTTGTTGTTGTTAAATACCATCTAGTCAGTTACAATTCATATGAACCCTATATAGGGTTTCCAAGGAGCAGCTGGTGGGTTTGAACTATTGACCTGTGTTTTGCAGTCTAGTGCTGATCCTACAGTGTCACACCAGGAGTCTGTCATTTTATTGTTAAGAGAACTGTATTTTAATGTAAAGTTTCCTTTGTTAAAAAAGTTTGATTCTTAAGCATCATACATGTAAGAATGATTACTCTTTAATCACATACACTCACATGTAAAGCAAATGATAAAGTATTTCATATACAGATTCTACTTAGAATAGAGAACATGTATACCCAAAATGAAAGACAAATGTGGATGAAGAACCATGTTCTTTTGGTTTAAGAGGCAGCTTTAAAATTGGACGCATGGTTTTCTAACTACCTGGTGTGGCACTATGGGTTAATGTGCAGGACTGCAAGGTCAGTTTGACGCTTCAGTTTGGTGGTTCAAGTTTACCAGCCATTCCTCGGAACCAACTTGATGGCACTTAACAACAACACCAACAACATTGGCCTCTGTTGGAGTCCTGGTTTTGCGTTGTAGGATAAGCACTAGACTGCTAACCGCAGGGTTAGGATTCAAACCCACCAGCTGCTTCGTGGACACCATATACAAGGTCACTGTGAGTCAGGACCGATTTGATGGTGCTTAAAAATACCAGACTGCAAAGCCGTTTAAACTGCAAGGTTGGTGTTTCAAGCTCACCAGATGCTCCTCGGAAACCCTATACAGGGTCGTTATGGGTCAGAACCGACTCGATGGCACTTCACAACAACATCAACGAGAGTGGTCTAAATTAAGATATGTACCTGTGCACTGGTTTGCTTCTCTGTAGAGAATGCTATGTGGTCAGTGGAAGTTCGTGTATTTTCTCTGCGGTAGATGTCTCATGCTGTACAAGTTCAGAACCTATGCTGTAAATGTCACTTGTCACCTAGCAACAAGAATGCTGCTTTGTGTCTTCTGCTTCTCTTTTTATTTCCAGTCAAAACAGCAATGAAAATGTACTTATCTCCAGAAATATTTAGATTAACCTTCAAATTTTGTTAGTTCCAGAGAAAACTCACAGCGACAGATAAAACATAAATAACTTGAAATAGAGAGAAAAAAAGTAACTTTATAGCAGAAATTGTGACTCATGGGCCTGTTATAGACTACCTCAGACTTGCATGCACAAAACCTGCATGGCAGTTTCCCTAATCGGCTTTAAAAGCTGTGGTAACTGAATTGGATCTGCATATAAACCTTTATTGGAGTCCTGGTATGGTGCTGTGGCTTAATGTGCTGGACTGCAACGTCATTTGAACCATAAATTCTATAGTTGAAGCTCTCCAGTCACGCCTCAGAAACACTATACAGGGTTGCTGTGAATCGAATCTGACTCAATGGCACTTAACAACAACAAAAACAACAAATAAGCCTTTATAACTTGATTTTTTCTTTTTGATTAGCACTGGAAAACACAAGATCACAACTAATGAAGCAGTGGCTTATAGCACTAGAAGACAGAATTCCAAACGGACTTGCTGTAACCAGCACCCGAATTCAATTTACTTGAAACAGAGCTTCTAAATTAACTTTGTAACACCCTCAGTAGTCAGAGGTTTATAAACACCTTTAAGACTTGTTTCTCTGTCTCTGTTTAAAGGTATAGAAAAAGTATCCCAGAGGAATTAGCAACAAGTGTAATTATGGTCGTGAAGTGTTTGGAATGCATTAAACATTTTGCCTTTTTTGTCTTAGTCATCTAGTGTGCTATAACAGAAATACCACAGGTGGATGGCTGTAACAAACACAGATTTTTCCTCTCACATTTTAGAAGGCTGGAATTCTGAATTCAGAGCACAAACTTAAGGAGAAGAGTTTCTCTCTTTGGTGGCTCTGGAGAAAGGTCATTGTCTCATTTCTGGGCCCCATGATCCTTAGAAATCTCCATGTGTCTTGGCATCAATCTTCCTCTGGGTCTAGGAGGTTCTGGGTGCAGAAGCCCAAGGTCCAAAGGATGTATTCTGCTCCTGACTTTTCTTTGGTGCTACTCAGATCCCTTCTGTGCGCCCTTTTTCCTTGTGTCTCTTGGAAGATACAAGGTTATGCAGACCACAGCCAGGGACATTCCATCACATCAGATCAGGGCTGTGAACTGAGTAAGGGTGTTGCATCCCATTCTGATCCCCTTTACAACTGATACAGGTTTATCACATAAGATCACATTATGGGTATGGTTACATCATTACATAACTGACAAATTACATCATTACATAACTGCCAAATCACTGAGAATCAAGCCCACTCAAGATGACAAATATTTTTGAAGGATACAATTCAACCCATGTCATTTTAAATATTGAGAACATGGTAGATCATTTAAGAAGTGATGAAAAGTGGGGCAAATTGGTACAACAATGTAATATCGTACTTAGAGGTAATTATTCTGAAGTAACTCCTTGTTAGTTAAGGTGGATAGCAACCACTTGTCATTACCTTTGTCTAAGATACTCTCTTTGGATTCTAAAGGATGCTTTGATGATGATGTCTGGAATCTTTCAAGGGAAAAATAGAGATGGTGAATAATTTAGAAAATCAATTATCTGATTGCTTGCCATTACTAAAGAGAAATAGGTATAAGTAGGATTTTACTTTTAAAGTACTAGAAATCCAATTTTTTCCAAAATGTAAATTTTTGGGCACTCGATTATTTCTCTTGTTTTCATTTTAAAAATAATTGAATAACCTTTGCTGTTATTCACCAAATGACAACTGAGAATCATTTGTGAATTTAGGAACATAAGGATCAAACCATGTAAAAAATGGTTTTTTGATGAGAACAGAGTCTTTAAAAATTTGGATGCTTAGAGAAAATTTGCTGGATAATATCACATTTTATTTGGCAGAGATAAATAATCTTTAAAAGTAGGTTATTGATAATATGTTAACTCATTGGAAATGTGCCGTTTTCCTATTTTATTTTATGGCTTGGTTTTGATAGGTATTTGGGGAATAACACAAACATCTCTGCATGATTAAAATGAAGAGATTCATCTTTCTATCATATAATATCAATTTTAGGAAATCATTTTTTTGTTGTTTAATATCTGGACTGCTGATGAAGGAATGATTAGTCATATTTGCAAAACAAAATGAAGAAATTGCAATTTGCCATAAAGTTTAGCCGGGGTTGCTCTTGTTGTTAGATGCTGTTAGATCAGTTCCACTTCATAGCAACCCTGGGCACAGTGAAACACTGCCTGGTCCCTGCCATCATCACAACTGTTAGACTTGCACTATTATTGTAGCCACAATGAAGTCCCATCTCATTGGTCTTCCTCTTTCTCTCTGACCCTCTGCTTTACCAAGCACCATGTCCTTTTTTTGTTGTTGTTGTTAAATGCCAATGAGTCAGTTCCGACTCACAGTGACCTGTGTAGGGTTTCCAAGGCTTTAAATATTCTTTCTACTGCAGAGTGGCTGATAGGCTTGAACTGCTGACTTTGGGGTTCACAGTCCAGTGTTTATCTTAATGGAGCCACCCACTCCCCTGAAAATAGAGTAAGTATTAGTCTAGTCCTTGTTTCTGTGGAGGAGGAAACTCAAAAGAGGTTGACTGTGTTATTCATAGATGACAGAGGTGAGACTTCTCAGCATTAACTCTGCCTTCATTCCTTTATTGTTTACTTGTGCTGCTTTATGTTCTGTGTTTTGACAAGGGAAGGTCACATACATTAAAGATTGAGATGGATATTAAGTGTCTTAGCACCTTGCATTGAGCAGAGAGTTAAAGTACTATTTTCAGTTTCTGTAGAATTAAACACTTACATTGTTGGTGGTTAACAACAGAGCTGTGCACAGGCTCTAGAGACTAAAAGGTTTTCATAAGGACCCAGATTTTCTCTGACTTGAGGATAATTTTCATCATTGTCAAATTTTACTGTAGTGTCTCTGTGCATCTCACAGAATTATTATCAGAACAAATAATAATGCTAAGATACAATGTAAACCTGCATATGGTTTTTAAAAAAAGTATGATGCTGTTGTGTATAGTTCATATGATCTAACAGTTAGTCTGCTGATTACTTGTGCCTAAAAATACAAGTTATATAATTAAGGCCTAAGTTCCTGTGTAAGAAATATCTACATAATTGATGTAAAAGATAATTTATTTGAGTTTTCTTCCATTGCATATTATTAACTTCCTTTATTCATTTGACATATATTTAAATCTGCTTCTCACTGTGCGGTGTGTTGGGAAATAAAGATGAGAATCTCATTATGTTTACACTTACTTTTACCTTGGTGGGAAACTGTTCTGCAGTTTGGTGATATATTTTGAAGTCTGTAAAATATTCACGTTATTTTGATCCTCCTTCTATAACATCTATAACTTTATTCCAAGGCAATAATGTAAGCTTCAGACTAGACCTTATGCATATAATTGTGCTGGGTAACAGTGCCTCATCAAACAGTGGGTGGGGAGGGAGGGGTGTGGAGAATGAAGTCTACACTGGGCTCCACCTTCAAGCCCTGTGTCTAGATTAGAATCTATCAGTGTCTGCCCAGGAAGGCATCATATGGACTAGCAGACGCTCTAGTTCACACAGGGTTTATGTAGAAGGGTAACTTCATTTCAAATGTTAAAACAGTCAAAACCTGCAAGTTATTTGACAAAGATAGTGAAGTGTATATTATTATATCTTATGGATTTTAGATTAAGCATTATTAAGTTTAATATGTGAAAATGCTCATGGTATAATAAAATATTTTGAAGATTAAAAATTCATACTTTGAAATATAATCAGTCAGGTTTGAAGTTCTGGATACATTCTGCTAAAAGATGGGGACTTTTTGGGTAGATATATGTAGTTTAAGACGCATTTCACAAGAAGTATGATTGATGTCTGAACTGACTTAAATTCTTTCGAGGGATACCACATTATCCATGGTTCTATAATTTGAATGGGGGAAGAGTAGTACTCTGAATTTGAAAAGAATATTTCTGACTCTGCCACTGTAGTATTAAAATATTGCTTTTATATTACATTGCCTTTTAAATAGCATTTCTAGTCATAGTAAAAACGGTAGTATATAGTAGCAGATATACTTTGAGACTTACAGAGAGAGACATATGTTTGGATGTGTTTAAAGCTGGAATAACATTAAAGGCCAGCTTCCTTCACAGGCCAAAGCCATGGAACTTGTGAATTCAGCATTTCATGTAAGGCCTTATGAGTGAGTGAGCTCTTTGTCTCTCAGAGGTCTGCAAGCACATGCACAGGAATGCTGGCCCAGTGCTATGTGCATAGACACTGGCACAGAGCGGGTGCTGCTGAGAACTCCCAAGGTGTGTCCCCTTCTGAGTGTAATTCCAAAAGAAAAAAAAAAAAAAAGTCTACTGTGTCTAATAAGCTGGCTTAACTGAATGCCAAAGAAAATTTGCCTCATGAAATGGAAATTCTGAAGCAAGTCACCTAATTGCCAAGAGGGAATAAATACTATTTTCCAAGATGTATTCAAAATGGGGCAGATGGTGTGTAGTTATTCAGAATTCTTCAGTCCAGCAATATTTAATTAATTTTGGTGAGATCAGTGTTCCTAGGGATTTG
>NW_006408581.1:17106897-17109215 GCF_000296735.1 Chrysochloris asiatica | reverse complement strand
GGGTATACCCTGCAAGCCTGCCCCTCAGTTGTCAGCACACAGCCCCTCTCCCTCTCTGGGTCTAGAGTCCCTAGCCTCTATATCTCGCCACATCATTGTCTCTGCCTCCATCTCTGGCATCACTGTTTCTCTGGGTAGGGTCCTGCACTCCGTTCTTCTCCCTTCATGGTTCCAGGGACTGCCATACCTGCACTGCAAAGTCAACCACTCCCCTTCTTTTGCTATAAAAGGTCTACCTTTACATTTCCAACCCTCACAGTCAGTCCTGATAATTTGGATACTTTTTAATTTTATGAAGTTACTTGAGTGTTGGTCAACATACAACCTCTCCTCCCAATTTCCCGCCTCCTCCTGCTTTCTCCTCTCCCCATTTTCTTCCTCTTTGTCCCATCTTCAGTATCTTATCCTTGGTTGGATGTCATAGCTATTTCATAGATGGTGTTGCTGCCTTTTACATGACTCTATAAGAGAAAGCAAAAAACAAAGGGGAAAAAATTCAGTTACTATTTTTAGTATGTCACTGTACTAATGAGAAGCATAAAGAACTATATAAATAATAGTTAAAATCTGTTCCTTTATCCAGAGGAAGAGTATTAGTAACTTGGGGAACGTTTTCTCATGATTTGTTTTTTTTTTTTGTAGGATCAATGTGACTCTAGAAACAAATGGATGAATGAATATCCTTATGAAAAGGAAAACAATAAAGGTTGGTTGATCAAACTATATAATTACATTGATAATGCCAAAATGTTAAGCATGACTTCTGGGCAGTTATTTTGTTAAGAAAATATAAGACAAAGGTCTGTACTTGTATGTGCGTGCCTGTCTTTAATGTTTTGGGTGTGCGTTGGCTCCATAGGATAAGCACTCATAATCAAATACTGTGAACCCCAAGTTCAGTGATGGTTTGATCCCACTCGCCATTCCATGGGAGAAAGAGTTTCTGCTCTCCAAACATTTATAGTCTCAGGAACCGTATACAGGGCACTGAACAACAAACACAGTCTGTAACATTTAGTTTATATTTGTAACCTCTTAAAATAAGAGAAGGAGTCTCTAGATGGCACGAGTGGGTAAACAGTTGACTGCTAAATGAAATGTGGGTGGTTCAAATATAAACTCAGAGATGCTATGGAAGAAGGGAGTAATGGTGTATGCCTAAAAGTTATTGAAACACGTGAGGTCATCGGGAATCAGAATCAGCTGAATGGTTTGCTATGTTAAGTGTTTTCAAGTTGGTTCTGACTCAAAACAACCCTGTACAGGGCTTTTGAGGAGTGGTTAGTGTGTTTGGATTACTTACCTTTTAGTTATCAGTCCAGTGCTTATCCTACACCAGGACTAAAACTCAATGAATGGTAGCTTGTTTTATTAATTTATTAATATAGGAAAACCCTTTGTAGCATTGTTTGACTCTGAGACACATGGAATCTCTGTGAGTTTCTAAGGAAACAACCAGTTTTTATGTAAATGTTATTGTTGTTAAGTGCTGATGAGTTGATTCTGACCCATAGCGACCCTGTATAGAGTTTCCTAGGAACAGCTGGTGAGCTTGAACCACCAACCATGCAGTTCAAATGACATTGCAGTCTGACACATTAGCCCACAGCGCCACACATAGCTACCATATTATTAGCTTCTATAACTTAAGCTGGTAAATTATGAATCAACTTTCAGATAAATAATACAAAAATGGAAAAATCAGAAATTTGATCACTCTGGATTAAATAAAAGGAAACTTACTGATTGTGTTAAGTTCCCAATGTTAATATGTATCATGAACCTGATGCCGGTATCATATAGTCCATAATCACTGTCAGTGCTATTTCTCTGCACTTGCAGTCTCTGCTTTCTTAAAAGAAATAGGCTCATTTAATGTTGGCTTCTCATAATCAAATAACAATTTGAATTAGAGGGAAAAACAAAAGACAAACAAAAACAGACTTGTAAATAATCATATACTGGACATTCTCTTCTTCTATACACTGTTGTTAAGTACCATCGAGTCGAGTTCATAGTGACCCTGTATATGGTTTCCAATCAGTGGCTGGTGAGCTTGAACATAGACATAGATAAAGATATATAGATAT
This sequence comes from Chrysochloris asiatica, assembly GCF_000296735.1. NCBI lineage: Eukaryota > Metazoa > Chordata > Mammalia > Afrosoricida > Chrysochloridae > Chrysochloris > Chrysochloris asiatica. Next base: position 17,107,125 of record NW_006408581.1, on the reverse strand, counting down.
ATAGATGGGTGTGTGTGTTGTTGTTGAGTACTGTGGAGTCGGTTCCAACTCACAGTGACCCTGCACAGGGTTTCCGAGGCTGCAAATCTTTACGGGAGCAGAAAGCCTCACCTTTCTCCCATGGAACAGCTGGTAGTTTCGAACTGCCAACCTTGAGGTTAGTAGCCCGATTTGTAACTACTACACTACCATGACTCTATATATTTGTGAGTGTGTGTGTGTGTGTGT
>NW_006408581.1:17085845-17106652 GCF_000296735.1 Chrysochloris asiatica | reverse complement strand
AGGTTCGCAGCCCGATTCGTAACCACTACGCTACCAGAGCTCCTTCAATTTAAATATATATTTGTGTGTGTATAAAACCAGAGGCCATACTAAAAAATTAAGAACTAGAAGTACCATATGATCCAACAATGCCTTCACTTGGTATGTATCCTAGAGAAATAAAAACTTTGACACAAATAAACATATGCACACCCATGTTCATTGTGGCACTATTCCCAATAACAAAAATGTGGAACCAAACTAAATGCCCATTGACAGAACAATGGATAAACAAACTATGGTACATGCACACAGTGGAATACTATACAACATTAAGGAAAAACTATCTGTGAAACCCCCTCATAACTTAGATGAACCTGGTGGTCTTAGCTCGGTGAAATTACTCTTAAAAAAGACAAATATTGTATGAGACTATTATTATAAAAAATCAAGAAAAGAATGCCACACACAGACAAAATTGTAATTCTTTGATTGTTAGCACCAATAGGATAGGAAATGAGGGTAAGTCATTAAGTAGATTTAGAGGATTTTGATTTTGTTTTTAAGTGTCATCGAATCAATTCCAACTCATAGCAACTCTGTATATGGTTTCCAAGGAGCAGCTGGTGGATTTGAACTTCTAATTATGTGGTTAGCAGTACAATGCTTATCTTATAGTGCCACACAAGGACCCCCACTAGAAAGTAAACACATGTTAACTTGGATTAATATGATGGAGACAGTGGAAGACAGTGGGAGGATTATAAAAGTTACAGGCCACAGAGGTGAATCCTGTTAAATAGACAAGACAGCAATAATAATAACAGTAAGGAGCTCTGGTAGCGTAGTGGTTACGAATCGGGCTGCGAACCGGAAGGTCAGCAGTTCGAAACTACCAGCTGCTCCGCGGGAGAAAGATGAGGCGATCTGCTCCTGTAAAGATTTACAGCCTCGGAAACCCTATTCAGGGTCGCTATGGGTCGAAACCGACTCGACGGCACTTAACAACAACAACAACAATGTACTAATAACCTACAGGTAATTATGGAGTCCCGTCTGGTGGGGCGCTGTGGGTTATTGTGTCAAACTGCAAAGTTGTTTGAACTGCAAGGTTAGTTGGTGGTTCAAGCTTACCAGTTGCTCCTTGGAAACCCTATATAGAGTCGCTGTGGGTCGGAATCAATTTGGCGGCACTCAACAACAATAAGTAGCTATATAGGTTGTTAACACAAGCTGAACAGGTGTGGGAAGGATAAAGAGGACTGTGCTCACATATATGCAAGGAGGCTTCAAATATTTTATTGAAAAAAAGGATGAAAAATAATGGAATTTTTCCATGATGATTTTAAAGTCCCCTTTTATAGATTTGACATAGGATGTTTTTACATTATATTTCTGCAAATATATCCATGAATATGGTAAAGCATGTTGTCGTTGCCAGGTGCCATCAAGTCAGTTTTGACTCATAATGACCCTTTGTACAGCAGAATGAAACTCTGCCTGACCCTGCGCCATGCTCACTATTCTTATGTTTGAGTCTATTGATGCAGCCACTGTGTCAGTCCAGATTCTTGGGGGTCTTCCTCTTTTTCACTGACCCCTTCATTTTACCAAGTATGATGTTCTTCTCTGGAGACTGGTCCCTCCTTACAACATGGCAAAAGTACAAGTGACGAAGTTTTGTCATCCTTGCTTCTAAGGCGCATTCTGGCTGTACTTCAAGACAGATTTATTTGTTCTTTTGGCAGCCATGCTACTTCCAATATTCATCAGCACCACAGTTCAAATGCATCGATTCTTCTATGGACTTCTGTATTCATTTTCCAACTTTTCACATGCATGTGAGGGGATTGAAAATGTTATTGCTGGGGTGAGGCACACCTTAATCCTCAAAATGGCATCTGTGCTCTTTTAACACTTTAAAGAGGTCTTGTACCTAATGCAGTATGCCTTTTGATTTCTTGAATACTGCTGCCGGTGAGTGTTGATAGTGAATCTAATGCTTTGACAACTTCAATCCTTTCTTCTTTTTTCATGATGTATTTATTGGTCCGGTTGTGAGGATTTTTGTTTTCTTTACACTGAGGTGCAACCCACACTGAAGAGCATACAGGGGAAAAATTATAAAAATTTCTTAATCATAGCCAAACACCTTGTGGAAATGAATTACTGGACTTTGGGGTTCAGGACCATAGTTTCTGGACATTAAAGTTAAATGGCACAATATGGTCCACAAAAATAATGTCATATACCCTATTGTGGCAAGTAGCCACTGGGGTCTTATAAACTTGTGAGTGACCATCTAAGGTTTAGCTTACAAGGGATCTTTAAAAAATTCATGGAACAATTCTGTTATCTTTAAATTCCATTTTCCCACAAACTTTTTGAAGCCCTCTTATGTTGGTCTGTATCCATCTGGAACAAGGAATAGTGAAGAAAAAATTACAGGGAAAAAAAAAAATTAGTCCAAAGAAAATTACAAAATAAAATAACAGCAGAAAAAACCCTAAGGGACTACTGGACCATGGAGTTGGTGTGGCACTGGACAAACCACAATGTTGTTCATTCAATCCCACCAGCTTCTCCTTGGGAACCCTGTACAGGGTCAGAATTGACTGGACAACAGTTAACAAGATCAGCACTGAGCCATATGAATCTTATCTTTCATGACCCGAGACCAGAAGAAATACATACTACCTGACTACCACTACCAAACACTCTGAAAAAAGTTACATTTGGACGTCTTGGGTAGAGTGAGAGAAGAATATGGAACAAAAACTCAAAATTAAAAAAGGTCAGGCTTATTGGTTGGATGGAGACTGGTGGAACCCATACAACTGTGACTCTTACTCACCTTTCAGGTTTGAAACTGAACTCACCCCCTCATTTTCAGTCAATCACTGTTATCATTGTTGTGTGCTATAAGCTTAACATCCAGTTTTGGTCCAAAGAGGAGAACATTTGCCCAAGGACTGAGTTTACAAGACAGGAAGAGTTGGGAAAGGAGGAGACATGGAAATGGGTAGCATACAGTAGAAGTGGGATTGTTAATGTTACTTTGTGGAAACTCAAAAATACTTAATTTTACTTTTGTGGAACCTATATATAGACTCCTAGTGTGGCACTGTATGATCAGCACTGGACTGTGAACCACATGGTTGGCAGTTCAAACCAACCATATGCTCCTATACAGGGTCACTATGAGTGGGATCTGTCTTGAGAGTACTTAACAACAACAACAAAACATAGACAATGGGCAATCAGTCATACAGAACAAAGGGGGGCCTTTCAATAGAACAAGGGGAAATTGTGAGGTTTAAAAACAGGAGATGTGTGCATCAGGAGTGTGTCCTTTCAATATATTATTTAGTCTGAATGATGAGTAGACAATCCAAGAGCTGGACCATATGAAGAAGAAAGAGGCATCTAGATTGTAGGAAGACTCATTGACACCTTGGGATATGCCGATGACACACATTGATTGCTGAAAGCCTATAGGAATGGAAATACTTAGAATCAGTGATTCTAGCCTTCTGTATGGATGACACCTCAGCATAAAGAAAACAAAGGTCCTTAAAGCTGAACCATTAAGGATGATAATAAAGAGAAAAGATTGACATTTTCAAGGATGCATTCTACTCAGATCTCCAGCCAATGCTCAGTCAGGAAATTAAGTGATATATTGCATAGTACAGATTTGTTGTAAAAGACTTCTTTGGCGTGTGAAAAAGAAAAGATGTCACCTTGAAAACTAAGGTGTGCTTGATCAAAGCCATGATATTTTCAATGTCTAATATGCATGTGAAAACTGGATAATAAGGGAAGACCCAAAATTAACTTATGGAGTATGGTGGTGCCATAGGATAAACACTGGACTATAAATCATAAGGTCAGTGGTTTGAGCCCACCAGGTGATCCATGGGAGAACAATGAGACTTTCTGCTCCCAGAAAGATTCACAGTCTCATAAGCCCTATCTATACAGAGTCTTTATGAGTTGCATCCGACTTGACAGCACATTACAATGACAATAAGAATTTATGACTGAATTATGGTGGTAAAGAGCAATGACTATACTATGAATTGCAAGAAAAGCAAATAAATCTCTTGGAAGAAGTGCAGAGTTTTTTTTTTTTGCATATTTTGGACATGTTATCAGGATGTACTGGAGTCCTGGTGGTAGCACTGTATGATAAAGCTTTGGAGTACAAGCTCAGTTTGAGATACAGGGTCGACGGTTCAAACCCACTAGTTGCTCCTCAGGAACTCTATACGGGGTCGCTATGATTTGGAATTGATTTGATGACACTTAACATCAGGAAATACTGATCTCTGGAGAAGGAGACCAGAATGTCAATGAAAAAGAGGAAGACCCTCAATTAAATCGATTTGCCCAGTTTCTTCAATAATGGTGTCAGCAATGGCTTTTGATTTGAAGAGGAGTAGAGCAAATCTTGAAATTTTAAATTTTTTTGCTTCCCCTGTATGTAAACATAAAAACTGTCACCTCACTATTATACATTTATTTAATACAGAATGTATTTATCCTATTCCTTACGTATGATCTTGAAAAAGTAGTACATTGAATTATGTTTTTGTTCAATTGTCATGTAACTTTCACATTTATGGGAATTAGAGTTCGCTTTGGGAATGTATATGTTTTGGCAGTTCCATTGTTCTGTAACTAATTTGACAATGACAAGTATAGATGATAGCAAAAAGAATCATTGTGTTACTGCTTACCCTGAGGATAAATCTGAAAATATCATGAATGCTTATAAAATAAGTGATTTATTCTAGATGATATGCCTCGTAGTTTATAGATCATGAGTTTATTGAGCTTCATCAGGGAGGGAGCATTGAGTATTTCATACTGTTGTTATCCAATTGCATTATTATTTTGATCTCATTTCTATTTTTTTATACTTCTGATTCATATTTTTAGTTACAGATGTCTTAGAAAAGAGAATACATTAGTGCTCGTTATTTTCCTCCTTGACTCTTGAGCCGATTGTTTTTAACAGAGTCTGATTCAGAGAGAAAATTGCAAAGCATGAAGATTTATCTTTTCTATATTTTAGGCATACTGACAAGGCCGATGTGTAGATGAATGTTGTTGAAGGCAACATTGCCACTATTGACATAATTGAAAAGGGATTTGAATATGACTCTTAAAACTGTTTTCCACTTTGTCACTGGTGACAACACCTTGTCAAAGAGCCACAGAGTATCCTGTAGTGTATTTGTGCTGGGGGACTACTATTTAAATTGTTTCCATAGGATTTGTTGAATTTCTATTGTGATCATACTAAGAAGCTCACTTCTAGGAGCATTTTTCATCTGCTGTTTACTTGACGGCATTATACATATGCTTGCATTAAATGCTTTCCTCTACGTAATTTCAATCCATTTGAGTTTGTCCAGTGACTGCTTGCTGTTAGAAAATAATAACTAGATTCCAAAAAAGTCCCCAAGCCAGAAAATAAAAACAACTAAAATCCAAGCTAACTGCCATAAAGTCAATTATGACTTACCACAACCCTATAGGAAACCATAGAACTGCTCCTTAGGGGTTTCAAGACAGAGATTCTTTTTTTTTTTTTTTAAATTGGTACTACTTTAAGTTTTTATTGTGAACTGAGTAATTGTTTACATGAGAGAACTTTAGTTTTACACTCATCGTTTCATTGCAATGATTACAGTCTCCATGTATCATCATTCAACAGTATTTGCTTCTATTCCCCCTTTGATTTTTTGTGTTTTGTTTGTTTGTTTTTGCTTTTTGTGGGGAGGGAGGATGTACACAAAAACACTCAGGAATATGTAATAATTTAAACAACCAAAGGGCACATTCTGCAAGCCTGCCTCCTGGCCGCTAGCACACAGCCTTTCTCTTTCCATGAGTCTAGTGTTCTTTCTCCATGTCCTCATCTCTGCCGCCATCCCTGGTGTTGCTCCTTATCTGGATAGGGTCCTGTATTCTGCTTGTGCTCTTCTTTCTTGATGGTTCTAAGGTCCTCTTTTCCTGGACTGTAAGATTAACTACTACACCCTTTTTTATTACAAAACTTCTACCTTTACAGTTGTGACAGTCGCAATAAGTCATGATAACAAATATTCACTATTGAATCATAAGAGTCTTATCCCCATCTCCTTTCATCAAACCCATATGTTGTCAGGTGCCATCGAGACGGAACCGACTCATAGCAACCACATGCACAGCAGAACGAAACAGTGTCCAATCCTGGGCCAACCTCACTACCGCCGCCACACTTGACGCCATCAATGATGTCACCTGGCTGATCCATCTGTTGGGGGTCTTCCTCTTTTTCTCTGACCCTCCACCTTACCCAGCATGACATCCTTCTCTAGCAACTGTTCTCTCCGGACAATGTGTCCAAAGTATGAGAGACGAAGCCTAGCCATCTTGGCCTCCAAGAAGCACTCTGGTTGCACTTCTTCCAAAACAGATCTATTGGTTCTTTTGGCAGTCCATGCATGGGGTCGCTATGAGTCAGTTCAAACCCATATAGACAAGATGAAAATTATTCAGTGGGGATTTTGCTTCCCCCTCACACTCTAAAACTAAACTCCCTCTTGAAAACTTGTAAGCCAGTCACTTCATGCCTTTATCGCCCCCTCATTTTAGGTAGCCAGTGTCTAAGTTGCCGTCCCTACCAACCCTGTGTACAGAGGGGATAGCATTGATACTTTATGTGAAGACTACTTCCTTCTCAGTTGGCTTTTTTTTTTTTTTTCAGTTGGCATTTTGAGTTACTACATCCACAAGTATAGGCCAGGTCATCAAATTGTAGCAATTTACACTTGTTCTTTTATAAATTTTTTTTTTTTCCCTTACTCTAGTCAAGTTCTGATCATCAAGCCATCGAAGGTAGGCCAAGTGGGTGCTCTCTACAAGTTTGGGTGTTCTTGTGTGTCTCCCCTCACTTATATTAACTGGAGGCTTTGCTCTCAGCTCTAACACTCCATGGCTATGTCCTTGTGCCCATATGGGCTCAGGAGTTCCCAGGTCTCACCACACTTCGGACCAGCCAGCCCTTCTTCTTCTTCTCTCTTTCATATCCAGGTCAACAGGAATCTATGGAATGTGGTCCAACGCAGCCCATATCTTCATAGTTGCTTTTCCCCCTCTTCCACTCACCAGTAGAGTCTCCAGCAAGCTTACATGCCTGTTTATGTGTTCCCTTTGAGTTTCAGTCTTGGAGGAGATTTGTCCTAAAGGGTTTGATTGTTTGCCTTGATGGCTCCCTGGCCAACAACTTGGTTTTTCTTATAGTAGCCAATCAGACTGCATTTTTGTTTTGGAGCTTTTCTGCTGGTCTTTCTTTCACAAAGTATCTTCTGTTCCTCTGTCTGCTCCAGGCCGGTCTTCTTGTCCTTTCAAGTGGGAATGCCCTACCTCAGAAGGTTCTGGATGGGGCTCAGGATTCCACCTAAGATCCTATAGACTGCAGATAGCCTATTTCACTGGGCAAGTTCTAGACCCCCTTTTAGATATTCCAGTCAGTCATTTCAAGCTTTCTATAACCATGCTTCCTAATATTCCTTTCTATCCCACTCAAGTGTCTAGTAGGCAAGGGAAGCCAACATTCATAAGACAAGACTGTGAATCTTAAAGGGAGCAGATAACGTCATCTTTCTTCTGATAAGTGACTGGTAGGTTTTAACCACTGACCTTATGATCAACAGCTCCCCTTAACCACACTACCACTGGACGCTTATCAAAAGATCCTAGATTCATCCATTATTTTCTGCTCACAAACTTCAACACAAAATCTGGCGTAGTTGTTCTTTAAAGGTGTTCCAGCAATTGCTTTCTTTGTTAATATGGTAGCTTGTTTGTGGACCTGGTTCCTGGATTTTCTCCACTTAGTTTCCATCCTTTTCAGTATATTTACCTAGTGCATATTGACAGTTGACTCAGGGCAAGTGTCCAAAACATGCACTTAAACATACATTAACCTGACTTTTCAGAATCCACATTATAACTTTTCCTCTGTGACTACCCATGATCAACAGCTGCTTAAACCAGCTGTTAGTAGTGACTTTACTTCTTGCATTTGGAAACCAAGAGGAAAATAGTAAGCTTTTCTGAGAATCTTTGATTCCATGTAAAAATGGTTTTGTTTTATAATGACAGATATGTAGTACGATTGCTTTCAGTTTCTTTTCACTAAAATTGCAAAGCTGATTCTTCACATAGACTGGAAGGAATAGAATAATGTTAATCCAGCTTTTTTTTTTTTTTTTAAAAAAAACTAAGCAGCTATAGTAGCTAATACAGTCACATTTGAAGAAACATGTCAGCATTATGTTCCTATAAGTAGATAAACTGGTTGGACAGTAAATTAAAAAAAATAATAATAAAAAAAAAGAGGACACATCTTGCCTCTGCAATTCTCTGTTTGATCTTGGACCAATGACTTCTCCTTTCTGAATTTTAAAGTTCTTCATTGAAAAGTATAATTATTAACACCAGTCAGAACTTTGAGGAACTATGGTGGTACAAAGCCTAAAGTACTTTCTCCACTCTGCAGGAGAAAGTTGAGGAAGTCTCCTTCTGTACAGATCTGCAGCCTTGGAAACCCTATGGGACAATTCTACTCTATGGGGTTGCTATGAATTGGAATTGACTTGACTGCAGCAGGTTTTAAAAGAAGTTACTTTAGAGGCAGAGAAACATATAACCTATTGATAAAAAGATTTTAAAGCTGTAGAGATCTGAAGTTGTATATAATATTGATATTATTATTTCTGTGGTAGAGGAGGGAGTCCTGGTGTGGTGCTGAAGGATAAAGTACTTGACTGCTAACTACAAAGTCAGTGGTTCAAACCCATCAGCCACTCCTCAGAAACCTTATACAGGGTCGTTATGAATCAGAACTTACTTGATGGCACTTAACTACAACAGTAGAAGACAGAGCTTCATGACATTGTTGCATGGTTTCTTGTTATATACTCCAACATTTCAGAGTGGAAGCTTCTCAGGGGTCATGGCTGTTGTTTTCTAAGTGCCACCAAGTCAATTCCTACTCATAGCGACCCTGTATAGGTTTTCTGAGAAGTGGCTTTGGGTTTGAACCACTCACTTGTGGTTAGCAGTTCAGTACTGATCAGACCAGCTCCACTGGAGTTAGAGATCATAGACTTCAGTATGTACAAGGTGCATGCCTACTTTCTATTAGAGGTGGTTGTTACTTCAGCATCCTGTTGAATGCCTCTTGGAATTCCCTACATTATGTGACAGATAATTCTATTTTCATCCCCATTTTCTCCCAGTCTATCCAGGACTTTCTAATGTGATGCCATTTTCAAAGCTGGGTGCCTCGTAGTTCTTTTGTGGGTTCCCGTGTTTCAGTGGTCCACTGGACTAGGTGATACCAAACATGTTCAATTTTCATCACTCTCCTTTTTTCCACACATGGAGAGAGCAATAGTTGTACCTTAGACAGCTACTCATGATCTTTTAAGACCCAGTCACTACTTATCAAAATAGTGGACTTTGTGGATTTTGTTATGCCAATTGACCATGGTGTTACTTGACATTATGGTCTTGAACGACTCATTGTCCAACAACTCATTGTCCCAAGGTGTTTACTAATGTCCAAGAAAATTTCATCATTTTGCCTCCTGTGTGATCTACCATATTTTTAGGTGTGTTTGCAGCAAAGATAAATACCCATGTACAAATATCCTCTTTCAAACCTTTATTTGTGGGTGTACTCCACACTCCCTCCCTATCAGCCTGTGTGTCTGTCTGTGTATCTGCTCATAGAGCATTGTTACTGCAGGGCTGTGTATGTGACAGTATATAGCTCTATTCCTTGTAACCCTTGCATTCCTCCCTGTCTTCATCATTCTTCTACCAACCTCACTATTGTTATGTTTTCTTCCTTATCAGCTGAGTTAACATTTTCTACCCTGTAGCTAGTGAATTCCTGTCTCTTCTCTGCTGCCCTGGCAACAATCAAAGAAAGTTTCTTTTAGTATAGAAACCATTTTTTGAGTTTTTACAATAGTGATGACATACATTTGTCCTTTTGTGATCGACAGATTACACTCAGCATAATGCCCTCCAGATTCATCCATGTTAAGATATGTTTCTCAGATACATAGTTATTCTTTGACATTGCGTAGTATTCCATTTTATGTGTGTACTAAAGTGTGATGGCCATTTAGGTTGTCTTCATTGTTTTGCTATTGTGAATAGTCCTGTGATGAACCTGGGTGTACATACACCTACTTGAGTCAAGGCTCTTATTTCTTGAGGATGTATACCAAGTAGAGGGATTACTGGGCCATATGATATTTATATTTCCACCTTTCTGAGGAAGCACCATACCGTTTTTCACAGGGATTGTTCCATCCATTTTATAATTCCACCACTGATGTAGCAGGGTCTCAGTCTCTCCACACCTTTGCCAGCATTTGTTGTTTTCTGTTTTATGGGTCTTTTAAACATTTTTTATTGTGAATTTAATAAAGGTCTGCAAAATAGATAATCAATTTTACATTCAGAAAATCATATACTTTGTGTATTACAATGGCTGCAATCTCTTCCATGTACCATCAATAAACAGTATTTACCTCTATTTCCTTTAACTCTTGCATTCCTCTCCATGTCTCCTGAGACGTTCATGTTTTCTTTATCAATCACTCTCTTGTTTGTTGCACGCCCTGTCACCCATGTTAACATGTCTCTACCCTCTAGCCTGTGAATAATTACCCCTCTTCACCCATAACCATCAAGAAAAAAATGTTTCATTTATCAAGGAAATCTTGTCTTAACTTTTTATAACAGTGTTGTTGTTGTTAAGTGCTGTAGAATCGGTCCTGATTCATAGCAGTTAGAATGGGCCCAGTCTCTCCACAGTCTGTAGACTTCCTTTTTACCTTTTTGGGCAGATCTTTTGATGCACATATGTGTCTTAAGTTTTAGAAGGTCCCAGTCATCTATTTTGCCTCTGCTGTTTGTGTGGTTGTGTTTGATAATGTATTTGTGCCATGCATTATTAGAGCTTCTAAGTTTTTCTCTATTTTTTCACTGATAATCATTATAGTTCTAGGTTTCACATTGAATCTTTTTTGTGTATGGTGTGAGATATGGGTCTTGTTTAATGTTTCTGCAAATGAATTTCCAATTTTGCCAGCACCATTTGTTGAAGAGACTATCTTTTCCCCATTAAATGTGGCTAATTCCTCTTTTCTTCTTGTTTTACTATCACTTTTTTAATTGTTAAGGTTATTAACGTTTATTTCCTGTTTACTAATAATAATTATCAAAGTGATTTAATCATTATTATTTCTTTCAGAAATAGGAGAGAACATTACTACACTCTTCTGGCATTTGGTGTGTCTTTGAAGGTTGATGCAATCTCATCTTTGAACTTGTTCTTGTGTTATCAAGTGCTCATGATCATGGTCTGTTTTTGTTGTCCTCAGAGTTAGTAACTTATTTATATCTTGAGTTTTATCATTTTGTATTAGCTCCTGCGCTCAAACTCTGTAGAGTAGTGTATGTTTTTATTGTTGTTATGTGCTGTTGAGTCAGTTCCGACCCATAGCAACCCTGCATGGGGTTTCTGAGGAGGCTGGTGAGCATACACTACTGACCTTGCAGTTCAAACCAACTTTTCAGGCCAGTGCATTAACTCACAGCACCAAACAATTATTCTTAAAATGTACAAGTATTATCATTATTGTTTGTTTGTTTGTTTAATATTTCTGATAATAAGAATCACACCTCACATTTGTCTTCTGTGCCTCTTGTCTTCATCTTTAACTTTTTAATATACTTAATCTTTTAAATTTCCATTTAATGAATTTCATTCCGTTCAAGTAAATGCAATGTTCAACATTTTTTTCTTTGTTTTCAACTTCTTTATGCTTTGTTTCATAAGTGCTTTCTGCTGTAGTATTTCATGGTTCTGTCAGCTTGTTTTCATTTCTTGGAGTTATCTTCAATTTTATCATTTGAACCTCAGTGTTTCTTCTTAAACTCACATCTTACCTTTGAACTTTTTTTAAAAAAGAGATCCCCTTATTTATCCTTTGGTGTTTTTTTTTTAAGTCTATGAAGTAATATTTGCCTAAATTCTTCCTTTGCCTGCTTGCGTAATTCTTCCTGTTATGTTTTATTTTTCACTGACCTTTTGCTTACATCTCTTTCTTGGTTCTGATATTTGCTGTATTGTATGTTCAGGCCGCCTGTCGCTTCTCTCTGCTCATTACTCATCTTTAAATGGGATCCGTGTTTGCCAAAGCATATTGTGTGGTGGAGCACAGATAGTTTGGGTGTGAACTTGATGACTCCAAATGTTTGAATGAGTTCACTAGTTCACGTACCTTAAGTAGAGCTGTTGCTTATTAACCTTGCTTTTGTATTTTAGTTGCCTCATCTGTGGTATGGGATAATAGTAGTTCCTGTTCTATAAAACCTCTGTGAAGGTGAAATGAGAACTAAACACACTAAAGTATTAGCACATTGTTGGAAATGAGTAAGTGCTCATTTAAAAGGCCATCATTATTATTTTAAACAGTTTTTGTTATGTTTAGGGGGTAAGTACTTTTTGGATTAGCAAAATGTTCTGCTCAGGGCCAGTACTTGTACATATTTTTTCTATTGATAGAAAGATATGCTGGCACTGTGGGTGGACAGGGTGTTCTAATTATGCTCTGCTTTTAGATCTGCTCTGGATGCCTGTCGGATAGATACCTTCTCTTGAAGGAAGTACATTTCTTGATGACATTGGAAGTGCTCTGGAAATTGGCACAGATGTTACTGGCATTACTCACAGAATGTTGACAACACCTATCCTGTAGTGTGATTCAATTCAGCAATCATACATTTAACATTTATTATGTGTTAGACGATGGGCTACAAAGGCAAATTAGATTTCAACTGTGCCCTCAAGCCTTCATTATCTCAGAGACTGGCAAAGAAGTTACTGCAATTTCATGTGATTAGTGTTATAATAAATTTAATTAAGCCTAAGGAATTGGGTGTGGGTCATGGAAGGCATAGCGCATAAATGGCATTTGAAGTGGGGCTTGAATGATAGTATTATAGTGACTGGAAGAAATGGGAACAACCAAGGAATGTTATCTTTTTAAAAAAAAATTATTATTTTAAGGTTCTTTTGTGTTTAGTGCCTTCGAGTTGTTTCTGACTCATAGCGACCCTGTACATGGTTTCGAAGGGAGCGGCTGGTAGGTTTCAACTGCCAACTTTGGGGTTAGCAGGCCAGTGCTTATCCTATAGTGCCACACCAGGACTCCTATTTTCATGTTGTTGTTGTTGTTAAGTGCCGTCGAGTTGGTTTCGACCCATAGCGACCCTGAACAGGGTTTCCGAGGCTGTAAATCTTTACGGGAGCAGATCGCCTCATCTTTCTCCCGCGGAGCAGCTGGTAGTTTCGAACTGCTGATCTTGCGGGTCTCAGCCCAATTCGTAACCACTACGCTACCAGAGTTCCTATTTTTGTGTACTCCTCTATAAATACAAAAGTACCATGCAAAGTTTCCTCTTACAATTAAGTGTGAACCTAATATTCAGTGATATCATTAAATAATTTTGACATAATCTACTGAGTCTCATTTATGTGTCCAAATGACTCTCTCTTTTGCTCACACATTTTCATATTCTGGTCACTTGATTATAGTGGTTCTTCAGCTGAGCTTTATGTAATTTTATTTAGAGTACATTACTAAAGTACGTACTATAATTTGTTTAACCAGAAAGTTTTAAGAAGGGTCATAAAAATAATATGAGTATCTTTAAACATAGCCATTTTAGTTAAGCAATTTTTGATTTAATGAGAGCATTGTAGTATTACACCAACAGAGGAAATGATTATTAAAGGCATTTATTGAAGTGCAACATCTATCTGGTTGGTTTTACATGATTATTACATTAATGAACAAAAACAATCTTCTTCCCATCTTCTGAGCTGATGTTAGTTGAGGATTATTTCCTTACTGTTTTCTAACGAGAGTTTGGTTTAATGAAACGATGATTATTTACTCAATTCTGAGTATTTTTCTATATTATTCCACATAGTTCAGCCTTTCAGTACCCTTTAAATCTCAAAAAAAGTTAGGTTCACCAATGTTTGTATTTAAAAACCACATGTTTATCAGCAGCAGCAACTACAATAATTATACCTTTAGAATAAAACAGTTATATGAAATTGAATTTTATGAATGATGTGTACTTGTTTTATGACTATTGTAACAAGTTACCACAAACTTCTTCATTGTTTATTGTAGTTGAGCAGGTTCTAACTCGTATCAACCCTGTACAGTGTTTTATTTCAGATTTTAAAAAGTTTCTGAGGAGTGGCTGGTGAGTTTGAATCGCGGACCTTGAGGTCGAGTGCTTATCCTGAGGTTCTATGACTTAGTGGTTGTGAATGTGTCATCTGACCTTATCTGACTTCACAAGTGGGAAGGAGAATCAAAGTCAACATCAGTTCAACGCTGATTCCTGTGAGACAGAGATCAGGCATGTCTCCACGCTCCAGCCTACCATATCTGACTCCACCCATCCCTCCCATAGCACTCTGTGTTTCTGTACTAGGTTAAAGAATTCATTGTAGTGGCCAACAGAGAACTCTTAAGACAATATGAGTATGCGGTGGATTCCCATATATGATAAACACGGAATTGGGAACTAAAAGGCCCATGGTTTGAACTCGACTGTTGCTTTGAGAATGAAAGATGTGGCTTTTTGCTCCCTCGAAGATTTGAAGTCTCGTGGGATAAAGTACTGGACTACAAAGTTCAGTACATCGGCTCCAGGAGTTAGGATGTTGACATGATTCTGCATGTCACAGATTTTAAAGAACATCAATGGCTGTGGTTTCGAATATATGATACCATTGCTGTATACATGTGGTTGGAAATTTTCAGAGAATTTTCACTGTATTGTTCCGTTAACATTCATGCAAACTTGCATTGATTCTTATCAACTGAAATAGGCTTTAATATTAACTGAAAATGTCTTTTTTCTGCTAACACATTTTGAAAAAAATTGAAATTATTTAGATTGATTTTTGTTATTAAGTGCTGTCCAGTTGTTTCTGACCCATAGCCACCATGTATGCAACAGAATGAAACACCGCTGGGTCATGTGCTATCATCACAATTGTTGATATGCTTGAGCCCATTGTTGCTGCCACTGTGTCGATCTGTCTCATAGGAGGACTTCCTCTTTTTTTTGCTGACCGTCCACTTTACCTCACATGATGTTCTTCTCCAGGGACTGGTCCCTTTTGATAATATGTTCAAAACATGAGAGATGAAGTCTGTCCATCGTGGCTTCTAAGGAGCATTCTGGTTGTCCCTGGCCAAGGACATCATACTTGGCAAAGTGGAGGATCAACAGAAAAGATGACGACCTCCAACAAGATGGATTGACATAGTGATTGCAAAAGTAAACTGAAACATAACAATTGTGAGGATGACACAGGACCAGCAGTGTTTAATTCTGTTGTGTGTAAAGTTGCTGTATGACTCAGAACTTGTCAGCTCCATACCACCCTTCTGTGAGCTAATTCCTTCTTCCCTTCTCAGTCATTGTACACCCAAGTCCCAGAATGGGTGTGTAGGTCCTTCCAACTCTCCTCAGCAACTGATAAAGTTGTAATCTAGAGATCTCCTGATAATTACTGTTTCATAATATATTTCTGCAAAGCAGAGCATCCCAAAATTTAGTAAATTAAAACAATAATACACCTATTTATTTTACTTTTAATACTGACTTTCAGGCAGTGCTTGGCATAGATAGCCTCTCTATGCTCCATTCACTGGTGTCTGAAGTCCTTCAAAGGCTGGGACTAGACTTGTCTGAACATAATTTCACTGACCTGCTGGCAGTTGATCTGGGTGTCAGTTGACAATTCACCTGGGTTTGTTGGCTAGAATTTGTACATTTGTTTCTTTGACAGCATGGTAGCTGGGCTCCAAGCAGCTGGGGGAACACTAGACAGAAGCTGTATTTCCCTCAAAACCCTTCCTACATTACATCTACCATATTTTATTCATCACAGCAGTTAGAAAGATCGGCCCAATTTTACAGAGAGGATCAGTTCACTCTACCATTGATGGGAGGGTCTCAAGGTTCTGTGTGATGGACAGTGTTGCAGTGGCCATTTCTGGTAACTTGTATCAGCTATATACTGAAGCTTTCCTTAAGAGTCTGTGTCTCTGGATGTAGTTTCTTTTGGAAACCCAGTTTTATATCAGTAAGGTTATCAGAGAAACAAATTAATGAGAATGGGATAGAATATGAGATTTATTATAAGGATTTATAATAGAATTATAGGAGCTGGTGTTTTAGTTGTTAAAGTGCTGTCAAGTCGATTCCAAACTCAACAACCCTGTATAGGGTTTCCGAGGAATGGCTGGTGAGATTGAACTACTGACCTTGGGGTTCAACCCGACCTTGTGGCCCTTGGCTTAACCTAGAACACTATAGTTGGTTAAGCAAATTATATATGTGTGTTGCTTCAGCATGCAGAAAGCTTCAAAAACTTTGTAGAGAAATAGAATTGAAAGGTTAATGGACTTTTCCATGAACTTTCTGAAGCCCCTGGCGTTTGGTGCTAGATCTGAAATCACCAGGGCTGCTGATAGAAAAGTGGGGAGAGCAAGAACAGACTAGAACTGTGATGATGAGCTGGAATCCACGAAGACCTCTCACTGCTTATGGGTTTCCATGTTCCATGATGCGGGAGAACTTCAGGAAAAGCTGGGTTTTTTCATGACATAAAACACATCATGGTCCAAGAACCAAACAAGCTGCTGAGGCACACCCAGTGTGGCTGTGAAAGCTGGGATGCTTTTCTTCTGTCCCAATAAAGCTCACTGAACTGTAGCAGGGACTGGTGCCATGCATGGACCTTCCATGTGTTAAACAGATATGGCTGCTGTTTGGCTTTTGCCTTTAGCGTCTTATCAGAATGTCTCTTATAACCCACAGACATTGAAACGACGCAGGGAAGACAATGTTGAGAAACAGCATTTGAGCTTAGCGAACTTGATGCAGTAGAAACTATCATTGAGGTTCCACAATGCCAGTTCTTTCCCTTCTCACTTGCAGCCTGCACTCCCCACCCTATGCCCTCACTTGAGTATGTATTATCATTTCCCTTTGAAAATGTCTTTTTTTCTTTGCCTTGATCCTTCCATTTCTGCCCAAGAACTTGAAGCCCTAGCCCTTGAGCTCAGCTTAGCAGAGAGAATGTTATTATTACTGCATGCACAGACATTATTCTCACATGGTAAAGGTTCATCTGATCTTGAATACCAAACTCCCTGAGTTCACTGTTAATGAGCTCTACCCATCTCTTAAAAACTGGCAAGATCATTTGTGGCCACTTACTGCTTCTGCATGTGGTACTTGACTCCTTTGTTGGCTTCTTTTGCGGCTGATAAGGACTCTGCTCCCTGTATATAACATCTTGATAGTCCTCCTATGATGTTGTAGATTGATCAGATACAGGTCAGGGCTATGTGACCCTAGTGATCTGTGACAAAGAGGATGGGAAACACACACAAAAAATGTAGTATGATAAAAAGGGAAATCTGGTTTTGTACATGGTGGACCTGGTACCTGAAAATATTAGAGACTTTTAGCAATTAAAGGCTTATCCAGGTAGTGAAGTTAGAGCAAAATTATGAGCATAAATGGTATCTGTAGTTTATAGTCAGAGTCTGAATGAACTAGTACTCTAATTAGCAACAAGGTTGACAGGCGGTAATTGGGAGAGCATCTAATAACGAGGCAGGGAGTGATGCAGACTAAGGTTGCTCAGGCACTAGGAAAAACCAGTACTGGAGGGAAGAACATGAGTAGTCTGTCAGAAGTTGATACCAAGTGGTAGTAGCATTTATACCACTGGAATGGATGCAGTGGCGCGTGGCTCTGATCTCGCAAGTCATCTCATCTAGGTAAGATTTCCTGGAGCTCTGTGTTGACTAGGAAATCCTGTTCAGTTGGACATTGCACTATGAAAGACAAGGGACGCACCGGTGAGTTGAGTGACTGGAATGCAGACAAGTCTCAAAGTAGAGAGCTGTGACTCACAGGGTTTTATGGCCGTGGTCATTCACAAGCAGATTGTCATGTCTTTCTTGTGTGGCATATGTAGGTGGATTAGAACTGCCCACTTTTGGATTAGTTGTTCAGTGCTTAACTGTTTATATCACCCAGGAACTCCCTGGGAAAAGGAATATAGTGAATTGCATTTGTGGAGAGAGAGAGAGAAAACAAAACAAAACCTTTTTCTTAGGTTCTGTGCTTAATTAACTTTCCTAAATTCCATCAATAACCACAGGAAGGATTTTAAAACTTGAGATTTAGGGTAAATTTAGAATTAGCATTCCAGTCAGACAGGCAATATGAACTAATGTTTTTGTTGTTAAGTGCCATTGCATCAGTTCCAACTCATAGCAACCCAGTAGAGAGTTCCCAGGATCAGCTGGTAGGTTTGAACTGTCGACCTTCTGGTTTGCAGTCTAGTGCTTATCCTACAGTGCCACACCAGGAATCCATGAACTAATGTTGTTGTTGTTACGTGCCGTCGAGTCGGTTCCGACCCATAGCGACCCTGTACAGGGTTTCCGAGGGTGTAAATCCTTACGGGAGTAGAAAGCCTCATCTTTCTCCCGCGGAGCAGCTGGTAGTTTCGAACCGCTGACCTTTAGGTTCATAGCCCGATTCGTAACCACTACGCTATAGATTGCCTTAAAAACAAAAAGAAAAAAAAGAAAAGAATAAACAGTCTCTGGGGGAATATACTAGGTTTATATTTATTTCAGTGGTCACCTTGTTTGTATGTGTGCATGTGCGTGAGAGAGAGAGAGATTCTAGATTCTAGATTTTGGATAAGTCCTTGCTAGTTTCTACTGCTTTATATATAGTCTTTATTACTAAATTACTTTTAAACTGAATCTCAAATAGAGTTGACCATCCTTGAACACCAGGAACACATGAATTGAGACACTTGAGCTGGTTATTCTTAATGTTGATTCAGTTCCTTCAAGTGTGAAAACTTCATGTTAAGATTGGCTTTGCAAACTATAGATATGAATGGCAGAAAATGTTATCTGTTGAATTTTTGTGCTTGTAAACTCTCACCTCTACAATATGTCATTGTTGTTAGAGCCATCAAATTGATTCCGACTCATAGTAACCTTGTATAGAATTTCCAAGGAGCAGCTGGTGGGTTTGAACTGACAGCCTTGTGGTTATTTTAAAATGGAAAAATGGTGGGAATTTTTTTTTTTTCCTTTTAAAAACCAAAGTATATTTCTTTTTAAAACAATATCCAAAGGGTCTTCAAAAGGCCCGAAGGCTCAAAGACATCAGATTTCATGTACAATCACAGTCGAATGCTTCTGGTTAGATTCGTTCTTTTAACTGTTACAGCCTGTATCTGTCTTTGCAAAATGCTGAGGTCTTGCTTAAGGTAACAGAGCAATTTTTAGCAATAGCCATATATCTGTTTTTTTAAAGGAGCATAGTATTTACAGGTGATGTTTATTATTTTTGAGCTCATTTGCTGTATAGCTACAGGATGACTTCAGTGATTGGTTTGGATTCAAGGTTTGAATAGTATCTCAGAAGAATAGTTTTGTTTTGCTTTTAAAGAAATGTGAGGTTCTACCTAATTTCAATTTACCATGGTCCTGATCAGAGCTGTCCACAGTGGTATCCTGCCACTAAGTAGCTATTTTGGTCTCAGGTTAGATTAGGCTCGGTTTATATACATCAACTTTTTGTTTTATAAATTTCTGTATATCATTTTTTATAAATATCTGTACATCATTTCCTAAAAGTGACATTCAGAGTGAAAATGTACCAACAGTAATTCTACTGGAGGAGGCACTTGTGAAGATATCTGGGTATGTATATGTACATGTGTGTGATGGGAGGCATTAATTGTTTGTAGGTAGAGAAGTAGTAAACAAAAATTTGTTTGTCTAAGCAGTTAAGTGATAGATTGACATCTAGAATTTCTTTTGGTTCTACATTAGGACATAGTTGTTGTTAAGTACCATCAAGTTGGTTCTAACTCATGCGACTCTGTATAGGGCTTCCAAGGAGCAGCTGGTGGGTTTGAACCACTGACCTTGTGGTTAACCAGTCCAGTGCTGATCCTACAGCACCACCCAGGATTCCATTAGGATGTTGTTTTTGTCATTAAGTGCCGTTGAGTTGTTACCCACTCATAGTGACCCGTGGTGGTCATGGTTATGTGCCATGGAGTCGGTTCTGACTCATAGCGACCCTGTACAGGGTTTCCGAGGATGTAAATCTTTACGGAAGCAGAAAGCCTCATCTTTCTCCCGCCGAACACCTGGTAGTTTCGAACTGCTGACCTTAAGGTTCACAGCCCGATTTATAACCACTATGCTATCAGAGTGACCCAGTGTAGGGTTTATGGAGGAGCGGCTGGTGAGTTTGAACTGCTGACCTTGAGCTTCAAATTGACCTTGTGGTCTAGTGCTTATCTTGCAGTGCCTCACCCCAGGACTCCATTAGGACATTGTTGTTGTTGTTGTTGTTATGTGCCGTGGAGTCGGTTCCCATTAGGACATTAACACATATTAAATGCTTACTTAGAGTTAGAAAACCAAAAGGGAAGAACACGGTCAGTATTTCTCAAGCTGGGGGAACTGAAGAAAAAATTCAAGCCTCGACTTTTGCTATTAAAAGATTCACTGGGCAAATTATTGAATGATGCAGAATGCATCAAGAAAAGATGGAAGGAATACACAGAGTCATTGTACCAAAAGGAAATG
>NW_006408581.1:17064998-17084318 GCF_000296735.1 Chrysochloris asiatica | reverse complement strand
TGGCCCAGGATCGAGCATTGTTTCGTTCTGCTGTGCATGGGGTCGCTATGAGTCGGTTCCGACTCGATGGCACCTGACAACAACAAAATGCTTACTTCTTTAATAATTATTGTAGTTCCACCTTACCTCACAACTCTGCCCATAGACTTGTAGAAAATTGAAATGTCTTCTATTCAAAGGTCAATCTAGCATGCAGTTTGCCAGTTCCACAGCCCCTTGCTAGCCAACCTATTGTAAATACTACAGGAGAGGTAATGAGGAAAAGCCAAGAAATTTCTGTGCTAGAAGTAAGATTGAGATTGGACTCTATTTTTCTTCTGTTTTAGTCCATTATAAAAGAGCTGCTCTTTTTTGGTGATTGTTCGGGCAAATACAATAAATGTTGCCATAAGAATTTAATTATAGTGAAAAAGTCTGTCATGCTTTTTGAATGAGAAATTATATCTCAGCCATACTTTACCTCTAACTATGAAGCTGAGATACTATTAAAGCCCCAGCAGAAGGCTGTTAACAACAGTTGCTTTTTCCATATTAAAATATGTGTTCAGGGTGAGAGGGGAGACTCATTGGGAAAAGTAGGTTAGCTAATTGTTATTCTATTTGTGTTAGTTCTGTCTTGTTCAGCAGGCCAGGAGCCACGGTTTGCACTTCAAGGAGATGATGTTGGCATCAGGAGGAAAGTGTCTAGATTTTTTTCTCAAGTAATTCTGAGATTTCAAACATGTATCATAGACATGTAGAAATTAGAATTGGACAGTACTGGCAGAGCTATTTCATTCAACTGGCTAATGCAAAACAGAGGAGAAGATCAATAAACATGAAGCTACTTGTTGAAGGTTACACAGCCCTTTAGAGTCTTGGGGTTGAGGAGAAAGAAAGATCTAGCAGTAAGACGATCGTTAGAAACTACGGATCATTTATGTAAATCCAGTTTTTGCAAGAAGGTTTAATTTCTGCTTATTTCTGAGTTTATAGTATATGTCAAGGTACCTGATACATATCTTTTCAATAAGTGTTTGAATATGTGAGTGAATGGAGTATGAATAAGAGCAAATAAAAATGAGAAAGAAAATGAGATTGAATTAGTGTAATGGCATTTTTTTTTTCCGTTGTCCTATGAAAAAAGTGTCAAAGAGCCTAACCCTGTGTGATGGGAGAAGAACGTTGAGCTCTTAAGAAATTGTTAAATAGGTTACATACTAATTATAATTGTATTTTAAGTAAATGGTGTTACTGTTGTTAAGTGCCTTTGAGTTGGTTCCGATGCATAGTGACTCTGTATAGTGTTTCTGAGCAGCAGCTGGTGGGTTTAAACAGCTAACCTTGAGGTTAGCAGTCGAGTGTTTACCCTACAGCGTTTAGCCTACAGAGCCACACCTGTTGAGGGAAAAGCTCTAGTTTGCAGGTGTTAACTATGTGGAGAATGACAACAGAAGGATTTTCCTAAACAGTAACCTTCTACAGGTAAGCCGATGCTATGGTAAAAATGCTCCACGTTTACTGCTGAGGTTATAGTTAAATATAACAAAGAGGAAAAAACACTTTCCTATAGTAAGTGTGTTTGATAATTATGCTATACATTTGTGGTAACTCAGTGATTTTATATCAAGACATTTAGTAATAGGGTATTTTTAATGGATTACATGCTTTTTCACAATTCTCTTGGTCGACTTGTCCAACTTTACATTTGACTTTAGTACAAGTGAGGCAGAAAAGCTCTTTTTAGTTTGGTAAGTTGAGTTCTGAGTATTCCATTTTACCAGCTGTTTCTTACGCCTTTAGTATTGCAAACTAGTTTGGATTTTGTTAAAAATATAAAAGTGATTTTTTTTCTGTGATGACTATTTTCTCTTAATAAATTGTTCATGTATATTTATAAGAATGGACTCCTGATGTGGCACTGTAGGATAAGCACTGGACTGTTAACCACAAGCTTGGAGGTTCAAATTTACCAGCTGCTCCTCAGAAAGCCTAAACAGGATCACTATGAGTCGGTACCTACTGGATGATAGGGATGGGCATCCTGGTGTGGCACTATGGGGTAATGCAGCAGACTGCAAAGCTATTTGAACTGCAAGGTCGGTGGTTCAAGCTCACCAGCTGCTCCTTTGAAACCCTATACAGGAGTGCTATGAGTTAGAACCAACTCGATGGCACTTAACAACGTCAGTCCTGTATACAGAGGGGATAAGATTGATACTAGATGTGAAGACTCCTTCTCTCTCAGTTGATATTTTGAGCAACTACATCCATAAGTATAGGTCAAGCTCACCAAATTGTAGCAATTTACACTTGTTTCCTTTATCAATTTATATATATATATATATATATCTTCCTCTAGCTGAGATCTGATCACCTATCCATCTAGGCTAGGTCGATTGAGTACTGTTTACAAGTTTAGGCATTCGTGTGCGTCTCTCCTCAGTTCATATCAGCTGAACGCTTCACTCTCAGCTCTAGCCCTCCGTGGCTACATCCTTGTCCATGGGCTCAGGAGTCCCCAGGTCTCACCACACTTCGGATCAGCCAGCCCTTCCTCTTCTCTCTTTGATCTCCAGGTCGATGGGAATCTATTGAATGTGGTTAAACTCCACGCATATCTTCATTGCTGGCTTTTCCCCACTTCCACTCACCAGTAGACCAACGTGGTCACCAGCAAGCTTACTTGCCTGCTCATGTGTTCCCTTTGAGTTTCGGTCTTGGAGGGGGTTTGTCCTGAAGGGACATGATTGCTGTCTTAATGTCTCCCCAGCAAACAATTTGCTTGTTCTTGTAGTAGCCAATCATTTTGCATTTTTCCTGCTAGTCTTTCTTTCACGAAGTATCTTCTGTTCCTCTAGCTGCTCTGGGATGGTCTGCGTGTCCTTTCAAGTGGGACTGTCCCACCTCAGAATGTTCTGGATGGGGCTCAGGACTCCACCTAAGGTCCTATACATACAAAGGCCCCTCAAGAAACCTATTTCACTTTTTAGGTATGCCAAGCGTTCTGTAATTATGTTTCCTGATACTCCTTAAGATCCCACTCAAGTGTCTATTTTCCAAGTGTATTTTTTACTATATTTTTTTATTCTTAAATCCTAACTTAACTATGTTATATGTCAAGGGTGTGTTTTGCTTTGTATAATTCTTTATGGCCTTGCTATATGTCCTAGTTCAAAAGTAATCTTTTGTTAATGGCCTTTTATGTTTTAAAGGAATTCATGGTCTCTTACTTTTAAGTATATATGTCTATTTTGTTCAGTAGGCCAAATATTTTAATTATATTGGACACAACTTGCTTAACGTCACTGATTTTTCTTGGATGACTGAGAGACTTGGTTGAAACTTGTCATTTTAATTATGATTTCTCCTTCTGATCAGTTTCTCTTTGTATTTCTATACATTTTGACTTTGCTTATTTTTAACTATGTTGTTGTTAGGTGTTGTTGAGTCAGTTTTGATTCATAGTTACTGTAAGCACAACAGAATAAAACACTGTCATCATCCCTATTGTTGTTACACTTGAGCCCATTGCTGCTGCCATGGTGTCAATCCATATCACTGGGTGATGCTCTCTTTTTCACTGTCCCTCTACTTTAATAAGCATGATGTCCTTCTCCAGGAAGGGCCCTCCTGATAATATTTCTGAAGTATGTGAGACAAAGTCTCACTATCCTAAGAAGCATTTTGGCTGTACTTCTTTCAATATAGATTTGTGTATTCTTCTGGAAGTCCATGGTATTTTTAATATTCTTCTCCAACGCATAACTTAAATGTATCAATTCTTCTACGGTTACTTTATTGTCCAACTTTCACATAGGTTATTGAAAATACCATGGCTTGCGTCAGGCATACCTTGGTTCTCAAACTGACATCTTTTCTCTTCAACATATAATACATCATTTGATTTCTTGACTGCTGCTTCCATGAGTGTTGATGACTGATCCAAGCAAAATGAAGTCTTTGACAACTTCAGTCTTTTAAAATTTGTTCTGATGTTATTTATTGGTCCACTGGTGAAGATTTTTGTTTACTTTACACTGAGGTGCAACCCATACCGAAGGCTGCTGTGGTATTTGATTTTCATCTCTAAGTATTTTAAGTCCTCTTTGCGTTTCAGCAAGCAAGATTGTATCATCTGCACATCCCAGGTTGTTAATGAGTCTACCTTCAGTCCTGAAGCACTGTCTTCTTCATATAATCCAGATTCTTGGATTATTTACATAGTATATGGATTGAATAAGTATGGTGAAAGAATGTACAACTTTCCTGATCTTAAGCCATTAAAATGTCCCTTTATACTGTTTGAATGACTGCCTCTTGGTTTATGTACAAATTCCTCATGAGCATAATTAAGTGTTCTAGAATACTCATTCTCCACATTGTTGTCCATAGCAACAATGTTGTTCAGTCTAAAGCATTTATATAGTCAATAAAATACAGGCAAAGATCTTTCTGGTATTCCCTGCTTTCGGTCAGGATACATCAGACATCAGCAATAGTAGTAGCCTTCATTCGAAGGTAGTAGATGCATATTCATTAAGGATGCTTAAATACTCCTAGAAAATTGAATCTGTGTCACATTGCATAGTGATCTTTCTTGTTTCTCGTAGTGTAGTTTGCCCACGTGCGTCTTTTGTCTGAATTTAATAGGCATTCTTTAGCCACTCAACTACTTTTCCACAGCCCTGTGAGGCTATTAATCCATTTCACTTTAAATGTAAATCAGAATCCTGGAGGGATTTTAGGTGGGAGGATCAGGTGCACTGCATATGCAGAATTGATTGGAAGGAGGCATAAACCTGTCATCAGGGATGGAGTTGTAGTATACCTTGAGAAGTTGGTGGCTTGGCCCAGAGTGGTGGCCCCTCAAGTGGAGATGTGGTGAAGTGTTACTCTTTGTTTCAGAGGGAGAATGGACAGATATTGGTGACTGGGTGTCAATGGTGATAGGAGAGGCTTATATGAATAACAACGCTTCCATTTCTATCTTGAGTAAATGATTTGTTGAAGTTATTGTTCAGCAGGTGTGAAGTGCTAGAGGGATAATTCATCCAAGTTCATTTTGTTCGTGTTTATTATTTTACCAATAATTTATTGAGATTCTCCAAATAACTACTTGTTACAGACTGAATTGTGTGTCCCTCCCCACTCCAAACAAGTGTTTAAATCCTAGCCCCATGTACATGACTCCTGTTTAGAAATAGGCATTTTTCTTTTGGTATGTTAATAAAACCATACCATTGTAGGTTACCTCTTAAATGTAGTCACTTCTCATTTGTTTAAAGGTCAGAATAAACCACACACACGATAAGACAGATGACAAGGAGATCAAGGGCTGCTAGAAGGAAGGACCTCTTTCTACAGTCACGCCCTGAATTTGGACTTCTAGCTTCTTGGACTGTGAAAAAAGAAAGGTCTGTTCTGTAAAGCCACCCATTTGTTGTACTTATGTTATGGCTGTTTGTGTTAAGTTCCATTGAGTCAGTTCTGACTCATAGTGACCCTGTATGGGGTTTCTGAGGGTCAGTTGGTGGGTTTTAACTGCTGACCTCGTGGTTTGAAGTCCAGTGCTGATCAGTGCAGCGCCACACCATGTGTACTGGATAATTAAGACAGAGAGTGTTAAATTAGCTGCTAGTATATGAGTTCTGGTAGCGTAGTGGTTACGAATAGGGTTGTGAACCTCAGGGTCAGCAGTTCGAAACTACCAGCTGTTCCACGGGAGAAAGATGTGGCTTTCTGCTTCTGTAAAGATTTACTGCCTCAGAAACCCTGTACAGGGTCACTATGAGTCGGAGCCAATGCCATGGCACACAATGACGACAACAACATATGAGTCCGCTGTGAAAGACTGTTCTGTCAGTTTCTTAGCTTTAGGCAGTAAATATGATAGGCTTAGTCTGAGCCCACGTTAAGTTTGATAGGGAATTATTGTTGTTGTTGTTATTGTTGTTAGGTGCCATCGAGTTGGTACCAATCGATAGCGACCTTATGCAGAGCAGAACAAAGCACTGCCTGATCCTGGGCCAACCTCATTACCATTGCCACACTTGAGTCCATCAATGCTGCCACTTACAGACTAGTAAAATGTCATTTATCTGTACAGTGTGGGAAGAACTTTGGTAAAAGTTATGTGGCAGTGCAAATTACTCAATGGGTAGCCTACTTAGATTTAGCAGTGTAGATGCAGTGATTATTTTCCAAAGAAAATTAAATCTAAGCTAAAAGAGATCTAAAGATGAGTCAGGGTAAACCAGAAAAGGGATTGGGAGCTGTGGAGAGAGAACATGAACAAGAGAGAGGTCATGGTGGATTTGAGGAACTGAGAAGAAGGCTTAGGGTTTGAGAGTAAAGTGCTAAAGAGAAATGCTACTATAGAGGAAAAGAATCCAGATGATCAAAAGCCTTATAATTTATATTAAGAAGATTGGTATTTATTATGGAAACAGTGAGGAAGTTTTGAAGTGCTTTGGGAAAGAAAATGACATGATCAGATTTTCATTTCAAAGACTTGATAAGCATATAGAAAACATGTTGAAATGAGAAATAAGGAAAGATAGCCAAGTTAAGGGAGTGAAGTGGTTCTCTTGGTTATGGGGATAAAGAGAAATGGATTGGTTTAGAGGATATCTAGGAGATAAATTAATAAATATTTGCTTACTTAATGGATAATAAGGTTAAAGAAAAGAGAAAAATCAGAAATGATACCTAAGGTAAGGCTTTGGCCACAGTGGATGATGTTTCCATTCAATTGAGATAAGAAACATGGTGAAGAGGATCAAGTTTACATAGCATGAGATCTGCTAAACCTTTGGGATTTGGATTCACTGTAAGATATCTAAGGGAGTTGTCTAGGAGACATATATGGGTGTGCCACTCAAGGCTAGAGACTTGGGAAAAGCAGTTGCTCTTGAGTCTATCTGACACATAGTGACACCATGCGCATCAAAGTAGAATTGTGTTCCATAAGGTTTTCAGGGGTTGATATTTTGAGAAATAGTTTACAAAGTCTTTCTTCAGAGATGCCTCTGGGTAGACTTGAACCAACATGACACAGATTAGCAGCCCAACACCTT
This sequence comes from Chrysochloris asiatica, assembly GCF_000296735.1. Lineage (NCBI taxonomy): Eukaryota > Metazoa > Chordata > Mammalia > Afrosoricida > Chrysochloridae > Chrysochloris > Chrysochloris asiatica. Next base: position 17,077,260 of record NW_006408581.1, on the reverse strand, counting down.
TAACCACTTGCACCTCCAAGGCACTGCAAGAGACCTGGGGGTTAGTTCATTGGTACTTCAAGCTGTGGGAATAAATGAGATCATCCAAGTAATGTTTCAGAATGCAAAGACAAGTTTACTCTCTGGGAGGGTCAATCACGAAGGGATAAGCATACAATGCTTATAATGCAAGAATGATTACAGCTAATTAGAGCTATAAAGCGTACTATGGGATTTTGATTCTTGGTGTGTGCTGTAGGATAAGCACTGGACTGCTAACTACAAAGTTGATAGTTCAAACCCACTAGCTGTTCCTCAGAAACCCTGTATACAGTTACTATGACTCAGAGTCTACTCGAGGGCACTTCATAATAATAGTTCTTTGGAAGAATAGAGTAGTCTGTGTTAAGGGAACAGGAAAGTTGTTTTTAAGTAAGGTGACCATTGAAGAATGATGGTTAATATTTTGACAGGTTGTGAAACCAGAACTAATAAAAGAAATTACATAGAGGGGGATTATTGTTGTTAAGTGCCGTGGAGTCAGTTCCAACTCATAGTGACCCTGTATACTGTTTACAAGGAGAGACTGGCGGGTTTGAACCACTAACTGTGCAGCTAGTAATTCAGTGCTTATCCTACAAAGCCACACACTAAGACTCCATGGAGGGGGAGGGGAATGGAATGTCATTAGAGGTCAATGAACAATTGGGTTTGGGATAAGGCAGAAAAATCCATGGGGCCATTTTATAAAAAATAATATTTAATCCATTATTATATTAGAATACAGTTCAAGGTATTTGAGTTAATTCATTAGCATACCTTATATATTTTTTTGTTTTTTATCTATTTTATTAACCGAAAGATCTCAGTTAACAATTCATAAGTGGTTTTTGCTCTCTGTTTCCCTTTGATGTTCTTAATTGAGTAATCTTTGGAGATGCTTTTGAAAACCTTTTACAAAAAAATTATTCAGGTTGTAGCCCTCAAAATTCATTTATATGAGTTCATTTATCTGATTTTACTCATATGTTAAAGGTATTAAGCATGTGTTAATTTTTAAATTTTTATTAGCTTGGAGAGAAAAATGGTGGTTGAAATGATAAAAAGGTTGCTTAAGACATACTGGCTAAGTCTTAAATACACAAATAAAAATATAGGGAAGGAAATCATTGAGATAAAATTTTGTCTTCTCCAACTTTGTGTACTTTAAAAAAAATTAGTGTAAAGATGTTTCTGGAGTTATAATGTTTTTGAATTCATATGTTGTTTATTGTAATTTTTGATTTGAAGGTGAAAATACATAATGCTATTAGTGTAAAAATGGTTTTATTTTCTCCTTCAAGGAAACCTAAAATATTAATGCCACAATTTCAAGATTTCCTTTTATTAATTTATTAAGAAGTTAGTACATTTATTGGGTAACTGCTGATATCAAACTCTGTACTTTTTTCTGAAAAGTAAGAAAATTGCACTGTTTTATCACTAATAACCCGTTTATTAACTAAAGAACAGGATAAGACATTTTTATGTTCATATCAGTTTAGTGTTCATCCCTGGTTCTTTTCTATGTCTTTAAAAGAAAAAAAAAAAAAAAATCTTGAGTTATTTCTTACAGTTTATCTCTTGGTCAACCAGGTTTCATTGTCAAATAAATTTAAGAAAGTATCATAAGTAATACATTTCCTGAGGTATTTTGTGGTTCCGAATACTAATTTGCTGCTCCTTTTTATATTCTAAGGTTAAGTTGACTTAATACAATCATAAATAAGCTTGATAAAGTAATTGGATCACTTTGCCCCTCAGAACTTTGTAGAGATTTAGTGCTAATCTAGTCCTTTTGCCCTAGCTCTTCTACCTTCCTCACTTTTTTGACTAGATTTTATTATTGAAGAATTTATTTTATGAGGATCTCATGAATAGTGTATTCCTGACTTCTTGCATATATAATTGGGTTTATTTTATATTTAAAGGGTAGTTTTGACTTGTTGTAGAACTCTTGGGTTACAGCTAGAAATCCATAGACAATGTTGCTTTGTTTTCTAGACTGAATATTCCTAATTGAAGGGTGAGGCCCATGGGATTTTTCTCCTTCATGTAAGTCAATTGCTGTTCTCTACTTGAACACCTGAAGAATTTTTTTTTTTTTTTTAAATCTTGAAGTTCAGTGATTTAAAGATATAACTTCTTTTGGCTCATTCTTAATCAGTTTATCCCAAAACTCTACCTGTCATTTCAATCTGTACTTCCTTCCTGTTAAGGAAAATTTATACTATTATTACAAGAAATGTCTTTTATTCTTACTGTTTTGGGGTTCTTTTCTTTAGGATCAGCAATTTTCAGGCTGTCTTTTGTTCTTCTCCTCTTATCTTTTCTCTATTAAAAAACATACATTTGTGTCACACACAGCCCCTCCTCCAGCCCTCCTCCTCCATGCATTCATTGGAATTAATTAACCCTTTTCTGTATCTCAGTAGCTCTGCTTTCAGCCATATCCCTTTATTTTAAACCTTGTGTCATTTTCTGGTTGCGTTCACTCACTAGTGCTGGATTGATAAACTTTAATCTTCAGAATGTTTTGACAGCTCTGCAATGTCTATTAAATTTTTTTGCTGTTGTTTATTTCATTTTTGATCCCTTGTTCACTGATTACCATTTTCCTATAATGTGAAAATTTCCATCTTATGGAATCTGTTTTCTTTAGAAATGAGTGTTTTGTTTTCTCCCTTATATTCTTGTTCCATTCCTTTATAGTCTCCCTTTCATTCATTTTCTTTTTTCCTTCCTTTTAATCTGATGGTCTGTTTACATATGTTTCATAGAATTTCTCTGTATGTTGTCATGTGTAGTGTGGGTAGATACTCAGTTTAATGTGAATATGTGCAGTGTTGGTTAATTCTTCTTTCCTTCCTTCATATTGTAGTTGAAGCTTTTCCTTGAAGCTACAATTTGAGTTATTGTCTCTGCAGGTTCTATGTGGCTCAAATTGAAGAGGGTGATGGACCTTCTTCTGGGAAGCGGAGGTGAGAAGGGCTTGTTTAGATTATGTACAGGTTGTGTCAAAGTGTTCTATGCCGTCTTTTACCATTTGGGCCATGCATAGATAATGTCCTCTCAGAGCAGCATTCAAGTGTTGCATTTACAATAACACAAACTATATCGGCACCTCTTTAGCTAAGTGGCAGGAAGCCATTCTTTAGGGCATGTGGTGGTGTTAACATTTCATACCATGGCTCATAAAAGAGACAGAAATTTACCCCGCAGAGTAATTAAGTATTTAAGATTACTGTGGGGCCAATAAGAGTACTGTCCGTGTTAAGTAACAAGGTCATCTTGCTTACATTCTAGAGAAAAACATAATCAGAAGTTTTAAATGGGTTCTACATTTACCTTGTTTTTATATATTATTACTGCATTCCTTTCCTCTCACAAGAATGTTATTATTCACCACCACTAAGTCACTTTCTAACCTGAGGATTTTATGTACGGCCGAACAAAATGCTAATTCACCAGCATGTCCCAGGCCATACTTGTAGCTGTTGTGTTAAACCATGTCACTGAGGGTCTCCCTCGTCCTTGCTGGTACTCTCCTTCAGCCAACATGATGTCTTTTTCCAGTGATTGGTTCCTCCTGATGACATGTCCAAAATAAATGAGTCAGACAGTGTTCATTTGTGACCCTGAAGGTATTTGTTGGCTGGTCTTTGGGAACTTTGCCAGGTTGTTCTTCCTAGTCATTCTTTGTCTGGAAGCTTTGTTATCTGAAACAGTGATGGTATAGCTTCCAGCATCATAGCAACACAAAAGTAAACTCAGCAGGAAAAAGGAAGAGATGGGTTCTTGTTGTTAAGTACCGCGGAGTTGGTTTCGACTCATCGTGACCTTGTACAGGGTTTCCGAGACTGCAGATTTTTACGGGAGCAGAAAGCCTCCTCTTTCCCCCACAAAACAGCTGGTAGTTTTGAACTGCTGGTCTTGAGGTTAGCAGCCCGATTTGTAACCACAAACAATGTATCATAGATGCATGTAGTTTTAAATGATTCCATTAGACTTCTGCTTATTTTCTGCAGTTCTGTGTGCTATCATTGAAAATGAGTATTTATAAAATAGGTACATATATTCTGTATGGTATCAGCACAATCTTTGTAGAAACATATCTGTTGCTTGATTGTACTTGTCTCACTGCAGTTCTCACCTGGACAAAACACACACTGTGTTCAGTGTACTCCTGGTGATTCATCAAGTCTTCACAGTGCAGAAGGGCGGGGTGGGAGTCCGTCACCTTGTATCCATCTGCCCGTTATCTGTTTCAGTTATGTTGTAAGTTGCTCCACTAGAGCTGGGATTACTGTGAATTCCATTTTGAGACCTGATGGATGAGAAAAACAAGATGAAATTTATAAAATTGATACCGAAACTCAAAATGAACCCTAATCCAGTTTTGATGCTGTTGTTGCTGTTAAGTGCTGACCCATAGCGACCCTGTGCAGGGTTTCCAAGGAGCGGCTGGTGATCTTGAACCGCCGACCTTGCAGCTCAAACCAACCTTGCAATCTACTGCATTAACCCACAGTGCCACACCAGGACTCCCCAGTTTCTGATGGTTGGTGTCAGACTCAGCTACTCTTGTGTGTTGTCAAGTCAGTTCTGACTCACAGTAATCCTGAAAATCGTTTCCAAAGAGAAGTTGGTGATGTTTCAACTGCTGATCTTGTGATAAGCAGTCCAGTGCTTATACTATGGCTCCAGGTAACTTAAAATAAAACAGTTCTTAATAGGTTTTTACAAATTGACAATCTATGACCAAGGGCCCATTGTGCTATTCCAAATAATTATTTTTAATTACTTGTATTGATAATCTTCTTGATGGTGTTAGTTGTAGGGAATCAGTCTTTGAAGACCATTTTAAAGCTCTCACAAGAGTCTTTGATGGACATTCACAACAAAAATGTGTTCGAATAAGGTGGGGGGCGGGGGAAACTTCATTTAGTGTTAATGGTGTGGTGCTGTAGGATAAGCACTGTACTTGCTAACCGTAAGGTCAGTGGTTTAACCCTACCAGTCGCACCGTGAAAATCCTATACAGGATCCCTATAAATTGGACTTGACTCAGTGCTGTTGTTGATGTTAGCTGTCATCGAGTCGGATACCGACACATAGCGACCCTATGCACAACAGAATGAAACACTGCATGATCCTGGGCCAACCTCACTATCATTGCCACACTTGAGCCGGTTGATGCTGCCCTTTGGCCAATCCACCTCGCTGGGGGTCTTTCCTCTTTTTCTCTGACCCTCCACTTTCCCAAACATGATATCCTTCTCCAGAAACTGGTCCCTCCTGACAATATGTCCAAATTATGAGAGATGAAATTTGGCCATTCTGGCCTCCAAGGAGCACTCTGGCTGCACTGCTTCCAACACAGACCTATTGGTTCTTTTGGCAGCCCATGGCACTTGCAGTATTCTCCTCCAACACCATAACTCAAATGCATCAAATCTTCTATGGTCTTCCTCATTCACTGTCCAGCTTTTGCATACATATGTTGTTGTTGTTGGTAAGTACTGTGGAGTTGGTTCAAACTCATAGTGACCTTGCCCAGGGTTTCCGAGGCTGTAAATCTTTACGGGAACAGAACGCCTCATCTTTCTCCCGCAGAGCCACTGATAGTTTGGAATTGCTGACCTTGAGGTTGGCAGCCTGACTCTTAACCACTACGCTACCAGAGCTCCTTGCATATGAGGTTATTGAAAATGCCATGGCTTGGGTCAGGCGCACCTTAGTCCTCAAGCTGACATCTTTGCTCTTCAACACTTTAAAAAGGTCTTGTGCAGCAGATTTGCCTAATGCAATATGTCACTTGATTTCTTGACTGCTGCTTCCATGAGTGTTGATGGTTGATCCAAGAAGAATGAAGTCAATGACAACATCAGTCTGTACAACAGCATCAGTGTTAGGGCAGTCTTAAAGTTCTCATGTGATAGTTATATATGATCTTCAACAGTTTACTATGGGTTTACCTACACATACATACTGGGTTTTGGGTTTGTTTATGATTTTATTTTTCTTTTTTCTTTTTGTACAAAGAAAATGTTTCAGAATTTTAAGGTTTTCTTTGATATTATAACCTGATCTACCTTTTCCTGAGACTTATTTTGTTCAGTTCAGATTGATTACCTAATACCAAAAAATGTGCTTAATTAATTGCATTCCCAGACAGTTTTTAATTGGGAAATAACAAACACTTAAAAACAAATCAAAATATATATTATTTTATTTTAAATCATCTGGTCAACTCAGTTTTTAAAAAAAGTTACTTATATTAATTTATATATTATGTTAATTCATCTTATATTGATTCATATTACCATATGAATGCATATATGTTATAATATGCAGTTCATATTATATATTAGAGTAATTCATATTTCCATCATGAATCCAGTATTCTCATTGTTGTGAGCTTTTATGCACAAAATCTATTGGATGAAACCTATCTGTTGATTGTTAATTAAGAAGGGGGTTTCCTTCCTCTGATCTCAGGATAAATATTCCCTGTGAATTTTATAATCAGGGGCTCAGAGGAATCAGCTATGTAGTTCACAGCTTAGTGCCTTTTCCTTTCTTGGAATATATAAAGGGGCTTCAAAACATTGGTGAAAAAATTCCATTATCTTTTAATTTTTATTTCCTCTAAATTTGTGAAGCCCCTTTTATTCCAGCTGGACTGGAAGAGGGTGGTGTAGCCCTAAGAAATGATGCAGGATGTGTTTTATTATATTGTTGAACAAAAGCCAGCTGTCTTAACATTACGGTGTGCTGGAGACTGGCATCGTATCCAAGTCTCTGTTATTTTGTTAAGGACGTTTATGTGTTTAGATGGTCTTAGGTGTCTTCCTCAAAAATTTTGCCTTAATACTGTTAATTGTTAGTTTTCCCATGGCGACCCCTTGTGTGTGCAGTGTAGAGTTTTCAAGGCTGGGACTTTTGGAAACAGGTTACCATTACCATGCTTGTCTTCCAAGACCTCCTCTGTTGACGTTCCAATAGACAATCTTTAAGTTAGTAGTTGACTGCTTAACTCTTTGCCCTGCACATGGACTCCAACCTCAGCACAAAACCCCTGAAATGTGCTTGCAGTGGTTGCCTACTAAAGTCTCTGGCAAGTGAAAGTTTTAATTATAGTATCTGTCTTGTCTCCTTGTTTGATTGCATCTGGTTTTTTGGCATCTGATTTTATTATGTATTTTTTTAAATAGCCCAATTTCTTAATACCTTGCCAAGTTTTCTGATAACTTTGTCATCTTATGGTATTAATGTTTATAGTTTGTTTTTGTTTTTAACATTTACATTTGGTACTTAAAAAAAAATCTAACTAAATTAACTGCTTTTCTGTTTTTATTCAGTGATACCTCACCCAGTTGCTATACCATATTTTTTTCAGAGTGTGCAGTTTTGTTTAGAAAACATTTTACGCTGTTCTGCTGCTTCTAGCCCTTGATTTAACCCACAAGAAATGGGCACTTTTGACAGCATCTGCACTGGGAAATGTATTCCAAGGAAAACATTTGTTAGAACACACAAACGATTTATTTGGGTATTTTGGAGAGCCTAAACATTTGAATTCAGTTGCAGTATGCTCTCTGTTGGCTAGTGTTTGCTTCTACAGTGTTTCCACATTTTTATAGGCTTGCAGCCAAGTTGTTCAATAGTCTGGTACCTTTTGGAGGTGAAAGTGGGTGTATATGTGGGGCGTGGGTAGCATTAGAATGCTCCTGTGTATACCCAGTTGGAATATGTTAGAATTGGCAAAAGTTATTAGCCAGGCCAACCAGGAAGCATTATATATACTAGAGAGCTCCCCCAACTGAAACAGTTTGAAGAAGTCCACTTATGATTTTGATCTGTGAAATTGATCCAATGCAACCAGAACTCTTAAGGCAATTTATTCAAATTTATTCCCAGACCCATTTTTGAACAAGGGCTTGAAGGATGACTAGGAGTTCAGATTTCCTCCATATAAGGAGGACCATATATTCTTTCTAAGGATCAGCTAAGCATGGGCTTTTCCTGTAGAGTAGAAAGGAGTGAGAAAAGTTCTGGTGGTAGTAAATTGTTGTGGAACCTGAAACCTCTAGGGCCTCTTGGCTCATTCTCCTTTCTTTAGAGATGTAGGATAAATGGAAGGGAATTGCAATAGCTTACTTTTGACATGTCATCAGGAAAGACCAATCTCGAGAATAGAACATCCTGTGTGGTAGAGGGTCAGCAAAAATAAAAGAAAGGCTGAGTGAGATGGAGAGACACACATTGGATTCCAACTTCCAAGGATCATGTTGTAAAGGATTTTATCTTAGAACATTAAGAGAGAGATTCAGATTTATTATATGTAAACTGGTGTAGTTAATTGTAATGTAGTGATGGCAAAGCATATGAGCAAAGTCTTACATCCTTTATTTACATCTGGAGAATCAGAATGAGCAATTAGTTAGTTATTGACTATAAAGCTGCTTTAATTGCAAGGTCGGCAGTTCAAGCTCACCAGCTGCTCATTGAAAACCCTATGCAGGGTCACTATGGGTCGAAACCAACTCAGCAGCACTTCACAACAACAACAACATTCAGTGGTTAGAATCCAACTCTTCGGGCTTGTACCTTTGTTGTTGTTGTTGTTAAGTGCCATCGAGTCGGTTCCAACCCATAGCGACCCTGTACAGGGTTTCCGAGAGTGTAAATCTTCACAGGAGTAGAAAGCCTCATCTTTCTCCTGCGGAGTGGCTGGTAGTTTGGAACCGCTGGCCTTAAGGTTTGCAGCCCGATTGTAACCACTACGCTACCAGAGCTTCTTTTAGCAGCAGGTTTAACCATGGAAGAAGGTCTAACCTGGTGAGTTCCCTTGTAACTAGGGTCTAAGGTCAGCAGTGGTGGACACAATCTCAGCTCCATTTCTGCCTTCTCTCGGTGAGTGAGCAGAAATACAGGGTTTATATGTGAAATGTTCACTGTGGCTTCATATGACGAGGGCCACATTAACATCAGAAACTAGTCTGTTAAATCTTTTCTCCAGGTTTAGACAGTAGTCCAACGATGTATCCGCTCTTCAAGATTAGAAAGAGATGTTGATCTGTTGTTATCTTGTGTCACAGTATGCCACATCAAAGTGAACTTAAAGTTTATGTTTTTGCATACTTCATATGCTTCTGTGTGTATGTTTATAAATTTTCCACACTTTGTTATGATTTACAGGTTACTAATGTGGTACTGTAAGGAGCTCTGATAGCGTACTGGTTATGAATCAGGTTGCTAACCTCAGAGTCATCAGTTCGAAACTACCAGCTGTTCCGTGGGAGAAAAATGAAGCTTTCTGCTCCCATAAAGATTTACAGCCTTGGAAACCCTGTATAGGGTCGCTATGAGTCGGTACCAACTCCGCGGCACATAACAACAACAACAACAACAACAACAATGTAGTGCTGTGAGGAGTCCTGATTTGGCGCTGTAGGATAAGCACTTGACCAAAAGGTTGATTTGAATGCAAGGTCGAGGGTTTAAGCTCACTAACTGCTCCTTGGAAACCCTACACAGGGTCACTATGAGTCAGAAGTGACTCAGTGACACTTGACAACAGCAACAACAATGTGGTGCTGTAGGATTATCACTGGAATGGTTAACCACAAGGTTGGCAGCTCAGACCCCCCACCAGCTGCTCGAGGAAACCCTATTGAGAGTTGCTGTGTGTCAGCAGTGGCTTACGGTTAATGTTAAAAAGCCTAACAAAAGAACACATATTTTTAAGTTCATATTTTGAGTACTTACACATATTATTTTGAACGTACAATAGTGTCCTGTACTTTATGGGATTTGAGATTGTTCTAGGAATATACAGATCATGAAAATGTTCTGTTACACATAAGGTCAGAGCCAAGTGGAGGGCAGCTAATATTAACAAGTGCTTTTTTAACACACACCCCCCTTTTTCTTTTTTTTTTTTAAACATTATGGCCTTCGAGCGCGACATCATGCTTGGTAAAGGATAAAGTAGAAGGTCAGAGACAAAGACCTTCAACAAGACAGATGGATAGAGTTGCAACAAGAGTGGGCTCAGACATAGTAACAGTTATGAGAGTGGTAGGGGGATGGTCAGTGTTGGATTCTGTTGTTCATGGGGTTGCAGTGAGTTGGAACGGACTGGAAACCACCTGACAACAGCAGATCTTCATATATTCAATTTATTCCAGCCAGTGTCAATTTTCCTTATTCATGTTTGGTGTTCAGAATGGTCTTTAGAATGGGAATGAAGGTAACATTTTGTATTTAGACCCCTTCTTGTAACTAATTCTGATTTATTTCCCTTACCTTCACTGCTCCCTACACACTAGGAGTCGTAACTTCTGCCACATTACTTAAGTTAGTATCCTCCAGCTGCTATCTAGCATTAAAATTTAAGAGCCATTGACAGAAATGATATGAAGACCTTTGTCTTAAATACAATCATTTTTATTTATAGTTATATTATAAATATACTTAAATATAATTAGAACCATGAAGGCTGAGGGATTTATCCAAGGTCCTACTGGACTCCTTGGAGTCCTGGCGTGGTACTGTATGATCAGCACTGGACTGCTAACCATAAGATCAGTGGTTCAAACCCACCAGCCACTCCTTGGAAACCCTACACAGGGTTGCTGTGAGTCAGAATGAACTCAATGGCAGTCAGCCCCAACACCAACTTAACTCCTATTCCAGTGTCCTTTTGATTCCATCGCACAGAAGAAGGAAGCTGTCTAAAACGAGCATCACAATACTGAGAAGTAATGACCTGGCCGACTGTAGAATGCACACAGTTTCTCGTCATTTAGTAGAAACACACTTCAGTGGGCTCTGAAGCTCTCTCTTCTAGATGCAGCATTGCACAGGCATTTGTGTTGATAATTATTAGTCTGAATCATCAAGAAAAAATACATCCCTTACCCTCTATGTAAAATACATTAGGCATGTTTCCATGTCACGTGGTTAATATATTTTTTAAAGTTTGCGGTTAAAATAGATAAACCCTAATTCATTTAGGAAACGAAAGTTTCTGTATAACCAAGGCTTACTGGCAAACACGCAAAGAATAACATATGAAGCCCATGGCCGCTGAGGTGATTCCAGTTTATGATGGCCCATGTGTTACAGAGTAGAAGAGCTCCGTGGAGATTTCAGGGGTGTGGCTCTGTGGGTTAATGTACTGGACTGCAAGGTTGGTTTGAACTGCAAGGTGGACGGTTCAAGCTCACCAGTCACTCCTTGGAAACCCTATGCAGGGATGCTATTAGTTGGAACTGACTCTACAATACATAACAACAACAGTCTTTATGGAAACTCATCTCCAGGACTTGCTTCTCTGGTCCCACTGGCTGAGAATGCCCTGCTAACATTTTGGTCATAGTTGTCCACAAACTGCTTCACCCAGGGACTCTTGGAGAATAATAGAACCTACCTTGTTGTTGTGTTGTCCGATTATTTCAAACTTATAGCAGCCCTACATAGGGGAGGGTAGAACTGCCTATAGGATTCCCAAGGCTTTAAATCTTTATGTAATGTTAACATGGGTGGTGGGGCAGGCAATCTATAACAGGAGGGAGGTTGGCAGAGAAAAGATGAAGGTGTAGTAGGAGATTTGGAGGAATGAAAGAATTAAATTGAATAGAGGCAAATACTATTAACTGATGATACATGGAGGGGATGGCAGTCATTGTAATGAAGCAAAGTGTATGATTTATTGAGTGTAAAACTGATTTTATCTTCTCTGTAAACCTTCACTCAATTCACAATAAAACGTTTTAAAATCCTTTTGTAAGAAGATTGTCAAAACTTTTCTCCTGTGAAGCTGCTACTGGTGTATTTGAACAGATGACCTTTCAGTTAACAGGCGCTTAACCACTGTGCCACCAAAGCTTCTGTTGTGCTACCGGGCTCCTTATAGCCTCCCTTATAGTCACATGGACTCCTCGTGTGATGCTGTAGGATCAGCACTGGACTGTGAACCACAATGCACCACAATGCGAGCAGTTCAAACCCACCAGCTTCCTCTTGAAAAGCCTATACACAGGGTCACTATGAGTCAAAACTGATTTGATGACACTTAACAACACTGTATAGGTTTCATACCCTTGTTTAGAACAGAAATCCTCATAAATGTGTAAGTGTTTACAGGAGGGAGTGATCTGTGCCAATTCCCTTGCTACTAAAGCTCATCTTTGGAGTGAGGCAAGAGAGCTTCAGCTGGAGGATATATATATAT